>NC_060950.1:20511756-20588132 GCF_022045245.1 Lucilia cuprina
GACTAGACTATAGACTAGACTATAAACTAGACTATAAACTAGACTATAGACTAGACTATAGACTAGACTATAGACTACACTATAGACTAGACTATAGACTAGACTATAAACTACACTATAAACTAGACTATAGACTAGACTTTAGACTAGACTTTAGACTAGACAATAGACTAGACTTTAGACTAGACAATAGACTAGACTTTAGACTAGACAATAGACAAGACAATAGACTAGACTTTAGTATATCATCTAAAGTATAGTATAGTCTGCAGTCTAGTCTATAGTCTAATCTACCTAAACTAGACTAGCCTATAGACTCATTGTATATAGAAATTTGTATAATAACAGTATTGTAACGGCATCATACAAGTGTGAAGGAAAGCGGTATTTGAATACCGGTATTTAAGCCCATAAACTTATATTAAACTTATAAGCGGTATCGGTAATAATAACGGTATCGGTTGCCAACTTTAGTTTTAGAGTATAACTTTTAAATTATAATAAGTAGGTAAATAGGTTATACTATTAACATGAAATCCTTTAAATTTATCAACAAATTTAATTGAGGAAACATAACTGAAAAAGAAACCTTATCACCTTATACAAAAATAAAAGAATTTACCACAAAAAAAAATGCTAAAATCTTTATTTCTATTCAATTCTCTACAAAAAACCGGATGCTGACGGTAATAAATTTCTTGAAAAACCACAGACTTCTTATATCAAAAATATAATACTAAAAATTTATAAATCTAAAATTACAAGGTTTTAATATATACAACAACAAAAAACGAAGAAAAAAATTTAATAAAACCATCAATATTCACCCTCTGACATCATAAAACTTTTAACTGCCTACACATAAGATTAGTTTTCATTTATAGGAAAAAACACATACACAAAATTCTCTCTCACACTTATAAGACACGTAAGAGATTATAGCATATATCCGGTTATAAAATAACCTATATCGGCTTAAAATATATTTAGCTGTTTAAGAGTTGAAAAGTTTACTCAATAGTTACTATTTCTAGAACTGTTCAGACGATATTCCCAAGTAATGTTGATAAAAATGTTGGTTATTTTCCAAAAAATCTAGTGACCGACTGAAACATAATCAACGCGTTAAATGTTTCTATGGCATTAGATATAGTTTAAACAGAATATCGGATCATTATGTTGTAGGGTATAAACACTAAATATCAAACACATGTGTCTCTATAGGTGAGTGTAAGTGAGTATGTGTGTTGTTATATTATTGAAAAGATGCCACATTAGCAACATGTCAAATTGTCTAAAGTTGTGTTTACGTGAGCGGAAATTATTATTGTTTGTAAGTTTTGATATAAATGTAGGTATATAAGTATAAAAGTATAAATGGTATATGATATATAAGAATATATGTATGTAAGTTGTCTTATGTCTGCATAAGTTTGAGTGTGGGTGTATATGTGTCTACTTTTGCGTCTGTATACTTGAATTATAGTCTTTTGATAAATGTATGTGTTTGTCTTAAACTAACCTAAGAATATTTTAACATTAATTCCTAGTGTTAAAACAAGTATAAATAAATGTCTAAAGGTGTGTAAAAGGTAGTTACAGTGAAACATATAAAATTTCATACACTCCTTAAAATCTTTTAAGTAAATTTTGGAAAATGTCTACAATATTTAAAAATTCTACAATAATTGTTTGTAAGTATTTGTTATTTAACAGAATGTTCATTTAACTAAAACAAATCTTTGATGTGTAAAAATGTTTCTATTTCCCTGTATTTGCACGTAGTTGTTTCGATATTCCACTGAGTGGGTAGTTGTTTCGCAAATATTTTAACTTTATATACCTATATATGCCGTTTCGTAACGTACAATACCTGTCCATATTTAAACTACGTTTATACTTACTTATCTCTCTTGTGTACTCGTTATAAGTGTATAAATTTTTTTTCAACTTTTATTAATGCACTAATTCTGTGCGCATCATCATCATTATCATTATAATCAACATCAAATTGTACTGAATTTACAACCATCAGCCATCTTAACAGCCATTTTAGTACATGACATTTACAATAACAATTTTTGACACATTCCCAAAGGATGTTTGGATGAATACAAAAAAGAAAAAAACAGAAATAAAATAAAGTAAAACTTTATGCTAAAGTTAAATATTGTTAATGTATAATGGTATTTTAGTTAGTTGTGTGTGTGTGTGTGAGGGGGTGACAAACGTTTAATACTTTAAAATATTAAGGTTAATTTCACTTTTACAATAATTTCGAAATAGTGAACCAACAAATATGTTTTTGTTGTTGTTACATTTCAGCTTACAATTTCATGATGTTTGCTGACAGAAAATTTATTTTTATTCAAACTCATTTTTTATAAAACTTTAAAAAAAATTTAATTAATATTAGCTTTGTTCCAGAACTTTTCTGGCTAAAGAGAATTAATGAATTTTCTCTTTCTATAAATAAACAATTTAATTTTTTTTGTTTTCAATTTACTTTTTAAACAAATAATATATTCGACAATTTTTTTCTATTTGACAAGTTCTGGCAAACAGAAAACTATTATAATTTCTCAATTTTGTTCTCTTTACAATTTCTGGTATAAACCTGCAAACATGTGAAGATAACAATTCACAATCAGTGAATCGGTTTTATGACATACAACGCTACAACAATACGACATCGAATCATACCGGATCGTGACGGAATAAAAAATTTTGGTTCGTTTCTATTCTTCAAATGATACCTTGTTTTTTTCTACATTAAGGAATCGAAAACATAATTCTTGGACTGTTTAAAAAGAACATGTTTGGTACTTTTCGTTCTTCATAATATTGAGAAATATTAAATTTAACATATAGGAACCTAAGTGAATGAGAAGTTTCAAGATGAATCTTTTCGTCATTTAAATTATACTATGTCCGTCGGTCAGGCTGGCTAGCTGGCTGTCCATGTAAACCTTGTGCACAAGATACAGCTCACAATTTTCAAGATAATTGGATGAAATTTGGATGAAGGCCATACAACAGAAGTCCTGAAAAGGCCCTTTGAGT
This sequence comes from Lucilia cuprina, assembly GCF_022045245.1. Classification (NCBI taxonomy): domain Eukaryota; kingdom Metazoa; phylum Arthropoda; class Insecta; order Diptera; family Calliphoridae; genus Lucilia; species Lucilia cuprina. Next base: position 20,514,820 of record NC_060950.1, read on the forward strand.
ATTTATCTCATATATTGAAGATAAATACTTTATTATGAAAAATAAATTAATAAATAAATTTATATCATATTATCGACAATGCCCAACTTGGCCTTCTTACTTGTTTATTATACGCTCCACCACTATCAGTGGTGATAGAGGGTATATATAAATTTGTAATTCCGTGTGTAACACCAAGAAATATTCATCTAAGACCTAAATAAGTAAGCCCGTCTGTCTGCCTGTCTGTCTGTCTGTCTGTCTGTCTGTCTGTGTGTGTAAAACACGCTCACGTTCAAACAGGAGATCAACCACAGGAGATCAACAAAATTCGCCGAAAATATTTATTGTTAACCTAAGCAGTTCGGTATTGAAAATCAGCAAAATCGGTTCAATTCGCGAAAAGTTATGAATCTAAATTTAAAACAACCTCGAAAAAAATAAGCATTTTTACACATTCTGATGTAATTTTCTCAAAAACTATGCATGATAATTGTATAAAAATCACCATACATTCGTTTCTACATAAGACTATTATATCATATCATATAAGGTCCAGCCCCTAAAAATTGTATTTCCAATTTGTGTAGAACAAAATTATATATGTATTTTGAAAATCCTTAAATCTGTTACACACATGCACACATGCAAATTACTTAACATCGCTAAGCGCTATAAAAAATATAAAGAAAAATGCGTTTGTAATGTTTAATAAATCTTGGAATTGTAATAAATTTAAATCTTTGGATTTTTCTATTTAAGACATAAGAAAACTTATTTCTACGAATACTTGATAAATTAGAAATGTATTAATATAAAAGTAGCTGATGGAGGGTATTTAAGATTCGGCCCAGCCGAATATAGCACTCTAACTTGTTTTTCAAATAGTTTGGAAATTTATGAACGTTACAACACATCAATTAGTAATTTAGGAATAACTAACTCCCAAATACTTGTTCTTAACTTATTAACTGAATTTGGAATAAGTTATATTGCACATATTGATTAATATAAAACCAGTCAAATGTCATCCTTATATCTAATCGCGTAATGGGTTATAAAGTAATTTTCTAAAATATACCTTGTCTGGGGTTGATTTAATTATAGATTTTTCCTGAAATTTGATAGATACTTTTCTCGTTATATTTTAAACTTATTTATGGCGATTTTGGTCGTTATATTGATGTTAATAAGCCAGAGTTAAGTTTTAAGTTTTATAACCCTTTGAATTAAATTCGGAAAAGCCACTTGTGTGGAGGTGAGGTATCAGACATTAGAATTAAAGAACATTTATGCAAAATTTCAGCTTTCTAGCTACTTATGTGTAGTACTATTAGAAAGACGGACGAGCATAACTAGATCTTTCAAATTAGTTCACGAACAATATTTCGATGTATTACAAACGGAAAATCAATATTCTCCCTTTTTGGATTTAGGATATAAAAATATTTTGTTCCCAAATACTTGATGCAAAAACAGGTTTTATTAAATATTAATTTAAAGATAATTAAAATAAATGTTATTCGCGAAATTATAAAATAAAACAGTTTTTTTTTCTATCCTAAAAACAAGAACCACATAACTTTTTTTCTGAGTAACGATGATATTCCAAATTTAATATTTGTTCAATTTACAATCGGTCTTGTACGGTTGATTTGTTTTTTGTTTGAAAAAAAATTTATTTGAACAATTTTTATGACATATAACGCAACAACGATACGACAAGGATTCTGAATTGAACAGGTGACTTTAATTTTTCAGTCGTAATAGCTTTGACTATGGGTATAAGTATATAAGAAACGGCATAGACGAAATTAATATTCTTACGTGAAAATAATTTTATTTTAAATTTAAAAAAATCCTACAATTAAAAATTAATTTAAACTTAAAAATATTTCTTCGATTTTTGTCCTTTTATATTCTTTAATTTATGCCAATTTGCTTTACAACACCTTTAATTAAACTGTATGGAGTTTTAAGTATTTAGCAATGTTTTCTACCAAAAGAAATTTTATATTTATATTCGTGGTCGTATTGTACAAATGTCTAAAGGTAATGTTATTTAAATGGCTTCAACTCATATAAGATTAACATTTAAATGTCATTCAACGGTGGGTAGTTTTTTTTTCTTCAACTTATTTTATGAATATGTATAACACGGTTGCAAACAACAACTTCAGTAAAATCGGCAACAAACTGTTCTTATATACACACAAATAAATGATGCTGCTGTGTTGTAGATGATGATGATGAGAATGTACCAAAGACAACCAAGCCACCAAACATCCATTCGAATGTAAATTAATGTATAAATGGAATGGTTTGTATGTGTATTTGCATTATCCTTTATATATGTACGTATATATAAATATACATATTCCTACATAAATACATAATATAATGAATACCCTGTGGTAACATTTAGATCTTATATACACCAGCAGGCATATTACATTTACAAAATTAATAATTTAAATTTACATTTATGTTAAAATTACACACAAAAAAACATAAACGAGAGAAAATTGCACACAGTGGTCCATAGTGGATGTTAAGAAAATTGGTTTAATTTTTTTTTTTTTTTTTTTTTAAGAAAAATCACTCAACTTTAGTATTCACAATTCCCGAGAGTTTAAAAATTTATATGCAAGCTTGTCTGGAGACTAAAGAAACAAGAAAAAATTGTGTATAAAATTACATTTCACTAATTGGTTTTATTATTTCATGCTGTGTTTCGTTCATCAAAGAGTGATATAACATCCTTGGACATTATGTCATTATGTTTTAACTTCATGGATATTATGATATTTTTAACTTAAAAGAATATTACTGTTTTTAAAGCAAAAGGTCTTGTTTTATATTCAACAATTCTCACTGGAACCAATGCACACAACAAATTGGACTAATTTTGTATTTATTCTTTTTTAAAATAAAATTCTTTGAAATTGTTATTACATTCAATTTAAACCCTTTTATGTATTAACCACTGTGCAGCCTGAAATTAAAATTGTATTTGTATATATTTGTAAATGTATACTTACGTTTATGTATATTTATACTTTTTGCATGTTAAATATAAAACAAATATATATATATAATTTTTCGAATATTTATATTCAATGTGTATATATGTTTGTATGTATATACTAACGTATATATGTATATTCTCTTTTTTTACATTATATAAAAGTATAAGTGAACAATACCCTTGAGTAAAATTCTATGTAAATGTAAGTAACAATAATAACAAACACCATGAACTACATCAATATCATTATTTTCTTTGTTGCTTTTGCTAGCTAGTAGTTATTGTTTTTTTTTTTTTTTGCTGTTAACGCTGTTGTTGTTGTTGTTTTACAACATATAAACGTCAAAAAACTAAACTACACTCAAACGTATAACAAAATGTTGTAAATATATTCGTACACACAGACATATAATATGCATACATGTATACATATGTAAGTAATTTAGGTTCGTATGAATATACAAAATTACATTTATGTATAAATACGAAACAGCAACAAGAACAATACTAACAATTTGACAGCAACTAAACAAACACGAAATGATTGTAAATATTTTTATATGTTAATATTTTTAAATATTTACATGTCAACAATGAATTTTACAAAATGATGCAGCCTGTTAAAAATTATAGAAAAGCCAGTGGAATGTGTGCAGTAGAGTGTCCTGAGGAACAGCCTTTTTAAGAATTTCATGTAGAAATGCGATGCGTTTTAATGTACTAAACACAAGAACAATATTATTTTTTGGGAATGATCCTTAGTTCTCTACCAGCGATTGAAAATCCTTAAATTGGTGTAATTTTTAAAAAATAAAATATTTTAGATTTTTTCAAAATGGATCTTAAAAATTCCATAATTTTGAGCTGGTTACGGCAAAAAAAAAAAAAATAATTTTTGTTCGCTTTTATCGAAATCAAAATTGTCATAATTTTTAGTTCATACAGAACAAGTATGAATTTATAGTCGGACATTGCCGACCATATGATACCCTACACCAGTCAGTATGTTAAAATTTTGATTTTTTTTAAATAAAGCATTTAATTTGTTTTATTGTGGAATATTTTTACTTATTGTTGACAAAAAAGAGAGATTTTCTACAAGAGGGCTCATAGGGGAGAAGGGGTAAATATGGGCCTATCCTTATAAATTTTGGTAGATGAATTTACGTCTACTACAAAGTCATTTATGTAGATTTTAATCGTTTTATAAGTAATTATAAGTTAATTTTGACCATCAAGTCATTTTCTGAAGGGGAGTCTGTATGGGGGCTAGGGTCAAATGAGGCCCGATCACAATAAAAATTAGTATTGTCAATTATTGTTCTATAAAACTAATTTTTGCTGATTTTCGTTGACATCATAAAACATTTAACGTAATTGTGAGCCTAAAGACCCGATTCGGGGGGTACGGTTGTATGGGAGCTAGGAGAAATAATGGACCGATTTCAACCATTTTCAATAGCGATCGTCCTTGAAAAAGAGTATGTGCCAAATTTCATCAAATTATCTTGAAAATTGCGACCTGTAGCGTGCGCACAAGGTTTACATGGACACACAGACAGACAGACGGACGGACAGACGGACAGACGGACGGACGGACAGACGGACATAGCTAAATCGACTCAGAAAGTGATTCTGAGGCGATTGGTAGACTTTAAGGTGGGTCTAGGACCAATATTTTTGGGTGTTACAAACTTCAGCACAAACGCATAATACCCTTCCCACTATAGTGGTGTAGGGTATAAAAATGTTTAGAAAATAGTTTGGCATTTGGTTTAGTACTTTAAGAAATTTTTGCTGCTGCTTATAATACAATAAAAGTCGTTTTACGGATCAAAACACAAAAATTGTAATTATTTTTTTCGCACTAAGCTCAAAATTATAGAATTTTGACATCCAATTCGAAGAGATTGCAGAAACTTTTTGTGAATATATTATACATAGATCGAAATTTTCAATCGCTGGTAGGGAACTGAGGCTTTTCAAAAAAATAATAAAACGCATCGTTTTAAAGGTATTCCTCTTAGAAAGTGGTCCACGGGACACCCTAGTGTACAGCCATGACTTTTTAGATTGAGTATTTGTTAAAAAAAAAACAATATTTGTTTGTTATTTGTTTCGTTTAAAAATTTAGATTTGAAACGTAAAAACCATGACATGACTGTTAAACAAATAAAGTAAAATTATGAATATTGTAAGACTAGAAATTAAGAAAATTATATACTTTACACTCTAACTTACATTTGAATGAAAAGGATTTTTTATGACAAAAAAGCCGAAATTCATTAATTTTTAAGTTAAAAATTGTTTGTGGCGTTATTAAGACCATTATAGTAAATTGAATATTAATCTCACACCCTTCTCAAAGTATACCAATCAATGAGAATAACTTTCTGAAATTAAGTCATGTCTGCCTATCCGCCTGTCCGATTGTCACGCTCTACATGTCAAATTGTGCACATAAGGTATTGGTCGTAATTTTAAACATTATTTAAGGAAGTTTGGCAAATAAAAATCCAAAAACTAAAAATTACTACAAGTGAAGAAGTCAGGCCAGTTCATCATTTTGACCTAATATTTATTAAGAACAAAATTAAGTTCTTCCAAAAGAATTATCTTTATCATCACTTCAAAAACATTACTAAGTGAATTTTTTCAAGATCATTTAAGAAAATTTGACGATAAAAATCAAAAGTTTAAATTTTAATCAAAATTACTAAAAGTGCAGAATTTAAGGTTTAGCGGTAATATGCCATCATTTTGTTTCAATTTTAAAATACCTAGAAAAAACAAAACTAAGTTCTTCCAAAGGAATAACTATTATCACCACTTCACAAAGCAACACTTAGCATCTGTCGAAGTGATGTCTATTGTCGCCAAAGTAGCGAAAAAAAATCACCACCATCATTGGTGATTAGTCTGCGTAAAACATGCTTACCTTAAAACTAAACAAACGAAATCAACAAAAATTTAACTAAAATAAATAAAATAATAAGCAGTTTGGTGTTGAAAACCAAATCGGTTCACGATGTACAAAGTCATGGGTAAGAATTTCAGATTACCACGAATCCCTTCCCTTCACTTCACATCATTTTACATATAAAATGTTTTTGTATTTTAAATTCTTTTTATGAAAACATTTTCAATGCAAGATGTAGTGTTTTTTGCAAAATAAGGGAGTAATTTTTTTTCTCAGAAACTACAATATATAATTTGATAAATTTTGCAACATTGATTTTAATACCCTACACCACTTTAGTGGGTATATTGAGGGTATATTTTGGGTTTGTGCTAATGTTTGTAACGCACAATAATATTGGTTCTATACCAACCTTTAAGTATACCAATCGACTCAGAATCGTTTTCTGAGTTGATTTAGCTATGTCCGTCCGTCCAGTAAGCCTTGTAATCAAACTACAGGTTGCAATTTTGAAGATAATGAAATTGATTCATTTTTAACCTAATATACGACAAAAAGGCTGCAAAACCAAGTTCTATACTAGACTTGATGACCCTATGAAAAGCCTCCATCAAAATTTCACTTAAATGTACACAATTATATTCAACAAGAAATGGCTTAAGTATATCTGAGGCAAGGTACAATTCAACTTAAATACTTTATTATGAAAACTAAATTACATTTTATTTTTGTAAAAGGTGTAGTATATTATATGGTCGGCCTCGTCCGACTATAACTTCTTACTTGTTTTTATATGTGCCCGTAATGGGTCATAGCTACTATATAAGTTATCTAAAAACCTCATTTAAAATTAGAAAAAAATGAAATAAAATTTACTTCTTGAGAATGACTTCAGAAGTGAATATAGAATCAAATAAAGTAGACATACCTGCTTTGGCAAATCTGTGTTAAAACCAACACTTTTTCAAGTCATTTTCAGTACTTCCATGGAGAGAATTCTACTTCTTTTTCACTTCTGTTTATGTTTATGGATATACTACATAAACATTTTTCTTTTAAAAATCCTCTTTGCTTAGGAAAACAAAACACTTTATAAAAAATAATAAAAAGAAAATTCTAATTATAATTCCTAATGAATTATTAAGTAATCGTCTTTGGTACACAAACTCCAATTTAAGTCATGCTACGTGAAGTAGTAGCCTCAATTAGAATATAGAAACGTTGTACTTCATTCACACGTACTACATTCAATTTACTTAATTTTATACTTCAAATATGTGTGTATGTAGTATTTTGCTTGATTATTACTTAATAATCAAAAAACATACACAGAACATAGAAAACCACTTTGAATATTAAGAAATCTCGTTAAGAACCACAAGAAAAAAAATAAACAAAATATAACTCACTTACTAACATAGTCATGTACACATACATACATAGTTATATTTAATAATACAATCTGACAATGAAAGCATATATTCATACATATATCATCAAGGGTTTCATAGTTTTTCATCAGGAATTCTGTTAATATATGTTCAATATTAAGGATTCTTTTGACTTGATAAACTAAGACCAAAACAGCATATTAAATACCACTTTAGTGGAGAAGGAATATTAGATCTGGACTGATCGACTAGGATACATTTTCTGGGCGTCAAGTCCCAGCACATTAAAGGAGAAATACTATTCTTCAAACCAATCCAAACATCACAGTTGGTGGGCGAAAAAAAATATGTTCTAATAACTTCAAATAACATAATCCAATAAACACACAAAATCGAAAATATTCTCGCGTAGAAACCCTAAGATATAATACTCACACTTGTACACATTTATAAACGTCTAATCAACGCATTCAATAACGTTGATTGAGCACGTACTGTGTACTGTCGCTAAAAATTGTTATAGTCGAAGTCGTATCTACATGGATTTTTAATAAATATCAAATGCAATACAAACGACAACAACAACACCAGGAGAAATAATAAGAAGCAACAACTATAGCAAATACCTCCATAGATTCATTTAGACAGTTGTTAAAGCTTAGTCAACAAAATAAAAGAAGAATACAAATAAAAAAACTAAATAACAGAGTAGGAAAAATATACAAAAAAATTGAAATGTTTTAATATGATGAATTAGTTTTTTTTTTTGGTTATTTTTGTTTAGAAATTTGAAGGCAGCACAGGAAAGGAAACATATGACAACATAAATTTTAAACGAAAACAATGCCATATTTTTGTTCTTTCCACACATGTGAATGACCAAACTGTTGTTGGTATGCATACTCTTCCAATCATAAGTACACTGAAAAATAAATTTTAATTTTTCACATGAATAATAAAAACAATGGTCCGTGGGATTTTTATTATATTCTTACTATAAATCATGAGGCCTGTTTTCTTCAATGTACTAACCAACACACTCATTCACAAGGCAAATCTTGGTAACGCCTTTTTTTCGGTAGCATTAAGCCAACCAACAATAAAAACCAAACAGCCAATATGTGAATTAAAGTACAAACATATATGAATAAAAACCTTGACACGTGCAGAATAATAAAAATTATATACAATAACTTTAAATCTTTTTTTGTATATATTTTATTTTATTCTGTTATCATTGTACCTACTAACACTTGTGCAAATCCTTATAAATTTGTTGTTTTTGTAAAATGTCATAAAAAGGGCACATAAATATAATTTAAAAAAAGTGAAATAAAATTTCATATTTGATCATAAGCGAAGTTAAGGTAAAACATATTAATGGAATATTTATTATACTTTTATAGTGATACTATAAGTTATGTCTATTGATTACTAAAGGTGTCTATTTAGATGTTTTATAGGAGTATATGTACATTTAGAGTGTCCCTTTTCGATAAAAAGGAAAAATAATATTTCTCTCAAAGACATTAAAAATCATATTGTGGACCACAAATATTCTACAAAAAGTTTAAAATTATATTTGCTGTAATCAGCTCAAAATTGCGGAATTTTCAAGACCTATTTCAAAAAAAAAATCTAAAATATTTTATTATTTTGAAAATTACACTGAGGTCAGGATTTTCAATCGCTGCACATTGGTTCAAATAATTACTTTTTCAGTGCGAAATTAATATAGAAAAAATAATGAAACTCTTTAAAGCCTAAGATGGAGCATAGACATGAATAGGTATATTAGAACAAATTTAAGGTAATACTAGTAAGAAGTTATAGTCGGACAAGGCCGACTGTATACGAATAAAATGTGATTTAGTTTTAATAATAAAGCATTAAAGTTGAATTGTACATTGCCTTAGATATAATTAAACCACTTATTATTTAATAAAACTGTGGATATTTAATTAAAATTTTGGTAGGGGGCTTTTTATAGGGGCTAGGGTCAAAGGACACCCTATAATTATATAGTTTATGAGGGTCATCATGGCTAGTATATAACTTGGTTTTGCAGCTTTTTGTCGAGATACGCGTATATTAACTATAATTATGAATTTAAAAGCCCTATTTGGCGGGTTCAGTTGAATGGGGCCTGGGTGAAATAATGGACCGATGTTAACCATTTTCAATAGGCCTCGTCTATGGTACCATAGAATATCATCTGCCAAATTTTATTGAATTACCTTCAAAATTGCTACCTGTAGTTTGATTACAAAGCCCTAATCGGGGGTACAGTTGTATGGGGGCCAGGTGAAACAAAGGACTGATTACAAGGTTTACAAGTTCTAATCGGGGGTACAGTTGTATGGGGGCTAGGTGAAATAATAAACCCACCTTAACCTTTTACAATAGGGTTCTTCCCTGAGAAAATAGTATATCATGTACCAAATTTCATTGAATTATTTTCAAAGTTGCGACCTGTAGTTTGATTACAAGGTTTACATGGACGGATGGACATAGCTAAATCGACTCAGAAAATGATTCCGAGCCGAGTGGTGTATTTTAAAATGGGTATAGGACCAGTATTATTGTGCGTTACAAACATCAGCACAAACCCAATATACCCTCCCCACTAAAGTGGTGTAGGGTATAATAACCCTTTGGTGATTATTAATTGTCTACAATGAAGATGACTTATACAACACAACTTTTTTAATTTTAGAAGGACTTGTCAGACTCGAGAAAGTTTTTTAGAAATAATTTCCAGCGTGAGGGTTTTTGCAATCAATTTTAAAAGAAAAATCAATTTTAAAACAAAATTTTGTTCTTCCTTCCTACTGCAATTTTCCGTTTTGTTGCTAAGAAATTACGAAAATTTGGACCTTAAAATATGGTAATTTCTTGCAAACACTATGGATAACTAGATGACAAAAATACATATCCTATAAGAACGTCATTCTTTGTGTAGTCTTTTAATCAAATTTGAAAATGCTTATAAGGTAGTACCATAGAAAATATTAAATTACTCAAAACTCGCAAAAATGCGCAATTTTGGGTAAAGTGAAACTAATTCACAACATTTCAGGTTTTCCATTTCTGCATATATCACGTTTAACAAACGTTAACATGTTCTTAAAAGCTTTAATGAAGTTAAAATTTTAAAATCAAATAAATTTTTTTCAAGATTTTTAAATGATGTCTTTTTCGACGTGAAGAGAGATTATCTCCAACCTTTAACAATAATATATATGAACTACAGACACTTCTTAGTGCTATCCATTTGATAGTTATTGAAAATTATTATGGTAATAGGATGATTAAAAAAATATATTATATTCACAGTTCGGAAATTTAAATTTCGCACAGAAAAACTGGTAGTTAGAACTATAGTGCTGAGAATCTTAAAAAAATATATATATATCTTTTTTTCTTCTATTTAATACATTAATACGCATCGATTAAGTGCTATTCCTACTTGAAATTTTTTCAGCTAGACACAAATTTTCAGCTCTGTGCGTCAAGAACTCAAACCACTTGAGATTTACAAATATGTTTATCATATAATGAAATTATCTAAATTTAATCTAAATTTTAAGTCATATATAAATTACAAAAACAGTATACACTTATAGACATAAGTGTACAATTTATAGTTCCACAAAACATTAAAAAACTTCATCATTCTACTTAATATTAAATTCGATAAATCTTGTCTTCAATTAGTTTATGTATTAACTAGCATACCCTGGGTGCTTCGCTACCCTAACTATGTTCAATATCGTAAAAAAAAACAAAAAGTACCATCGGAAAAACGAAAAAGTACAAAGATCTCTCTCAATAAATTCTCATTAAAAGACCGCGTGTTCCGGTTATCCATTTGAAGAATAGAAAATTACCAAATAGTTCCCACTTATAGAATATTATTCAGTCAAGACCATGTATGTTAAAATTAATGTTCCTAGGTTGAATATTTTAGAAAATTAAAATAGTACAATTTATGAGATAAAAACTACTAAAAAGTTGTCTCTTAAAGAATCTTATTCAATGAGGACCGTGTATGTTTAATAATCATGTGTTTTCAGTTCATATTAAAGAACATACATAGAGTATCATTTGAAGGAAGAAAAAGTACCAAAAGTGGAATAAAGTTTACCTAAGTGGAAAGTACTAATAAAAAGAGCAAAAATTTTATTACAATAAATATTACAGAGTTAGTCCGTAATTTAATATGAATAATTCAATAAACCGAAAAAGTTTTCTTAATGTACCATAAATACAGTTTTCTCCCTTTTACACCCAAAAGGGCTGAATTTTAAAAAAGTACGAAACAGGTGTCTCATAATTTGGAGAGATCTATCCAAAACAATTAGAAAAATTTGATTATGTTAATTAGGTTAAAAGTTATAAAGGGCTAAAGAAGGTACCAAAATTACCTCTGTTACACATTTTTACCCCTTAAAAGTACGAATTTCAAAAAAGTACCAGACACCCAACTGCTCATTTTAAGAGTAGATACAGGTGCATTTAAAATTTTTCTTGTATCACTAATATTATGTAAGATATTTAAGAAAACCTGTTTTACCCGTTTTTTCCCCTTTTTACCCGTAAATGTGCAAATTTCCAAAAATCCCTCCTTAGTGGATCTACATAACCAAAAACACATCTACTATCAAAATTTCATGATTCTAGGCTCAGCCGTTTGGGCTGTGCGATGATGAATCAGTCAGTCAGTAACGCTACTCTTTTATATATATAGATAATGCGTATGAACAATATTTTTTTAAGTTTGAAATATTTTATTACTCATACGACATAATAACACTAGAATAGCCATTGAACAAAGTTTTTGAAATTCAAAGTTAGCACTAGCATTAATACGATGCAGAATAATTTGTGTAATTAACGTGAAAATAAAAAAGGAAATATTATCTATGTATTCCTATATTTTTTTTAAGAAAAAAATTCAAAAAATTTATATATTATTTTATAGTACTTTTAGGTATATGAACTAAATTCATCTTAGAAACAAAACTCCAATAATTTTATTATTATTTTTATCGTTATAAGCTAAATATTACAAAACTTTTGATATTTAATGCTCGATAAATGTTTCAATCAATATTAATCTTAATAACACATTGAGATAAATGAAAATATATACTTGAGAAGAACATCAATCTGTTTCTCCAAACACCTCCAGAATCTTGCCATACCAAGCAAAATTTTACTTCCTAATAACTTCCAAAGAAAAAAATAAAAATTACTTCTTGAATAAAAAGGATATGCTCCTGATGGTCATATGAGGACACGTCAAAATCATAACCAACTCAAAATTTTAACTTTTTCAGTACTTTTATGGAATAAATTCTACTTTTTTCCCTTTTTCAGAAGTTCTTTTTTTGCCGGGTATGGATTATAAAAACGGGTTTTGGTATCTTTTAGCACCTGTATGTTAGAATTTCGAATGAAGAGGCTATATAATATATAATAATAAATATACCTTTGCTGGATGGAAAATAACTCAATGTCAAAAGTTAATATCATTACTCCAAAACTGAATTCAAACAAGTATAGTCGGGCATGGCCTACCATATAATACCCTACACCATGAGTATATTTTTAAAATTTTTACTTTTTATAAAGAAACTTTTATGTAGAATATTATTCCAAAATATTTAAGCAATTTATTGATAAAAAAAAACTAAAATATCTAAATGAGCTTTATATAGGTCAAATATGGGCCGATCCTCGGTAAATTTGGGAAAAGGATATATTTTTAAATAACAGTTAGTTTTGTTGAGTTTCATTGCGATACAAATGGTTACAAGTCAATTTTAGTCGTTTAAGACATTTTTCGAAGGAGGGTTTGTATGGGGGCTAGGGTCAAATAAGGGCCGATCCTTACAAAAACCTGCATTGTCATTTATACTTATGTAAAACTTATTTGTGCCAATTTTTAGATAGATAATAGAATATTTGACATAATTATGGCATAAAAAGTTTAAATCGGGAGGTACGGTTGAATGGGGGCTAGGTGAAATAATGGATCGATTTCAACCAATAGGCTTCGTCCCTGTGTCAAAAAACATGGTTGGTCCAAATTTCAGCAAATTATCTTGAAAATTGCGGCCTGTACCTTGCGCACAAGGTTTACATGGACAACCAGCCAGAAGGACGGACATGTCATAATCGACTCTAAAAATGATTCTGAATCGATCGGTACACTCTAAGGTGGGTATTGGACCAATATTTTTGTATGTTACAAACATCAGCACAAACCACTATAGTGGTGTAGGGTATAAAAATAAACAATTTTAACACAATTTTTAAGATTATAGAATATTATATTTACAATTGATAAAATCAGCTTTTTGTCAAGATACGAGTGCATTAAATATAATTATGAACCTAAAAGCCCTATTTGGCGGGATCAGTTGTATGGGCCTAGGTGAAATAACGGACTGATGTTAACTATTTTCAATAAGCTTCGTCAACAGTACCATAAAAGATTATGTATTGCGTTATCTCCAAAAGTGCGACCTGTAGTTTGATTACAAATAAAGCTTCTATTTGGTGGTACAGTTGTATGGGGGCCAGGTAAAAAAATGGACCAATCTTAACCGTTTTCAGTAGGTTCGTCCCTGGGGCAATAGAATATCATGTACCAAATTTCATTGAATTATCTTAAAAATTGCGACCTGAAGTTTTACAGACGAACAAACGGACGGACGGACGAACTCTACTACTAAAGTGGGTATAAAAATTATTAGGCATATTTCACATCGCTGGTATGGCAATTCTAAACCGTTTTTTATTTTTCTCGTGCATAGATACTTAGATTGTAAAATACTATTCCTCAGAACACTCTACCATACAACACGATATTATTAATAATTTTCAGAAAAATAAGAAATAATAAGAATGAAAATATAGTCTAACATTGATGACGAAATTACCTTAAAAGATATATGTATGTAGATTTTAATATACTCATCATAATTATTTGTCACAACAAAAAACGCCAAATATTTCATGGAATAAACTTCTTTTGTTTTCAAAAGTACACGTCAAGATTTCCATAAACCTTTTAAAAATATTAACTATTATTTGGAAATTTAATAACCAAAGTATTATGAGATTTCTGACACTTAAAATTTTACTTTGTTAAATATGCGTCAGTTAATATAACATATATATGTATATATGATAACGTCATGTACAGATTTATTTCAATCTACATACGTGTACGTCAAAATAATAAATTAATTTATATTATTATAGAAAAAACATACATACATATACAAGATATTTCAAACAAACTTTTTCAACTCACTCAACTTCAAGCATTTCACAAAAATGCCTAAATCTAAGTATTTATGACAACCAAATGCCTACAGCATATTTCTATGGCATCTAACGATAACTTAACAAAAGTAATTATAAAAAGTGTGTCTTTATAGAAAAAGATTTATAAAATAAGTTATTTAAGGTTAAATTCCTTTCTATCTGCTGTTATATTAAAACGCAAAAAAATTACAACAACCTTTACATCGTGGAAAAATTTAATCTTCGTATTTATATTCTTTTTATTTCATTTTTATATGATTCTCTATTTTATTTATTATTTTTTTTCAATCTGCATTAACCAGGTTCATTGAATTTTTCATAGACCACTTGAGTGCAGAAGTGGAGGAAAAAAATTGTTGATTGAGCATAAAAGTGCACAATATCCGCCTGTAAAAAGGCATTGAAATCATAAAAATCAAACTCTTAACAACAATACAAACAAAATGTTTTTTTTATATTTTCCATTTTTATTTTGCGGGAAACAAAATAAAAAAACGCAAATATATATGTATGATTTCTGCAATAAACTAAACAAAAAAATACAGAATAAAAAAATAAAAATCAACAATATCACACAAACGATAACACTTGACTTGTATATGAGATTTTTACAATGTCTGTGTAACGAAACAAAAAGAAATTTATTTCAAATTGACATTTTATGAAATAATTCTCTGTCACATCTCAATCACATTTAAAAAAAAAATATCCACTTTCAGAACGATATTGTTTGAAAAATTTCCAACAACAATATGTTGTACATAATATTATGAATTGAACAATTCATTGCACAATCGTATAAATATTAGTTTTGCTCTTTGTCTAATGGTACTAGAAATTAGTTTCAAAATAAAATTTTAATAAAAGAATTTTATGTAATAAAATACCAAAAACAAGTCTAAAGGTATAGTCAGTCGTTACCGACTATATGGTACCCTACACGAGTGAGAAATTTTTGTAAATTATCTGTGTCATTTGGACTTTACTAAAACTAAGTTTTGTCGAATTTCGTTGACTAGTATGTGAACGTTTCACAATTCTGAGCACAAAAGCCATATTCGAATGGTACGCTTGTATGAGAGCTAAGCGAAAAAATTAACCGATATTAAACATTTCCAAAATACACCAAATTATTTAAATAATGCGACCAAATATTTTGGCTGTTACAAACTTAAGCTCAAATGCTAAATACAAATATAGGATATAAATAACAATTGCATGTTTTTGTCATTTACAATGAGTTAATTAAATATTTATTGGCTTTAAGCTAAATTACTTTTTTATTTACAATTGCATTTAAAATTTGTCAAAGGATTACAATAAAAATTAAAAAAAAATATTCAAACCCAAGGCAGTTATTATATTATATATTATTATATAAAATATTAAATTAATAAAATGAAATTTTCTTAAAATTATTTACAACAATTAATATTTTCCTTAAAACTTATTTACTAGCTGATTATTGGATAGTTCTATAAAAACACAAAAAGCAATTTTTAAAATGCAAAAATTTCTTATAAAAAATTCAATAAAAAAGGCTTATTTTTTATCACATCCATAACATGCCTTGTAAATTTTAAACAAGAAAAGTTTTCTAATCCGAAATTCTCGAAGAATTGTGTGAAGACCTTTATAGTAGGTTAATTCTTAAGAAATCTGTTAATATTGGTCAAATATGTATTTGGAGGAGATAAGTTATTAGGTGAAATCTTGCACTTGCACTTGTGAAATCTTGTATATTGTCCACTTTGTAAACCATACTTGTCATCAAAAAACTTTGTGAACAATTATGTTTCCCATAGATCAGACTAATATCAATATGACGATATGTTCATAAATAATGATATTGTATATGAAATTATTTTTCAAAAAGGATAGAAAAACTTAAAAAAAATAAATAACGAGATTGTTATAAAAAGGTGAATAATTTTTGAAATAACTCAAAAAGTAAAATTGTTTCTCAATGGCGGCTATGAGCGGACTCTTATCCCCTAAGTAATTGAATGATATTCTATAGTCTTCTATTTAATTAACAATAAAATACAACAATATTTTACTATCAGTAAACTTTTTTTCGATCTACCCTAAATTTAATGAACATATGTGGCGTATACTTTATATATAATTATTATTAGAATTAAATATTGAGTATACGCCACATATGTTAATTAGACTGACTATGTCTAATAAACATAGTTGCGTATACTTAATATTTAATTCTAATAATAATTATATATTGATCGTACGATATATTTAGTTAGTTAGTTTGATAGGAGGATGTATATACATCAAATCCAAAGAAATACACCTAGGCCTCTATAGGGCTTGTTGTGCGCTCCTTAACTAGTGTCTCAGGTGGGAAACGAACCCACCACCTCCGGTCTACCAGACTAGAACACTAAAAACTAACCTCCCGGAGGCCACCTAAATTAATTAAATAATTATATATTGATCATACGATACTAGCAAATTTAAAACGCCGTATTACTCATCAGTTTTTCTGAAAAGGAAAACAATATGAAATTAAATGTTGGCACTAAATTAATTTTTTTGAAATTTAAAAGCAAATAATTAAATACCTCAATAACTCTGATCATTTAGCATTACAAACATTTAAATGTGAAATAAATTCTTCATAACTTTTTTTAGCAAAAAAAGTGAGACAGTCTGAAAATTATATGATTTATTATTTAAGTAAAATTACTATTTATATCACATTAATTCAACAGTTACATAAATATATATAAAACTTTACTTTAACTTATTCCTAAATCTAAAACTATAACATTTTCTAAAACTTAAAATTAATGCTGACATTATAAAACAAAATAAATTAATTTCTCTTCTACCAAAACTAACACACATTTAAACTAACTGCAGTTACTGCAATCAAAAATAATTTATTTATTCGTTAAATTTTGTACGTAGACACTTTAGCGTTATACTTACAACTTGCAAATTATGCATGATATTTAGCTAAAAAAAATTAAAACATTTAACATTTCATTTTCTTTATTTCCTGATTTCAGTCTCGTTTTAATAGTATATACTTTAATCTGAAATATATGCATTCAAATTATATTTCACACAAAAACTTGTTATGTCATTTTATCAAGCCTTAAAGGTTTACATCGTCTGTCTTTGAGTTGTCATAATGCAGTGGTAAATGAATGCAAATGAAAAAGCAAGAAAAAAAAAACGTAACTCCAAAGAAACCAAATTGTGTGTGATTGCATTTCGATAACAAGAAGTGTCGAAGAAAATCAGGTGAAATAATACACTTAGGAACTAACACATACATATATAGACATACCGATAAAGACATTTTCATTAACTACACACGCAGCAGAGTCAGTAAGTATAAATGGAAAATCACTCACAATCATACTGATATTTACAGATGTTAGTATATACATATTTATGTTTCGAGGGTAGACTTTGAATTTATTTGACAAAGCTTATTCATTTTAAGGAGTAAGATAATGATGAGTATGATAATCCCAGCTTACATACATAAATATATCCTAAATCTTTATAGACATGCAAGAAATATTCAGGATTTCATATTCAGGATTTGATTAAAGTTTTGGTTAAACTACAAACTAGTCTAGACTTTAATCTGACATAAGGTCAGAGATATATTCCAAACTATTGTCTAGTCAAAAGTCTTTACTGTAGTCTACATTGGAATTCCAAGGCACGAATGTCGAAGTGCTTTACACGAACATCTTCTGTATTGGCCTTATTTCACGGTGATCCATTTTCATTTACCGGGTGATCTTCATTGACGACTCACCACAGTCCGTTGGGTATCTTACACGCAGGTGGAAATTTTTGAACACGAAGTAACATTCAATGTTATCACATGTATAAGATACCTCTATCTATCACCACCACATTCAAACCACCATTCAGAATACACTTGTCGTTCATTCGACACACATATAGAGAAAAACATTGAACACACTTACTCCAAGTATAAGAGCGGGTGTAAAATCCGTATACTCCTACAGTTATCCTGTATCACATTAACTTAACACCAACTCAATTTTCCAATGCTTAATTCAACATTCACACCTCTGTGGGCAATCTGTTGACCCAGCAACAGCACCGAACTTATACAGAATTATAGATTTCACAAGGCATGAGTCATTTAACCGATATTGTCTTCCCATGAATTTAGTTTGCCATCGAGTGCAATCCGAAGAGACCTCTCCAACAACAAGGACAAGGCAAATTCCGAAACTATGCCCTGCAGGCTACCGGTTTCCGTGGTACTAGGTTATGTTGTTTTCTAGTTCAAATCGAAGTCAAATAATTCCAAGAAAATGCACAGGATACATTTGATCATCACCAGCAGACAAGAGGTACTGGAAGCACATCTTTTCTCCGGGATTGCTATCACAATAAGGTGGGGTCTTTCTTCAAGATTACATGCCCCCATTAGGAGGTATTTTTAGCCAATATTTCTAAATAATTTTACAAATTACCCTAAAATAACCCATACATCTACAAAAAAACAAATGTCATATCTTCAGTGTCTGCCAAAAGAAAATTGTTGTTCGTATTGCATGAATATTGCTTTAAACATCTGCAAGTAGTTAATAGCACAAAAAGCAAGTAGAGTAGACATTTTTTTACTATTTTTTACATTTCTACACTTTTACAGAAAAGCGTAAATGCATCAAAAAGACATTGCTTTAATAGCAAAACGAGTAATGTTTTAAATTAATTTTTTTTTTGCTTTCAGTTGGCTTTTTTGTGCAACGCCTCATGGTATACGCTCCCTGCTGGGAATGTGTGAGAGAGTTTGTCAGTGTGTGTCTTTGTCATTGTGTGCAAATATATTTAAGTGTTTGTGTGTAGGGGGAAATAAAACACTATCAACTAGAAGAGTTGACGTTATGCCAAAATTCAGACACATTCATATATTTACATACACTTATATCAACACTAAAAGGCATATATATAGATATGTGCACATATTTGTGTGTGTGTGTTTAAACAAAGAGTGAGTTGTGCGATTGTACACCACAATAACCACTGCATGGCAGCTGATGGCAAAGTGAAAATCACTACAGAGTTTCTATTTTTTTCTCTTATTTCTCTTCTTTTTTACTGGTATTTCCGCACCAACACCATGGCAACCAACATTTGTATACCGTCTATTTATATATGCATTCATATACATACATGCATGCTTTCACTTCTACATACAATCATACATACACTAATTGTGTGTACTTGCTCAAAAGCAAAATTTTGCATATTTTGTTCAGTTTCCATCAAATGTGTTCTCTTTTTTTTTATTCACCAAAAATATGCATGTATTTAAATCTGAAAATGTTAATTGCAGTCGAGTATTTATCTTAATTAAGCATTTCCTTTTTGCCAAAAATAAAAAACGCTTAAAGTTTAGATACTTACTCATACAAATAAAACAAAATATCACGTACATATGGGAGAATACATAGTTAGATCAGAAAGATAATATTTACGTGTGGTATTATGATTTTAGTGCACTTTTATGGGATTCTATGTCTGATGGTTATTTCCTTGTTATCAATAGCTTCCAAAAAGTTAACAAATTTTTATTATCCTATTTAAATGATTCCTTAAGTTCTCTATTCCCTGAGTAGTCGCTCATATATGGAGAATCGTTTTTAAAACACTTGCACAATATTATTGTACTAGAATTTTTATTTAATTATTTATTAAGGTGTATATTTCCAGAAAATTTAATTTTTCGTAATTTCTAGTGTAGTTTAGAATATAACGATATCAATAGTTTATTTTAAATTTATAACCATTTAGAGATTATTTTAAATCCTTTATCTCATTTAGTTCAAGTATATGGTGAGTTAGATCGAAGTTTAAGAAGCGCACAACAGGCCCGATAGAGGCCTAGGTAAATTTCTTCGAATTTGATGTATATATTTACATCCTCCTTTCAAACTAACTAACTAACTAACTAACTAGATCCTGTGCTAGTTATAAGTTGAATTTGAGCCTGAAATTAACAAACACAAAACTTACAAATAAAAATAGTTGCTTAATTAATATACTTAAATTTCCATTTATAATTTGAAAATTGTTCCTGCCCTAAGTAGGAACATTTCAGCAGTTTCCGAAACAACAAAAGCGTAATGTAGTTCCGTGACTTACAAGGTCTGGGAATCTGCTGATGAAAATGCTTTAGGGAAATGAGTATTCGTTAAAACATCAATCGGGTTTAAAAGTTTAAATCGGGTTTAAATGTTTAAATTTTATTCTGTCTGTAATCTAGTGATTGGGTTTTTCTTTCGGACTTATATTATACCTGTCATTCCCCTCGAGCACTCGAGCAAAGTGCACGTATACTCGACCGAAAATGCTGCCGATGTGTAAGAAGTGCAATGGGGTTGGTGAGTCGCAAAGAAGCTCACAGAGTGGTTGAAAAAGATCACCGTGAAATAGACCAACATGGCAGGTCTTCACGTAAAGCTCTTCAACATTCATGCCTGCGCAGCAAAAAATTATTCCTCCTTCGAAGCAGATTTGTAAAGCAGAGTACAATTGCTACTGCTTACACTTGATATGAAAGATTACATGCTTCTTGTATAGGATTCCTTGCGTAGAGGCTCTTCTAAAGGAATCAAAAATGGACACATACCACAATGTTAAATTTGTGCTAATTGAACTGAATTGGTATTATCTTTAGACACAGAACATGGTTTAAAAATTAGAAGTATACAAAAATTAAGTGATTTTAAAGCTTTTGGAAAGCAAATGTGTACACCACAAACAATATTTGCTGAATATATAATAATAATTTAAAGATTCATTTGAGGAAGCAGTTGTCATGAAGTGTCAGGTCCCTTTCAGCAGACGGACATGGCTGGTTCGTCTCAGAGTCTAATATGAAATCGGAATATATTTACTTTTATGGGTCTTAGAGGAATATTTCGATATCTTACAAACGGAATCAAACAATCACATATTTTAGATGGAGGGTATAATAAATGATACGACACACATGGACTACCGATCACATAAGGATAAAATAATTCTAAGCTTTAACATTCTTTCCTCAACATCTACGAGGTTGCAACACATCATGTTGTTAGTCGCACAAAGCAAATGCTCATATTTAATATTATTTTTATATATTAAAAAGTTTTTCAGATCGATATCATGAAAACAAAAATTTTTAAAATTAGTATCATACAATAAACAAAATTTTCATTTTTGTTGGAAACATCTGCAACCACCTTAATATACATACATATATATGCACACATTCCACTAAACACTTTCTCATTGAATTTTCAGTTAAATTTCCGTACACTAAACCCCGAATATGAATATCTGCCAAAATATACGCCCGCTGAGTCTTGTTTTCCAAATGCAAGTATTTTTCTGAGTAAATGTGTGTACATCGAAAAATATTCACATTTTTGCTCATATTAAATCGTGTCATTTTTAAGAATTCTTTATTTGTATTAATACCACAGATACATATGTACATACACACATATATATTCAAACTAACATACATAGTACATACATATGTATTTGTTCATGTCGTTGCTCGTTTTTTGTGTTGATTTCTTTAGAGGACTCATTTCAATACCTCAATATTTAAATATACTTATATAAGTATGTTTGTATATATGTATGTACGAGTATGTGTGTATGAAAGTGTTGTTCTTTCTATATGTATATGGTTTTGCGGTATATCTATATATATATATATATATATAATATATATATATATATATATATATATATATATATATATATATATATATATATATATATATATATATATATATATATATTATATATATATATATATATATTATATATATATATATAATATATATATATATATATATATATATATATATATATATATATATATATATATATAAATGTATGTATCTGGGTAAGCGTTAGTATGTAAATATAAATGGTTGACTGTAAGTTTGTTTATACTGCAGTTGGCACAATTTATTTATTGTATGTTTAATGTGATGGAGTTCCGTCTGTTGTGGCAGTTAGTTGTATAAGTAAATGCCATTGTATTTGTTACTGCATAAAGCACATTTGCATAGATATAGTATAATTTTGCGTGAAATCAAGTAAAAATTGCTATATTATTGTCTTTTTTTTAAACTTTGAAATAAGGTTAATAAGTAATAATTTATAAATTTTGCGTGGAAAGTAGGACGTCAGATGACTTTTAGCTATTATTTACAGTGAAAACAATATACATAAAGAGTAAATATTAAAGGTTGAATTATTTTAATTTAACTTTTAAGGTAAAGCTTTTCCAAAATATTTTTTATTAAAATAACACAAATGTTTAAATGTTTGTTTTAAATTAAATAGTAATAATAAGTTTATATACAATTTAATTTACTTTAAAGTAAATGTGATATCTTCCGAAGAAAAATAAATTTATAAATAAATAAATGTTATTAAAAAAATAAACTTCATAAAATTATAATTTATTTAAATGGAAAATGTATATGTATATGATTTACAATAAATATTTCACAACTCATCAATTAAACAAATACAAAATAACTATATAAACTTTTTCTTTAATACTTAATAGGAAATATTTTTAAAGGTTTTATACTGTATTAAAATATTAAAATTATTTAATATTGTTGTTTACATTATCCTTTTTTCTCCCCTTCATTATATATTCTATTTATCTTTAATGGTTTATGTTTACTCTGCTGTGGCAAAGATTTTATTAGATTTTTACTATCATCTATTTATACCTTATATATCACTATAGTGTGGGAGGTATCATGCGTTTACGTTGATGTTTGTAACAAACAATATATTGTACCATTTTCAGAGCCAATTAAGGCATATCTGTCTATCCGTCCTTCTGTCTTTCACTTCTTCTGACGGCTTTCATCCAATCGAAACATATATACAGGGCTTTGTAGATTATTTTTCATAAATAAATTACTTCATAGAAAATAACTCACTAATACACAAGTATTATAATGAAATTAAATAACAGAATTTAGACAAACATTTACATAAATTTTATATTATAAAAATTACACTTTATACATTAAAAATCGGTGTAGGATATTTTATGAACATCTAAGACCGACTATACTTTCCAACTTTTTTTTCGTTTTTACATTCCCCTTAAATGTTGCAATATTTAAGTTCGCTTTATTTCTTTATTAATTATGAAAATATTTGTACATATTTAAAAACCCAATTTTTATGAAAATATTTAGAAAATAAGCAAGAGATTAGTAGTAGCAACCCTAAATTCTTGCACTATATTATGTAAAAGGTTAACTAAAATTAAAATTGTAGAGTAGATGATAGAGAAACCAAGTATTTTTATACACAGTGAATCAATTAATTAATTTGCTTTTGTAAAATTTTATAAATTTAGAAAAAACTATATATAAACAAGTAAGAGTGCTATATTCGGCTGTGCCGAATCTTATATACCCTTCACCATAGTGTATTTTTAACATAATTGATCTTACAGTCTAGTTAATAAAAACATTAAAAAAATTTGAGTCGATTTAAGCCGAATGTTTCGGCGGCGGCTTAAGCAACTAAATATAGTTCGGCGGCGGCTAAGCTCCGACGCTAAGCCGGTCGACATAGACCTCTGATTCATTGCTGGTAAACATTGACAAGACGTAGATTTTGTTTTTGTTTATCGTAAAAAGAATTGTTTTAAAAAGCACTTGGAAAAAATTTGTGTTAGTTTTAAATTTCAAACTTACATTATTCGCATAAAAATTATTGTACAATAACTCACAATCTACTCTCATATAATTGAAAACATTTTAAATACTTTTTTCTATTCATTAAAAAATATATTTGCAAAACAAAAGGAAAAATTATTTTATTTTAACAAAAAATGCAAATCATATTTTTTTGCAGAATAAAACCAAATACATCGCTGAATAAAACCAAATACATCTACAAACACACGTGTACATCTTTTTCTATATACAGTGTTGTTGTTGCTTTTATAACAATTTTTTGATGAAATTTTCAGAGGTGGTCTCGGATTTTTGCTCATATCTCCGTTATTTACCAACCGATTTTGCTGATTTTAAATAGCGATCTTCTCGAAAGCATGTCTAATAGAATTATTGAAGATTCGCAACTCGCCGATATCTGGGGTCCTCTAAAAACTGATTTCAACAGACAGACAGACAGACAGACAGACGGACAGACAGATAGACGGACATGGCTTAATCGACTCCGCTATCTATAAGGATCCAGAATATATATACTTTATAGGGTCGGAAAATTATGTTATAGAAATTACAAACGGAATGACAAACTTATATATACCCTTCTCACGAAGGTGAAGGGTATAAAAACTATATTAACAATTATTTTTAACAAAATTGAGCGATTTATTTTTTTGTATTAAAGAATAAGATATTCTAGTTTGATTTTTTTTCTCTTAAAATTAAAAAGGTAACATATTGTTAAAAAACAAATATTTAGCTTTTTAAAGAAATTATTGAAGTAATGATCGATTTAGGTAATATTATACATCTTGTTGTATAATATTAAACAACATATTCTATAGCCCACATTACATGGGATCATGTTATTCTATAATTCAAACAAGGGAGACGTTTGAGTATGGTGTATGTTTTTTCCATATATATGAATTAGTTTTGAACCATTTCTAGTCCTTTGAGGAGTATTCTTTATTGAGTATGGAATATGTTTTTTTATATATATACGGATTAGTTTAATACCATTTTTAATTCCTTTGAGGAGTAATCTTTACATGCGTCTGCAGAATAGTCTTGATGTTTGCAGTGAAATTTCTTAGGAATTTCAATACAATTGTTATTGGTTTTAAAATCTAATATCTTTGGATTTCCACTTTCAATCACTCAGCTTTGTTTAATAAATTTTATTTATTCAATTTATATATTTTCGAAACTAAGTAATATTGTTAAGAAAATAAAATGTCTTAGTTGAAATGACTTACGTCATAAACATATATGTGAAAAAATACGTATGAGTAATATGTATTTATTTCAATTCAATATCATTCATACTTCAAAGAAAAGCAAATATGAATGTACAGTCGGGCGTAGCCGACCATATGATACCCTACACCAGTCAGTATGTTAAAAATTGAGATTATTTAAAAAAAAATAAAGTAATTGATTTGTTTTTTTTTAACTTTATTTCGGAATATTTTTACTTTTTTGGCAAAAAAAGAGATTTTTTGCAAGTGTGCTCAAAGGGGAGTAGAAGAAAAAATGGCCCTAAACTTATAAATGTCTGTAGGGGAAGGTAAGTCTACTACAAAGTTATTTATCTAGAATTTAAAAGTGTTATTAGTGTTTGTAAGTGAATTTTGACCTATAAGTCATTTTCTGAAGGGGAGTTTGTATGGGAGCTCGATCATTACAAAAATTAAAAATCGGTAGTGTCATTTAAAATTCCATAAAACTAAGTTTTGTTGACTTTTGTTGACATAATAGATCATTGAAATAATTTATAAGCCCAAACGCCCTATTTGGTTGTACGGTTGTATGGGGGCTAGTCAAAATAATGAACCGAATTCAACCATTTTCAATAGACTTCGTCCATTGGAAAAGAAGCGTTTATGCCAAAATTTATCCAATTATCTTGAAAATTGCGGCGCACAAGTTTTACATGGGCAGCTAGCCAGCCAGACGGACGGACATAGCTCAATCGACTCGGAAAATGATGCTAAGCCGACTGGTATACTTTAAGGTATAGGACGAATATTTTTGTATGTTGCAAGCATCAGCACAAAACCCAATATACCATCCCCACTAAAGTGGTGTAGGGTATAACAAACTGCCCTGTAGGATATGCAACTAGTACCAAACTAGTATTATAATAGTACCAAAATTACTTGTACTAGTTCCCAACTGTAAACTTTCCTATAACATCTTAATGCTCAAATTAACTTTGAGTGTGTTAGAAAAATTACTAGTACCATTAGCTTTAGACGCATACTAGTATTATGCCCAATTCGGTGATTTAAAACCATTTTATTACTAGTAGTAATCTTGAAAAAATGTCCCCATATTTGAAAGTTTTGCTCCTTTGTAATCCTCTTAGGTGGTTTCAGTTAGAAATTATTACATACAGGTTTTTTATAGGTTATATTTAGAAAAATTCCAAAAAATTACATAAAAAATTTTATAAGTAAATATATCTTCTTACAATTTCAAATTAAAGTTCGAAAAAAACCGGTTCTATCCTTATTCCACTTCGGTATCGCCTCTTTTTTTCTAAAAATATTTGTCATACGATAAAACAAATATTAAACTTATTGCAATTTTTAATAGACTTACATAGAGAGCTCCATGCAACTGGACCTAAACAGTAATTCAGTGGATAAAAACACTGATTGGAAGGGACAAGACATTTGAAAATTACATTTCAATAATTTTATTTTTTCTAACACATGTCAAATAAAAATGAGTTGCAAGTTTAAACCTTCGACTAGTAGTAGTATTTTTTCACAAAAACTCTAACCCCATTTGTACTAGTGTCTGCTGTTCTAGTATTAGTACTAGTGAAATTATGACTATTATTGCGTTATTTCCTGCAGGGTGAGTAAAATTAATATTTTTTTTTTTAGCAAAAAATTGCAATGTAATTTAATTCTTTAAAAATATGAATTTTCACGATTTTTTTTTTTAAATTAACAATTCCACTGGTATATCATTAACTATTTAAGAGCAAAACATCTGCAATATATCTGCAACACGTAGTAGTTAAAGATTTTACTATATTTTTCTTTTTATCTCAAAATAAAATGAACTGTGCAATAAAAATTCTTTATCGATTTGCATTTATCTGTGTTAATACAGTCATTGTCCCTTAAGCTTGTGTCCTGTTACATTGTATTTGGCAAATATTTTATACGTTTCTCATTTTTTTCTTTTGCCTTTTTTATTATTCCTCCTTTTAGATTTTTATAGATTTTCTTTAACATCCTTTGCAATCGCAAGCAATTAACCTAAAAAAAGTTGGTCTTACTTAAGAACAACCATAAACTCATTGGCATTAAGGAAAGCAGACATGTACAAAATGGAACTAAATTTAAAGATATTTGCACTTTTATACACTAACCAGGCTACAAAATGTACTATATAAAATTTTTATTTTTCTTTTTCAACATTTAAGAGTTTGTTATTACTGGTTAGTAAAACTGGACGATTGACTATGTTTTATGGTAAGTAGAGTACGTTTTTTTTTGTTTGCATTTGCTTTCACATTTTGTGAGCTGTTAGATTCACAACAAACTTACAATTGATTAAATAGGCGTTCATAGTTGTTTTGATTTTTTTGTAATGATTGTTCATTTTGTGTTTGTACCTTTATTAAGAATTTATCAGGATTAAAAGCTTGAGTTCTTGCAACACATAATGCCAAATGAAAAGTAAGCAGTTCACACTCTTACATCTACTGAGAGATTTAAACTGAAAGATACAAAACGTTCAAATGTTGTCCAATGAAAGGTTGTACTAACTCTTCGATTGATGTTGTGGAACAAAAGTGTGATAAAGATTAAAGCTGTTTTTTAAGACGATTTAAGGTAACTATTTTAATGACTTGAAATGCTGTTATGTTGATGTGTGGGAGTTATTTAAGTATTTGCATTTGAATGAGTGTTTTTGTAGATATGTCAATTTAAGCTAAAATTACCAAAGCTTATTCTTTCAAAAATAAAATTTCATTTTATTATACCAAACACCACTATAGTCCACTATATCCAATACTTACCTTATGTAAGTATACCGATCGATTCAGAATCATATTTTGAATCGAGTAAAACATGTCCGTCCATCCGTCCGGCTGGCTGGATGTCCATGTAAACCCTGTGCGCAAGGTTCAGATCGCAATTTTCATGATAATTTAATGAAATTTGGACCAAGTATGTTTTTTGACACAGGGACGAAGCCGATTGAAAATGGTTAAAATCGGTCCATTATTTCACCTAGCCCCAATACAACCGTACCTCCTGGTTTGGACTTTTTATGCCATAATTACGTTAAATATTATATTATCTCTCTAAAAATTGGCACAAATAAGTTTTATGTAAGTATAAATGACACTGCAGAATTTGGTAATGATCGGTCCTTATTTGACCCTAGCCATCATACAAACCCCCCTTCAAAAATGTTTTAAACGTCTAAAATTGACTTGTAACCATTTGTATCGCAATATAACTCAATAAAAATAACTGTTGTTTAAAATTATATCCTTTTCCAAAATTTTCCGACGATTGACCACGACAAAAATTTTAAAAATGTACTCATGGTGTGTGGTATTATATGGTCGGTCATGCCCGACTATACTTTCCTACTTGTTATACCCTACACCAGTATAGTGGGGAGGGTATTATGCGTTTGTGCTGAAGTTTGTAACACCCCAAAAATATTGGTCCTAGACCCACCTTAAAGTATACTAATCGGCTCAGAATCACTTTCTGAGTCGATTAAGCTATGTCCGTCTGTCCGTCTGTCCGTCCGTCTGTCTGTGTGTCCATGTGCGCACGCTACAGGTCGCAATTTTCAAGATAATTTGATTCAATTTAGCACATACTCTTGTTTTGGCTCAAGGACGAACGCTATTGAAAATGGTTGAAATCGGTCCATTATTTCTCCTAGCCCCCATGTAGCCGTGCCCCCCGAATCGGTCCTTTAGACTCACAATTACGTTAAATGTTTTATAATGTCAACAAAAATCAGCAAAAATTAGTTTTATAGAACAATAGATGACAACACTAATTTTTATAGTGATCGGGCCTCATTTGACCCTAGCCCCCATACAAATTCCCCGTCAGAAAGTGACTTGAAGATCAAAATTAACTTATAATTACTAATAAAACGATCAAAATCTACATAAATGACTTTGAAGTAGACGTAAATTCATTTACCAAAATTTACTAGGATGGGCCCATATTTACCCCTTCTCCCCTATGAGCCCTCTTGTAGAAAATCTCTTTTTTTGTCAACAATAAGTAAAAAAATTCACAATTAAATAAATTAAATGCTTTATACAAAAAAAATCCATAATTTTAACATACTGACGGGTGTAGGGTATCATATGGTCGGTCCGACAATAAATTCATACTTGTTCTTATTTGTAAAGAAATTTGTTATTCAAGAAACCCAATTTATAAAATATCCAGGAATTTTCGGCGATAATTTTCTATTAAAAGATAAGCCATTATTTTTGAGTAAATGAAATCCAGTTTAAACTATTAAAACTTCTAAGTTTTCAAAAAATTTTGTAAAGCTTATTACAGGAGAAATTGCATTTCTTGTATAGAATTTCTATAGAATAAGTTTAATTACAATACTTAAAACTACGTTATTTGACCAATTAGTTAACATATGTTCCTATAAAAGAAATTATAAAATAAAAGAATTTTTATTACTTGAACCAATATTCATAATGACATACACATATATAGCCATAGACATTTGACACATCCATTATTAATACTAATTCCATTGATAACATTTATATTAATTCATATTCTAAAACGCAAATAATTTTCCATAAAAAATACATACGGACATTTATTTTCATACTGACAATAACAAAAATTACAATAATTGCAATAAAAATATCCATGTACACATGGTAATTTCTAACAAAATAATGGTAAACAAAATATTATTGCATTTTCCACTTAACATAAAATACCAAAACAAAATAAAAAATCAATAATATTATGGCTCAACAGAAACAAGCAACAGAAAAAAAACGCAGAAAAATAGGTCTTTAAATATTTATTTTCACATAAATAAACGCTTAAAACAAAAACATGACTGGCAAAGAGTGTAACTGTGTATTAGTATGTGTGTGTGTGTGTAGTAACGTATATATGTATTTACAAATGAATTTGAATATACATTTATATACATACATATATTGTAATATTATATGCATGTGCTGGTTACTGGGTTGGCTGTTTGTTGTTCGGTTGTATCATTCTAACCAAATTACAAATGAGTACGTAATTTTTGTGACAATAATTTCAAGCTGTACATAGCCAAAAATGTCCTTCACAACTTTTCTGAAGCTCACACACACACACACATACACACAAACCTTTCCGTTACGATTTAGTTTAGTGTCGTTAGTATGTAGAACACATTTATGTGAAAAAAAATACAAAAATTTCTTTTTTATCATATAAAAATTGTAACAGAACAGAAGTGGACAAAACAGCATGTGTTATATTTACAAATAACGACAATGACGATTAAAACAAAATGTCCAAAAAAAAGTAATAATGACAAAAACTCGGTATGACATTAAAACGGTACTCAAAACAATGACCACAGTAAGAAAAAAATCATAAACAATGAAAATAGTACAGGAGTAGAGAAAAGCTGCCACTAGTGGTTGTACCATATAAATACACATACAACTTAGGAATGCAAAACAAGTAAGAAGTTATAGTCGGGCGAAGCCGACCATATAATACACTAACCTGTATATGAATAAAATGTAATTTAGTTTTCATAATAAAGTAATTAAGTTGAATTGTAACTTGACTCAGATATACTTGTTCAATAAAACTGTGGATATTTAAGAAAAATTTTGATGGGGAATGAGGGTCAAATGAGGCCATATAATTATAAAGTTCATCAGGGTCATCAAGGTTAGTATAGAACTTGGTTTTGCAGCTATTTGTCGAGATACGAGTATATTAAACATAATTATGTACTTAAAAGCCCTATTTGGTAGGTTCAGTTGTATGGGGGCTAGGTGAAATAATGGACCTATGTTAACCATTTTTGATAGGCTTCGTCTACGGTACAATAGAAGATCATGTGCCAAATTTCATTAAATTGTGTCCAATGTTGCGACCTGAAGTTTGATTACAATGTTTACAAGCCCTATTCGGGGGTACAGTTGTATAGGGTCTAGGTGAAATAATGGACCGATGTTAACCATTTTCAATAGGCTTCGTTCCTGGGCCAATAGAAGTTCATGTACCAAATTTGAATGGAATTATCTTCAAAATTGTGACCTGTAGTTTGATTACAGGGTTTACATGACGGAATGACGGACATGGCTAAATCGTCTTAGAAAATGATTCTGAGGCGATTGGTATACTTTAAGGTGGGTATAAGACTAATATTATTGTGCATTACAAAGATCTTAGAAAATGATTCTGAGACGATTGGTATACTTTAAGGTGCGTATAGGTATAATATTATTGTGTATTACAAACATCAGCACGCCCCCACTAAAGTGGTGTAGGGTATAAAAATTAAGCCACCAGTAGAGAAAATTAAACTTTTTCCATATATGCAGATGTATACTACTACATACATACTTATACCTTTAATTAGACTCGCTCTTAAAATTAAGATTTTTTGAATTTATCAAGCTTGACTGAATGGATCATGTTCATTAAATTTGTATGTAAATTTTTTTATAATAAATTATTTACAGTCGATTCCAAATCTACAGTTATCATATGATGAACTTATTTGTTTTGTAGGCGTGACTTTTGTTCAAGATCTAATATAACATTTATGTATGTATATTAGGGAGTCCCGTGTATCACTTTTTTAGAAATACCTGTTTAAAAGATTTTCTAAAAATCATCCCGATTCACTCAAGGAAAGTATTGTTTCAAAAACGACTTATTAAGTACGTATTTATATTTCGATGTAGAAAAATCTTCGTACAAAATCAAAAATTTGCCTATGTGAACCGACACTAACAACGATACATTGTTAGTTAGCTGATTAACATAAACTTGAAAATTATTTAAAACTTCTACCTCAAACGATGTAACTCCACCTTAAAAAACTTTAACTATATTGATTACATCAAATCAAATAGAAATATATTTCATTTACACTATTTGAATTCCCAGTAGAATATATCAGATTGATTTTATTATCAAAGCACACAGTGACAAGTTTATGACGAAAATAACTCTTAAATTTTTATCTGTATTGCAGAGTTTAATTCTGAAAAAGTTTGTTTAACACTGTCCACCAATTAATGAAAAAAAAAAATCCTACTAAACTATAAACATTGAATAAGGATATTATGACCAAACTGAATCTGTTGTATGTGCTTTAGACAATATATGTAAGTTTGTGCTTTATAGCTGGTTTTAATGCTTGAATAGGAAATCATGCCATTGACCAAAAACTAAGTATTTTATACTTCAAAATACAAATATAAAAATGATGGGCAAAGAACTAGCAGTTGCTGCAACCTATGACACAACTAATTTTTATTTCAATTCATTTTTCTCTAAGAAAGTTTAATCTTCTCTCTCTAGTACAAAGTATATCTTCATTGGCGTGAAATTTCATAAAGCCAAACAATCCTAACATGGATATCTAACGTTTTCTAATTATCATTTTAATAACAGCTAGTTTAGTTAACCCGATTGTGGTACAAACCATATTTATCTCTCTTGCTTACAACACTCATACCAGCTCTTATATTATCAACATCTCTATCGTTCTCCCTATCATCATTGCCATCGTATACATGTAACTATCGTCGTTATTGCTACTGCTGTTGTCGTTGTTTTAGTTGTTGTTATTGGTGTACTTATACATATGAAATTCATTACAATACTAAACATTTAGAGAAGCGATAAAAGTGCTTTTAATGCGGTATTCCACTTTTGTTATAATATTGTTGCCTATTGCTGCTGTTGCTGTTGTTGTTATTAGTAATGTTTGTGTGTGTGTGTGTGTGTGGTTGTACTTGTTACAAATATACGTAAATACATGCATACGTATAGTAAGTAGTTTTTGGAAAATTGGCGAACGGAATAAACCACAATGCACGATAATCGATGTTGCAAAGACCACAAAATAATGATTCAACGTAATTTCAAGTTATAGCATTTACAAAATATAAAGGACATGAAACGTTAACATACACATGAATAGATACACATAAGTATGTACATATATAAATATATACATGTGTTCAATTTTGAAGTATACAAAACTATGTACCACAATTCCACCCACACAACTAATTTCCTACTTATTCAACTGGACGATCTATATAATATTTAAGTTTATACATACATACGTATGGCCAAATCAAAGGTGTATTATATAGTTATAGAATATTAGGTTTGGGAAACAAACATTTTAGTGTATTTTGATTAAATCTTTGAAAAAAAATTAAAAGAAACACATCTTAAACAGAACTCAGTAATCTGTTTGTTCTTTAAACTGATCGGTACCAGTTTTAATACTTTTTTAGAAAAAACTTAACGTTAATTTTGAATAAATGCTTTTTCATTTTTATAAACAGATTTTACAATATTATATAAGAGGAACGATATATTACTTAACGAGAAATCACTTTATATCCGCAACAATTTCTCCTACTAATACACACTACTCTGACTTAAAATGAAACATGTTAAATTTGTATATACTTCACACTTTTAAAGAAACTGTATTAACTTCAAACTTAGTTATTAGCTTAAATTAAATTTTTGATATCCTTATAACAGTTTTTGAAAAGTTATGGAAATGTAACATCTTTAACTTATCTCGAGAATACAAAGTTTCACAACTTATTATACCCTACAAACTACAGATCGCAGTTTTGAAGATAATTTAAAGAAATTTGGCACGTAATCTTCTTTTATATCAGAGACGAAGCTCATTAAAAATAGTTAATGTCAGTTAATTATTTCACTAGTTTAACTATGTTTAATATGCTCTTATGTATTTTGAAAAAAAAAAAAACAGAAAAATCAAATTATATACTACCTCTAATGAATCTTACGAACCTCTATAAAGCGCCCTTTAAAATATAATTTAAATGTCAACAAATTTATTCAACAATAAACTGCTTAACCCTGTATAACTCAATATCTCCAAATTTTAAATTTTCTACAAATTCGAATAACAGCACACAATTCAATAAAATACGTATTTTTATATCCACCATCAAAAAAGATGGGGGATATATTGATTTTGTCAGTCCGTTTGTAACACATCGAAATAATGATCATAAATCCACAAAAGTATATATATTCTCGGTCCTTATTAAATTCTTAAACGATCTAGCCATATCCGTCCATCCGTCTGTCTCTCTGTTGAAAGCACGATAGAGTCCGAGCGGAAGGAGCTAGAGGATTAAAATTTTACACAAATATTTCATATATGTAAGGTTTGTTTGCTATTAAAAATGGGCAATACATGTTCATGTTTTCGTATAGCCCCCATATAAGTGGCCTCCCGAAAAACAGCTTTAAAAGCCATAACTGTTTTAAAAATGCGAGTAAATCAATGAAATTCTAAAGATAAAAGTTTTATATGAGCCAAATTCTCTTTACAAAATGATCCCCTAGAAAAATTACTTTTAAGCCCATTGCTGCCTTGAAAATACTAGTGTAGCGGTGAAGTAAGTTTCCTACGAGCAAAAATGTGCTATATATCGAATTTTATGAGGAGGCTTCAAAATATGAGTGTAGCACTGAAATTCGACACAAGTATGTTTCTTATGAGCACATATATCTCTACCGAATTTTATGAGAATTGATACATAATAGAACCTACCCCCATATAAGGCCCCCTTATAAATTGACTTTAACGCACATTACCGAGTATAGACATGAAATTCGATGCACAGAAGTAAGTTTCCTACAAACCAAAATTTCATCATAACAACTTAATGTTTACAAGAGACACTTATTGCATACGGTTTGATGGTGGATATATAAGATTGGGCATAATCTAAATTGTTTTTTTTTAAATTTTAATATTTTGTTAAAAAAGAGTAATACCACAAAAAAGTTTGTAGCATAGAGTCAATAATCAACTAAAATGGCAAAAATAAAAAAGCAACACTTTTCTGAAAAATAACACAAATTAACATAAAAAACTTTGAAATTGGTATATACAAGGCATGATCGTCTTTAATTAAGTGTCGATGATCCATTATCAACCAAAAAATTTGGCTAAAATATTTTGGAGTTTCCTTTGGGTATTTAAGATAAATTATTTCCCTTCAACATAACGTAGCCCACAAGCTACAAACAAATTTAACTGATAAAATCTCAAAATATAAAAACAAGAAGAAACGTTTTTTTATACCCTACACCACTTTAGTGGGGACGGTATATAATTTTTGTGCTGATGTTTGTAACGCACAATAATATTGGTCCTATACCCACCTTAAAGTATACCAATTGGCTCAGAATCATTATCTGAGTCGATTTATACATGTCCGTCCGTCTGTCCGTCCATGTAAACTTTGTTATCAAACTACCTGCCGCAATTTTGAAGATAATGAAATTTGGTGCATGATCTTCTATTGTCCCAGGGACGAACCCTATTGAAAATAGTTGAGATCGGTCCATTATTTCACCTAGCTCCCATACAACTGTACCCCCGAATAAGACAAACATTGTAATCAAACTACAGGTCGCAATTTTATAGATAATTCAATGAAATTTGGCACATAATCTTCTATTACACCGTAGACGAAGTTTATTTAAAATAACTAACATCGGTCCATTATTTCACCTAGCCCCCATACAACTGAACCCCCGAATAGAGCTTGTAAATCTTTTTTTGGAGATAATTCAATGAAATTTGGCACATGATCTTTTATGGTACTGCAGACGAAGTCTATTGAATTTGTTAACATAGGTCCATTATTTTACCTAGGCCCCATAGAAATGAAGCTGCCAAATAGGGCTTTTAAGTTCATAATTATGTTTAATATTCTCGTATTTCGACAGAAAGCTGCAAAACCAAGTTCTATACTAGTCTTGATGACCCTGATGAACTTAATAATTATAGGGCCTCATTTGACCCTAGCCCCTCTAAAAAGCCCCCATAAAAATTTTACTTAAATATCCACAGTTTTATTAAACATTAAATGGCTTTAGTATAGGCAAGGCACAATTCAACTTAAATGATTTTTTTATGAAAACTAAATCACATTTTATTCGTATACAGGTGTATATGATCGGCCTCGCCCAACTATAACTTCTTACTTGTTGTTTTTTTTTTTTTTTTTTGACTTGATAGAAAGAATAGAATGTATACAATAGTGCATATAACCAGTTAAGTCACAATAATTGTTAATATTGAAATTTGAGAGGAATAACTTGTGTTTGCCTGTAGCCTGTTATAGAGGGTTAAGAGTATCTGAGGCAAGGTACAATGGTGTAGGGTATTATATAGTCGGCTTTGTTCGACTATAATTTCTTACTTGTTTTTAACATATATAATTTTTGATCTAACAGAATACATAATGCCAATTCATTCATTTACATATAATTAAGCAAGTAAGAACGTATAGTAGACCACTATATGATACCCCAAACCTTCAATTACATAGAAAAATCTATTCAAAAAGTAATTCTGTGATTCGATTGGTATACTTTAAGATGGGTTTAGGGTCAGTATTTTTTGACAGTTTCTAATATCAGCACCTATATATATATTTTTTTTTAAATCAACATAAAACAGAGCAAAGTACAGGTTTACTACCATATTTACAAATTATGTTTCTATACAGAGTGTATCGGTCTAATGTTCCACATATTTTATATCATATGTTAATTGTATTTATGCAAGCGGTTATTATGCTCATTAGTTAAATTATTTTATGCAACAATTATTTATTTAATTAAGAGTACATATATGTACATTACAGTGTCACGAAGAACAGACTTTTATGAATTTAATGTAGGAATAGCACTCAATCGATGCGTATTAGTGTACTAAATACAAAAAATTAAATTATTTTTCAGTAATTTTAGAAAAATAAAATATTTAAGATTTTTCGAAATGTGTCGTAAATATTCCATAATTTTGAGCTGATTACGACAAAAATAATTTTAAATTTTTTGTAGAATATTTTTGGATCAAACACTAATTCAAACACTCACATAACTAAGTTAATGTTTAAATAAACGTATGTAGAGAATATATAATTTCAAAAGATAAATTTATTTAATTAATACATCATTTTTCAAATTTTAGCAACATAGTAATATAAACTGAGAATATGAAAAATAAATATAATTTTTTAATATGTATGTATAATGTGAGCAAAATAGAAAGTAAATTTTTAAAATCATAACATTCTAAATTAAATACAAAAATTTAAAGAAAAAGTTTTTAATTTTTTTCATGCTATTTATTGATTAATACAAAACCATTACCTTTACCGCGTCATATTGCTACACAAATATTTTCACATTTATGTCCATCAAATCTGTCAACATTTTACTTCCATCAAAGATATATGGATGTATTTTGTAATTCTCTCGGAAATGGCATCATACATATAATTATTGTGAATTGGTTTTACTAAAACGTTTGAGTTTTCACTTAATTTAACACAACCACAGTCGGCAAGAATGTCAGCAAAAAAAAACACATACACAACAAAAAAGGGAATATGAACTTGGATGGAAGAAAAAAAGTACCTAACCACAACAATGAGTAACTTTCACTCTAGTGCAATGAAAATAACTTTGGCATTAAAGCCACAAATGCTTACCACAAATTCAATTCATTTTTCACTTTGAAAAACACACTCGTACACAAATCACAAAGTAAGCAACAAATAAAAAGTATTCGTTTTAAGAAGGGAATAGTCAAAGCATAGATTTAGGAAAATAACCGCGATATTCCATTAAATAGAGGAAGGGAAAATAAAC
Organism: Lucilia cuprina; assembly: GCF_022045245.1. Lineage (NCBI taxonomy): Eukaryota > Metazoa > Arthropoda > Insecta > Diptera > Calliphoridae > Lucilia > Lucilia cuprina. The sequence continues at coordinate 20,553,192 of NC_060950.1, forward strand.
TACATAAGAAAGTGAAAATAATAAAAAAACAAGTAATAATTTTATAATCGGCTGTGCCGAATCATATATACCCAGCATCCACCATCGTAACCTGTAAAATTAACATTTTTTATAAAAAACATAACTCCATATATATGAATTGATTATTTTGTTAATATCAATTTTCTAATATATTTGATTTATTATATTTTTATTTGAAACTAAACAAATTTAAAAACAAGCAGGAAAGTATGGTCGGGCATGGCCGACCATATAATACCCTACACCATGAGTATATTTTTAAAATTCTTACTTTTTATAAAGAAACTTTTATGTTGAATATTTTTCCAAAATATTTAAGCAATTTATTAATAAAAAAAACTTAAATTTCTAAATGAGGCTTTATATAGGTCAAATTGGGCCGATCCTCGGTAAATTTGGGAAAAGGATATATTTTTAAATAACAGTTAGTTTCATTGTGATACAAATGGTTACAAGTCAATTTTAGACGTTTAAGACATTTTTTGAAGGGAGTTTGTATGGGGGCTAGGGTCAAATAAAGATCGATCCTTACGAAAATCTGCAGTGTCATTTACACTTATGTAAAACTTATTTATGCCAATTTTTAGAGAGATAATAGAATATTTGACGTAATTATGGCATAAAAAGTTCAAATCGGGAGGTACGGTTGTATGGGGGCTAGGTGAAATAATGGACCGATTTCAACCATTTTCAATAGGCTTCGTCCCTGTGCCAAAAAACATGCTTGGTTCAAATTTCAAATTATCTTGAAAATTGCGGCCTGTACCTTGCGCACAAGGTTTACATGGACATCCAACCAACCGGACAGACGGACGGACATGTCTAAATCGACTCAGAAAATGATTCTGAATCGATCGGTATACTTTAAGGTGGGTATTGGACCAATATTTTTGTATGTTACAAACATCAGCACAAACGTATAATACCCTCCCAACTATAGTGGTGTAGGGTATAAAAAATGATTATTCTAATAAGAGTTACATAGATATGTTTGTATATAACTTTTATGACCATTTATCAGAGTTAATGTCATTTTTTAAATGAGTCTAGAATTTTATATCGTTCAAACCCGTCCTTCATTAAATTATTTAGAGAGATTTAAATTTCTATAAAACCATTTCATGTCGCATTTTATCGCTATACTGGTATTTTTAAAACCATCGCTAAATCCTACTTTCTTTAGGGGAGAAGGTCAATTAAGAACCGATCATCAAAAAATTTATAAAATGATTTAGTTCTAATAGAAAATGCTTACTTATTATTTTATTGCTATATATGCTTCTTAAAGCCTTAAAGTCCTTTTCTGTAGAGACTTTATATTGGGTTCAAAAGGGGGGACCGATCGTTATAAAGTTTGACAAATAGATTAAGGTTTCCGTCGAATTTCTAACAAGCTAACAGGCGTATTCTTACACCAGTTAGATGTGACATATTAAGTAAATTTTAGAATTGGACCTTATGTGGAAGGAGGGGTCATTTATGAACCTATCCTTATAATATCTTGAATTTAGTTTAAGAAATTTGAATTTTAAAAAATTCATGTCTATCCTTTTTTTTTTTTTTTGTTAGGACCAGCACTCAGGGGATGACCCCTACTCTTGCAGTGCATTGTATTAGAACTAGGAAAATTGGTTATGGGAGGAATGATGGAGAGAGTAGTGTCTGTGGACATTCGATTTAAATCTACCCACACTGCAAGTGACTGGAAAGTCTTCTAGGGGAAGATTGTTCCACTTACGGACAGAACGACTGTATGACTGCTCTACAGAGAGAATGAATTCCCGCTGTAGTGCATTGTGCTATCCAATAGCCAATCAACTACAAATGGGTGTGTTAAGTGTGAATATGCGGGTTTCGGGAACAAGTTCCCTTATTTCATGGGAACACATTCCATTGTAGTATCGATAGAACAGTGTAACGCACCCCACATTGGCACGATGCTCCAGTGAATCAATAGATTTGAATACCCTATTGTCACCGATAAGTATCTTCGACCTCTCCCGTACGCGGTTGAGTAGCCCCAGAATAGACTTTGAATCGCCGTCCCATACATAAGAGTTTTATTCCATTTTAGGTCGGATAAAGGTGGTATAGATAGTAAGTAGGTCAGAGGGAGTGAAGTATGTCTTAGACCTTTTAAGAAAACCGAGACACTTGAATGCTTTTTTCGACACTTAAAATATGTATTTGGTCCAGCAACATCACACTGTATTCTCATGCTTAGAAGATCAAGAGCTTCTGACCCCGTAATATTTCACCACCCATAAATATTGATGTACTAACATGATTTGTCGTGCGAATTATCAAATAACTCGAAGACTTCTGGTGTGCTATGAACAGAGTTTTCTCTGAACATACCTGGACAGGGAAGGTAATTTCAATAGTATTACTTGTATCTTATACCTTTCATTCATCATCTATATCACATCCAGTACACATCTCATCAGCACAATTCTCATTCATCCTAAGCTGGCAAGATCCCTTCATTCTTCATATATGATATACATTTATTATAAACTTTTTTCCAACGCTTAGTTCGACAGCAACAACATCAAACTTATACTGAAATAGGAACCTTGACTAACTGACCAGCCAGGACATAGTCCTGCTGGCAACTGGTCACGCGTAGTATCAGTTTATGTGGTTGTCTGTTTCGACCTCAAGAAACATCTGAGAAGTGAAATGGCATCAACAGTTTATGGTCCCGGTAGACTAGAGGTACTGGTAGCACCTCCTTATCCTGGGATTACATTATACCAAGATGGGGTCTTTCATCAAGCTTACAGCACGCTTCTATTTAATCTCTATCGTGATTTCAACAGACAGATAGACGGACACCGTTAGATTGTTTTTAATTGTAATAAAGACTCAAACTATATATACTTTTACGGGTCTTATATGAATATTTCGTTAGAATGACAAAACCAATATCTTTTCGTTCAATACAGATATAAATAAGTACAAATTTTCGTGTTTTCTATTTCTATACTACTGTGCATTCAGAGATTCAAAAATTTTACATGGAGACGATGCAAAACAAAATTTGTAGAGACTAGAAAACTTTTTTGGATATGGAATTGTCAATGTTTCTCAGATTACACAATATCTGCAAAGTTCTCAATAAAACTTCGCAATTAATATTCATATCTCTGAATATTCAGAAATTTCCACGATTATTATTTACATGGACTAATAATAATATTAATGTGATGGCTTTCATTAAGTACCCGGAGAATGAAATAATCACAATAATAACAAATATCATATAACTTTTCGTAGCTAAATAAGAAAACCAATTAAAAAGTTTAATACTTTTACCAATCTAGAAAGTATTTTGTATTTATTTTCTATAAGAATATATACAGAAAACCTAGTGTACATTGGCGAAACAGATGCAATTAAGGAATGCTTTTATAAAATGATAAATCAAACACAATAACCGAAAAAAGGAAACATTAAAAACAAAAAGACTTCCTAAACAAAGCCAAAATATAATCAGCAAAATAAACGAATGAACACGCCTTTTGTTAACTTTTTTCAATTCCTTCAAAGGCCAACAACAAACGCCTACACTTCGCTTACAGTCAGAAATCTTTGATTATGATTTTCCAGTGATGTTCTCTGCAAGGATTCATATACATTTTACTCTGCTAAAACCACAAGTATTTAGTTCCTGCTGTGTTACGTCCCTGACCTCACAGTAACTACCATGGCAAATAGGAACATATTTACCCACTGCAAAAGAAAGTAACGTTTATTTTTTTATCCAAATGAAAAATCATTAAAGCTGCTGCAATTGAAGCAGGGAGCAATATCAAAAGAAAAAGAAAAAAAAACAGCAACCGAAAATGTTTGCAAAAACTATACAAAATAAAAACGAGAAAAACGACAAGTTTAAGTGTTCCGTAAAATGAGTCGAAAATTGACATTCGATTTGTGGGACCATTGCACAATATACCAAAACATACACACAAAAATACATATAAACTATACATATATAGAAGGTTTTTCACATACAATTGCAGCAAGTAACCGCACATAACAAAACCAACCAACTAAATATTTCTTTAATGCAGGCAGAGGAGTACGAACTGGTGTGCTGGTGTTGATGGTAAGGAACAAAAGAGAAATAAAAGAATAAATCGAAGAGTAAAGATTGTTTGGCTTTGGTGCCAAATACATGTTTCACTAAACATATACAATCAGAACAGAAGCCACAATGCGAATTTTCTGGAACCATACTACCATTTCACTACAGTGTCATTTAAAGCAAAAAGAAATAACATTAAAATAGTATTAAAACAACGCTTCAATGTACAAATAAAACAAGTAGGAAGGTATAGTCGGGCATGGCCGACCATATAATACCCTACACCATGAGTATATTTTTAATATTTTTATAAAGAAACTTTTATGTTGAATATTACCATAATTCAAAAATATTTAAGCAATTTATTGATAAAAAAAACTAAAATTTCTAAATGAGGCTTTATATAGGACAAATATGGGAATTTAAATTTGGGAAAAGGTTACAAGTCAATTTGAGGCGTTTAAGACATTTTTTGAAGGGGGGTTTGTATGAGGGTTTGACCCTAGCCCTCATAAGGGTCGATCGTTACGACAATATGCAGTGTCATTTATACTTATAAAACTTTTGTGCCAATTTTTAGAGAGATAATAGAATATTTGACGTAATTATGACATAAAAAGTTCAAATCAGGAGGTACGGTTGTATGGGGGCTAGGTGAAATAATGGACCGATTTCAACCACAATAGGCTTCGTCCCTATGCCAAAAAACATGTTTGGTCCAAATTTCATCAAATTATCTTGAAAATTGCGGCCTGTACCTTGCGCACAAGATTTACATGGACATCCAACCAGCCGAACAGACGGACGGACATGTCTTAATCGGCTCAAAAAATGTTTCTGAATCGATCGGTATACTTTAAGGTGGGTATTGGACCAATATTTTTGTATGAAACAAACATCAGCACAAACGTATAATACCCTCCGCACTATAGTGGCGTAGGGTATAACTAGTAAAGTCTGGTATGTCTGACAATATTCTAGCCTACCGAAATGAGACCCTGATATTTTTACAAACACTTTTGTTGAATAAAATTTTTGTTCGCTGGTAGGGTCAATCAATTAATAAGGAATGGTGTCCCTATAAATCGGGAGATTTTGGTACATAAAAGACATGTCATCACTCTTATTTTATTTTAATTTTCTTTAATGTTCTTTTTTTGTTCTCACCTAAAGCGGGCTCTGCATACTTAATTTTATGTTCAATATTATAGAAAATTTTAAAGTTCATTTTATTGCTCACTTTCATATTTCTAACCATCTAACAACATATTATTACTCCTCTTGATATGCTGTTCTCTCTCTCTCTCTCTCTCTCTACAATATGATTATGTATTTTTTTTTGAACTTCTGTCTAAGTATGAATGGTTACGGACATGGCTACCTATAAGGATTTCGCTAATTTTTAAGAGTGATCTTCTCGAAAGCATGTCTAGTAGAATTATTAAAGAGTTTGGATCTCCCAGATGTCTGGGGTTTTCTAAAAACCGATTTCAACAAACATACAGACAGACAGATAGACAGACAGACGCACGTGGCTACCTATAAGGATCGGACATATATATACTTTATGGGGTCCGAAAATTATATCGTAGAAATTACAAACGGAATGACAAACTTAAAAAAATAAGAAAATGTTCATGTAGAAAAACCACAATATTGAACATAATTGTGCAATTCACTATTGATGTCGTATCGTTGTAGCGTAAATCAATTTAAAAAAAAAAATTCGACATACTTAATACGATACAATCGTATAACGCAGATTGTGAATTGGACAAATAAAAACTTCATTCATACGTAAATAAAACCAAAGTGTAAAAATATTTAAAATTATAAATGATGTTTTTTTATTCACGTTTTTGGAAATTTTTACCCGTTTTGAGTTTGTCATTTCGATAACAGCACATCAAAATATCACTCGTAGACAACAACAATTGTAGGATGATCTAGCAATGTTTGTCCATCTGAGGGTTTAAATTAGGGAATAGGGAACACCCAGGAGAAAACTAGTTAGATTTTGCATAAATTTTCTATAAAGATAAGTTTTATTTGATATGGAAAATGACCCTTATAGGTCCATGACATCACCTTTTATGTCATTCAACATAAAATATCCACCCCATTTTTTCATTGTAGGGTGCAATAAAACATCTACAACAACAAACACTTTAACAAGTTGTAGTAGTTTAATGGCGGCAGAACAAAAGCTACAACAAAAAATTCACTACTAAAACGAGTTACAATAAATAGCAAGTACTCATTTTAATTTTTCGCGTCCCTTCTGCTACTTGTACATATAAAATTATTTGTAATATATTTTTTTAATTCCTTAACTCTCGTAGTTACAAATGAACAGCAAATCAATAAATATTTAAGACTAACAATGCCCAGGGTGCTTCGCTACACTTGATGTCATGTAATAATGAATTAAAAGTACTCAACATCTAACAATGAAATGATACCATTATACCTTTTTCATTACTTTTAAGTAGTCTAGTAATGTGTGACATATTGTGTGTGTGACTTAAACTATATATGTAAGCAATTTTATGCAAACATAAAAAAAATACATATAAAATAATTTAACAGTGATCTTGGAAAGTACAACAGTGGAATACATAACGTGGCATCGCATGTTCGTATCCCCATCGACATTTTTTTTGGTTGTGTAAAATAATATAACTGACATAAATATTTCTGTGGATAATTTTAATCATCAGCTCATTGCATATCAAATTATAGATCAATACAATTTTATTCTTCCGATTATTTAATATTACCTAATTGTTCGCTTATCATTAATATATTTTTCACACTTTTTTCGTTTGCTATTTTTACGCATTTCTTTTTGCTATTCGTTACACATCGCCAACATAGCCAGTTCAATGTTTACATTGGGTACATACTGTTGTTTAATTTATGTGAATGCCGGAAGTTAAATGTCATAAAAAAATTAAATTGTTAGCATATAAGAAGTCTTTCAGCAGCAAAACTATTAGCAGCAAATGTAAGTATGTATGTAACTGAAATAGAAAATGTGTGTTTGGCCAGTTTTGCTAGAGACAGCGGGTTTATTAATTTTTTAGTTTTAATAAATCTTTCATTTGTTTTTGCTTTTCTTGTAAATCACTACAGGATATTGAATTTGAAGACATGCCCAGAGATATTTTAATAAAGTTGAAACAAAAAAAAGTTCTTTATTAAAAACAGAAAAATATTTTTGAATAAATAAATGAGAATAGAGAATCTAGTTAAAAAATTTTAAAATTAATAATTGAAGATATATTTTTATTAATAAATGTCCTATATATAGTATAAAGTAAAATGTGTTTATATCTGGTAGACAAGAATTGGAGTGATCGATTCGCACCTAAGGCAATTTCTAAATAACTAACTAACTATCTAACTAACTAACTAACTAACTAACTAACTAACTAACTAACTAACTAAATACCTAACAAACTACCTAACTACCTAACTAACTGACTAACTAACTAACTAACTAACTAACTAGCTAACTTACTAACTAACTAACTAACTAACTAACTAACTAACTAACTAACTAACTAACTAACTAACTAACTAACTAACTAACTAACTAACTAACTAACTAACTAACTAACTAACTAACTATCTAACTAACTAACTAACTAACTAACTAACTAACTAACTAACTGACTAACTAACTAACTAACTAACTAACTAACTAACTAACTAACTAACTAACTAACCAACTAACTTACTAACTAACTTACTAATTAATTAACTAACTAATTATCTACATAACTAATAGTTATAGTACTTATTTAGTTTGATGACGTGCCAGAAATAGAATAGTCATAGAATTATGACAAAAACTGATTGAGAAAATGTGTAACTTTTGATAATACCACTCCTCTTTGTAACATACAAAAATATTCGTCCTATACCCACCTTAAAGTATACCAATCGGCTTAGAATCATTTTTTATGTCGATTAAGCTATATCCCTCCGTCTGTTCTACTATCTAGTCCTATTGAAACTGTTTCTGCATATGATTGTCTGTCGATCTTCCCCCAGGGGGCATGTTACCTTGGCGAGACCTCCGCCTTGGTGTTATTGCAATCCCGGGGTATAAAGAGGTGGCCAATACCTCCGGTCTGACCGGGACTGAAAAATTGGTTACAGTCTACTGTTTGGCTTAGTCCTTGCATAGATTGCCAGAGGTCAGACCAGAACACCGCATAATCTGGTACTACGGGTGGCCAGTTACCCGCAGGACTATGTGTGGCTGGTCAGTTGGTTGAGGTTCCTTCGGGATCCACGTAGTGGCTGTGGTTTAAACCCAAATTCGCGGGAAGAGTAAGTGGCGGTTAAAAGACTGATGCATGATAATAGTCAATATTTCGTGATAAGTTCGGTGCTGTTGCCGAAAACAACAGATACCCCACAGAGGAGTGACTGTGGGACTAAGCGTTGGAAATGGGTTGGAGTCAATTTTATATGATTCGAAGTGAATGTAGAGGTATGCGAGCCACAACCACCCGTATATCTAAATGAGTGTGTCGTATGTTTTTCTCTTATGAATGTGTCGAATAAATGAGATGTGTGTTGGGTTGAATGATGATGGATGAAAGTTATCATATACAAGTGATACCGATTAATTTTCTTTCCTTGTCCAGATATGTTCAGAGTATACTCTGTTCATATTAGACTTACCACAGCGTGTCACTGTGAGTAAGAACAATGTCTACGGCTTATTGATGGATCGTGCTTCGGTCCACCGGTTACTTCTCTAGGTGCTGTTGCCGAATCAACAGAGCCATAGTAGTGTGGTTGTCTTTCAACGTGACTACTTTGGCAAGAGATTAGATAGCTCAAGTACTCCAGCAAAGTACTTGCGCATGGACCGGTCATAGCCAATGTGCAAAAATTGCCACCTGAGTTCTTCATTGAAGACAAAGGGGCGATGGTAGACCGTTCTCAAGTCTACCCTGTGGATGAAAAAGACCACCGTGGGATAAGGCCGACACGGTAGGTGCTCACGTTAAAACTCTCGACAGTCTGTCTGTCTGTCTGTCTGTCGATCTGTCTTGTGAAAGCATGATACGGCTGCAAAAAAGTAGCTAGAGCTCTGAAAATTCTAATGAATTTTCCCTACTGACACATGTGATCGGTTTACTTCCTCCTTGTTATTTAGAATCTAATATATAAGGATGTCGTGTAGGCGATCTTTATAAGTCACATACAGGGACCGTAGATTATACCTACATAAAAACCAATATTTGTACAACTATGTACATATGTCAACGACGCGCTTTTTTATAATGTAAAAAGAAAATTATTTTACTGCAACAATTTTATTAAATTTTTGTATTGAAAATAACTTTAAGTTTATAATACTAAGATATTTAAATAAACGACTTACTCACATACATACATCCTTGCCCACAATTTACGTTGCTCTTTTCAGCTTATTGTCAAATCAAGTGATATAACTAAAATTGACTCCTTGAATTAAATATAGATTTATAATATTTCTTTAAAAGACCTAACTGTCATTTGGAAATGGTTAAACTTAATTGGCATCGTTATTTACAGTCCCTTGTAAAAAAAAGGCCGGATGGGTGGTAAAACACTGCTATACGTATACCAGCTATACTAATGATGTTATATTTCCTGTCGTTCTCTATTATCTATATATACCTACATACATAAGAAATTTTAATTTAACTTTCACAATGAATCAGCAGGCTGTTCATTTAATATTATTCTACTCAGTGATGGCACTCAAAGACAAGAATAGAACACAGCAGGTTATTCAGTGAGAATGAATTGGTTGAATGTAACAATAAGAGTCATTGGTAACAATAACACGTTTTTTTTTTTGCTTCGTTTTTGTTATAAACGTATTTTAAATGTCTAATAAATAATATAGATAAATTAAATAAATATGCAAGTAAATGTATATAAATAATATTAAACATACAGATAAGTATGTATGTATATGTATGAACTGATCACAGCAGGTTACTTAATTTCTATGGCAGCTTTAGTTAAAACTTTTATAGTATTTAATAGAAAAATTATATTTAAAAATTTTATCAGGTATAACATAAATTCTCTAACTTAAGACTAGTAATTAACTGAATCGAATATAAATAACAAAAAATACAAATTACATTTCTCTTAGTCTTTTGCAAACATTTCACACTTGAAATCAACTTAACACAATTCAATTTAGTTCAATTGTTAAATCATGCCAGACTAGGTACTTGTTTTTTTGAACACTTTTCTACAATTAAATTTTACAAATGAAATCATTATTTTAATTATAATGATGCTAACAAATGACATCAAAATTATATTGTATAATATTAACTTTCAAGATTCGAATAATGATGATGATGATGATGATGAGGTAGTAGACACATTTTCATGTTTCTGAAGTAGGGGAAGTTTCTAATAACAACAGGAAATGTAAATTGGAAGTTATTAATTTAATATGAATATTCGCAGTTGGGTGTGTGTGTGTAGTAAATATATAAATTATGTAGAATGTGGAATATTTTTGAACATTTTGGTTTATTAGTTAGAGAAAATTAAACAAAATTAATGACTATGATAAAGTGTAATATATTTTTCTTTAAAATTAAGATAATTTATTTGTAATTAGAATTAAGGCAACATTAAATATTTAAATTTAATAATATCTTTTACTCTATTGTAGTAATATTATTATGATCGTTTAACAAATTCACTTAACTTGAGTATTTGTGTTTTTTTTACTTATTGCATTAGGTTCATATTTGCTTAAGTCAATTATGGACACATCCCTTTCGGATTAACAAAATAATAATTTTTAAAAGTAAAATATTTTTGACCATCTTTATAAGCATAGACATATATTGTAAAATTGGAAAAAAATGGCTTTTAAGAAATTTACTTCTGTGTATCGAGTTTCATAGTTATACTCACATTTTTGAGCCAGTAATGTAAGTTAAATTAATTTTCTGAAAAGGGCCTTATATGGATGGTGGGGTCAATTATTATGACGATTGCCAAAAAAAATTGTTGAACTGATTTGTGCTTGTAAGAAACTTACTTCTAACGAATTTCAACGATATACTCGTATTTTAAAACCAGTAGTGAGCATTTAATTTATTTTCTGAGGGCGAAAGATTTTTTCAACGATAAACACGTATTTTTAATCCAGTAATGAGCATTCAAGTCATTCCCGGGATGGAACCATATATGAGGGGTACGGTCAATTATGAACCGATCCTTATAAAATTTGGTAGAGAGAACTTGACTTATTAAAGATTTCAGATTTCGAATAGGAAAAAAACCTAACCTATCACAAATACTTGTGGAAAATTTCAACCCCTTAGCTGTTTCCGTTCGTGGTTTATCGTGCTTTCAGCAGACAGAAATTTATAAGGACCTAGAATATATATACTTTTGTGGGTCTATGTGGATCAATATTTCGATGTGTTACAAACAGTTTGTCATAGGAATGCCAAATTACATAGTTAGTTAGTCAGTTAGTTAGTTAGTTGTTTAGTTAGTTAGTTAGTTAGTTAGTTAGTTAGTTAGTTAGTTAATTAGTTAGTTAGTTAGTTAGTTAGTTAGTTAGTTAGTTAGTTAGTTAGTTAGTTAGTTAGTTAGTTAGTTGGTTAGTTAGTTAGTTAGTTAGTTAGTTAGTTAGTTAGTTAGTTAGTTAGTTAGTTATTTAGTTAGTTAGTTAGTTAGTTAGTTAGTTAGTTAGTTAGTTAGTTAGTTAGTTAGTTAGTTAGTTAGTTAGTTAGTTAGTTAGTTGGTTAGTTAGTTAGTCCATTCAGAATCATTTCCTGTGCCGATTTAGCTATATCCGTCCATGTAAACCTAACCCTGTCGTTAGGGTTGGTCCATTATTTCACCTACCCCCATACAACTAAAGCCCCGAATGGGGCTTGTAAACCTTGTAATCAAACTACATGTTGCAATATTTCAGATAATTCAATATTTCAGATAATTCTCAGGGATGTTGCGTATTGAAAATGGTTAAGAGCGGTGCATTATTTCACTTAGCCCCTATACAACTGAACCCGTCGAATCGAAAAAAAGCTCATGAACTTTATAGTTATAAGGCCGCATTTGAACCCATGCCCTTAAAAAAGGCCTCCATCAAAATTTGACGAATATCTGAGGCAAGGTGCAATTCAACTTAAATGCATTATTATGAAAACAAATTCACATTTTATATTTGTAATAGGTGTAGGATATTATATGGTCGGCCTCGCCCGTCTAAAATTTCTTACTTGTTTTTACTTCTTTAAGTTATGTCAGTCTTCAAGAGCAATATACATATACTTCAGATATATTGTCTAGACGTTAAGTAAAAAATCAATTATTTAATAATTTTTAGTTTTCAGCATAGTAACGTGTAAGAACTCGACACTTTAATATTTAAATTATACATACATCTTTACAGACTAACAACAATTTACATGGTCTTTAGTCATGTCTTTACATCTTTAATTCCCCAACCCCTTCATGACAAAGCATTTAATGTATTGGTGAATGATTTAAACATGGAAAGAAGATATTGACTGCTGCAACTAAAACCTGCCACATTCTAGAATCTAGATGGTGTTAACATTAAAAATTATAGCAAGAAATAAAACCAATGAAAAAAAATGTTAAACTTTAATGCAGTTTACAATACGGCTAAAGGAGAATATGAAAAAAAAAACAAAACTTGAACGCCTTGTAGCTATCGACAAGGCACCACAAATCAATTTGAATACAAGTCATTGGTGGTAGTTGCAATAACAAACTGACAGCCCAGAGCACTGGAAATGAAAAAGTATTGTAATGTAAAAAGTAAGCTTGAAAAAGAAATAGAAATATAAGGAGGGAGAAAAAAATTCAAGAAAAGTTTAGTTTCTTTTTTTAAGTATTACTATAGTATTACAGTAGCAGTTTATAAGTTGTCTTCAACTACTTACTTCAGCCGTCAGACAAACCTTTGCTACCACCCCTAAAAATAACTCCAAGTCTTATAACAGACATGTACTAACGCTTGAGTTCAATATGCATTTAAGCCTTGGCAATGTAAACGTTAAGGATATCAGATAAAGTATAGGAGAAACTTTAACAAACATGATAGGCAGAGAGAAAAACTAAGGATCAATAATATACTACTTTGTAATGTCATTTCAAAATTTGTATCTGTATCTGTTTTATATAATTTAAAAAAAAATAAACAAAAGGCACAGATAAGAAAAATCATATGATATTTAATCAAAGTTAATATTTTATTCCTTTTGATTTGAGATGTTTTAAAGATTAAGGTTTTTTCTTTTGTAACACAGCAAGAGTTAAATTATTAAAAATTGTGGTAATTTTTATCTTAGAAAACAATTTAAAACAAGTATGAAGTTATAGTCAGGCGAGGCCGACCATATAATACCCTACACCTGTATACGAATAAAATGTGATTTAGTTTTCATAATAAAGCATTTAAGTTGAATTGTACCTTGCCTCAGATATACTTAAGCCATTTATTGTTTAATAAAACTGTGGATATTTAAGGAAAATTATGATGGGGGCTTTTTAGAGGGGCTAGGGTCAAATAAGGCCCTATAATTATAAAGTTCATCAGGATCATCAAGACTAGTATAGAACTTAGTTTTACAGCTTTTTGTTGAGGTACGAGTATATTAAACATAATTATAAACTTAAAAGTCCTATTTGGTGGGTTCAGTTCTATGGAGCCTAGGTGAAATAATGGACCGATGTTAACTATTTTCAATAAACTTTATCTGCAGTAAGAGATCATTGCTAAATTTGATTGGATTATCTCCAAAATTTCGACCTGTAGTTTGATTACAAGGTTTACAAGCCTATTCGCAGGTTCAGTTGTATTGGGGCTGGGTAAAATAATGGACCGATGTTAACAATTATTAATAGGCCTCGTCTATGGTATAATAGAAGATCATGTGCTAATTTTGATTGAATTATCTCCAAAATTGCGACCTGTAGTTTGATTAAAATGTTTACAAACCCTATTCGGGGGTACAGTTGTATGGGGGCTAGTTAAAATAATGGACCGATCTTAACCATTTTCAATAGAGTTTGTTCCTGTGACAATTAAAGATCATGTACCAAATTTCATTCAATTATCTTCAAAATTGCCGCCTGTAGTTTGATTACAAGGTTAACATGGACGGACAGGCGGACGGAGATAGCTAAATCGACTCAGAAAATGATTATTAGTCGATTGGTATACTTTAAGGTGGGTATAGGACTAATATTATTGTGCGTTACAAACATCAGCACAAACCCAATATACCCAAATTACGTTTGGTTAATTTTTGGAATTTTTTAGATTATTTTGAAACTAAGAACCATTTAAAACTAATATACTTTTTATTTTTCTCGTATTAAGTACATTAATTGGTGCTTTGCGAGAGATCGTCCCTATATACCTATTTAAGTATATATATTTTAATTAAATGCCAAATTTGTTCTTAAAATACATATTAAACCTTTTTATGAAAATCCATGTTTATTCCTCTAACAAAATTTTTCAACATTCGTGATTATTTAAATCACTTTTCTGTAGAAATATGTCGTGTAAGCTATTTATCACATAAAAATATTTCAATATTAAAAATCAATTCAATTGAAAATGCACATTACCTTTAAATATTAAACAAATTAAATATTTTACAAAAAAATACCTTACGAAATTAAATGAAATAAAAAAGTGATATAAAACATAATATTAGCACAATCATTGAGAAACATTTTCAATTGCATGAACTTACAATACCCAAATTCATGTAAAACTCAATAAAATTTTATTATCAATGACAGACAGTATCAGACAAATACCGTAAAAGATAAGATGTAAAAATATTATATCTACTATTGTATAACGGGAGCTAAAAAATATATACATATATATAAAGATGAATACCAACGACAAACACTATGTAACACTTCACTAAACTAAAGAAATTCTTTTTTGAAAATACAAATAAAAAAAACATGAAAATAAAAATAAAATTCAACTTATAGTATGAATTTGAAGATTAAATTGAAAAAAAAGAAAAATAAAAAAACTGTACAGAGACATATACAAAATAAAAGATAAAAAAGAAAAACTTACACAAGAAACGAATGTTCCTTTCAACACAAGAAAATTTAATTTTCCAAATCACAAATTTTTTATTTATTTGTTATTTGTGCATTAAAGAAAATACTTGTAATAAAAAGTAATTGTATTTTCTAGCATTAAAGTCGTTCCAGAAGGACACTACAGTTTCATATACTTTCTGGTATTAAATCTGTTATGTAACCAAATTTATAATTGATATAAATAATTATTTATTATTTTACCCTTAAAACTTACTAAATATTGATTTCATTATTAACGTTACCAATGTTATACATGCTCATCAATACTTACACTCAATACCTGATTTTAATTTATAAAACAAAAATCCTTTCAACCAACTTGCTTATATACTAAAATCCCCACTTTTGAGTTCACAATTCAATATAAATACATACATACTTACATATATACATATGTATGTATTTACTTTCTACCATATATTTCTCACTACTAAGCCGAAAATACTATTTTCTTAAGAGATTTTTCAACACTTCAATAAGTGTTGCAAGAAAAAAAGGATTGAAAAAAAACAATAAAAACATCGCAGAAAAAATATTATGAAAAATATTTATAAAATATACCTTATCAGCCAATTGTTTACACTACATTGCCATCCAAAATATTGTGTTAGTAGAAGTACAGGAAAATGATGCCAAAATATTGTGATCAAAATAAGAAGCATAAGAAAACGTATGTCTTAAACTAGTTTTATTTCTTTTAATTTTATTTATTTTTTTTAGTTGAAGACAATTTCAATTTCATTTATTTGAGAGCTGTTTTTGTTGATGCTAAATAAACTAAATAATTTTTTTATTATTGCAAAACTATAAAATCATATAAAAAATTGAACTGTAAAGAAGAGGTGAGGCATTTTTCAGGTGTGTTCAACATTTCGTGCCTGTACAAAATAATTTCCTTGGTCCACATTTTATCAAATTACCTTGAAGACGTTACCTTGCATACAAGGTTTACATGTACAACCAGTAGGACAGACGGACGAACAGAATGACGGACATGACTTATTCGACTCAGAAGATGATTTTGACTATGACTAGACTATGACTAGACTATGACTAGACTATGACTAGACTATGACTAGACTATGACTAGACTATGACTAGACTATGACTAGACTATGACTAGACTATGACTAGACTATGACTAGACTATGACTAGACTATGACTAGACTATGACTAGACTATGACTAGACTATGACTAGACTATGACTAGACTATGACTAGACTATGACTAGACTATGACTAGACTATGACTAGACTATGACTAGACTATGACTGGAATATTATAATCAAGTATTATAATCTTTTGAGATAGAATTACAGCTACTGTTAGAATGGTCTTTCTGGACTGTTAACCAATATCCGTCCGTCCATCCGTTGATCTGTGTGATCAACGGATAGACGGACGGAGTAATGTCCTAAAGCGTGAATCCTCTTGAAAAATACTGAAGAAAATTTAAAATTCAGTTAAACTCCCTGTTGGGTGAGGAATCTGCCCTCATAATGATTTCCACTGGATTTAGAATAAATATACTGGTTTATATATTGACACAAATTTATTAATACAATGTTTCTTATACTAAAATTCCTATAAAAATATATACATATTAATTGATATAGAAATCTGTAAACATAATTTTAACTTCAACACTCTTTTTGTTATGGAAACCACTAGAGTTAATATAATTAATAATTTTAATATAATTTTCCTTACTGAAAACTTATCACCATACTAACCAACTATGTGCAAGTTAAATATATTGAAATAAAATGGAGTTATAACTGGCGCGAGTCATAAGAAAAATAATATTTTTAGCAGTTTTTGCCAGTAGTGGTAACACTCCCTTTCAGAAATTAAATCAGTTCAAAGTCGACCAAATGTGAATCAAAGTATGTAAAACAAGTATATTCATTCTTTACCAGCGAATACTTAACGTGTTAGAATTATCCAATATTTAATCATTTTCATTTTTCTCCTACATTTATATATGTTCCGAATTCATTTCACCGCATCGTATTCAATATCGTCATACCTGTAAATGTAACCTAAATCTGCCGCCTAGTCTAGTGAAAATATTTAAAAAGCTCAGACCTGCTTTTAACACAGCCACTAATAGAAGCAGTAACCCCAAAAAATAAGTACACAAAGAAAGATGGTGAAATAAGCGTTATTATTCTTTCTTTTGAATGCACAAACTTAACTAACATATAAAGCAATATATATGTACTATACAAGTAACAACGAAAATATCTATGTTGACAGACAAAACACAACATGCAACTATACCCAACAACTGCAACAACTAACAGTCATGTGCAGTTTGAAAAAAAAATGAGAAACTAGAATTGTACGGAAACGGAAAAAGAAAATATTGTTTCAATTCAATTGAAGATGAAAATTGTCTGATTGCAAGTACACAAAACAATATGAGTTTATGTTATTTTTTTAGCTTTTTATTAGTTATGAGAAATACTTATTGTAGATAACTTTAATAGTCTAAGGCAAATATTGTGCTTAAATTATATTATTTATTATTTGATGAATAATATAAAAATTTGCTGGACGGGTGTCCGTCCTTTAAAACATAAATCATTTATCACATTAAAAATGTTTTTGGAAACAAAAACATAATATTATTAAAGAAGCCATACAAAATGTTTTATCGAAAATAGTGTATAAAGTTTTAACCTAAAAATTTAACTTTGCCCCAACCCAATACAATCTCGTAAAAGCATATAAAGAAGTAGTTTTGTATTGAGGTGTCTTAAAGTGGATATAATACATTGTTTATTTGTTGAATTCTGTTTATGTATAAATGTTGCTCTAGTTTTTGTTCATGTTTTTTTTCTATACTGTTCTATGTTGCCAATATTCTCTAAAGTTTTCGATGTATTGTTGTTAGCAATTTTCAATAACTGACTTCAATACACATACTTGTATATAGATACATACATACATACAAACATAGAAGTCTATGTATATACATATTTTTAGGTTTTGTTCATGTACTTCAATTACCAAGTTTGTGTTGTTGTGTCATGTTCATTTTTGCAAACATTTTGGTTTATAGTTGAACAGAAATTTGTGGTCTTTTGGTTATTGCATTTGAGTTTCTGATGATTTAATTTAAAATCGAAAATATGATTAAATTTTAAATATTTATTGAAAAGCTTTAATGGAATTTTATATTCGATTCTTATATAGAAGAATATTTAGGTTATATACATATGTTGCCATAAATTATATTAAAGGAAAAAAAGAAAGGAATTATTAAATAGATAGTATTTATTTCAATTGTTACCTTTTAAAAGTTTCATAGGAAATTAAATATGTAGAAATTAAATATTGTGATATTATTTAAAGTTATATTTTTATATCAAAAATATGTGAGAGCTGTATGCTGTAAGGTATTTTATCTTTTTATTATCGCCCATAATCAGGGTAGTCTAAGAACAACAAAATAACTAAAAATGGTAGACGTGAAGCTACCATTTCAAAAATATTAAGTTTGAATTTAAGGACTAGAGAAGATGACAATTGTTCTCCATCTATACTTTATTAAAACGACTACTAGAGAAAAACAAAAGGAATTTGGACCCAGCAAAAATAAAATGAAGTACTGTCAAAATATTAACATTTGTCACCACTTCAAAAGTAGCACTAAGTGAATTTAATTACCTTTCGCTTCCATAGAAGCGAAAATTGAAGGTATTTTTTTTGTACTGTTTTTTTTTAATAAAACTCATTTTATTTTGGAGTTGATTGATAAGATCTTGCAATTTATTTATTTATTATAACCTACACCACTTTAGTGGGGAGGGTATATTGGGTTTGTGCTGATGTTTGTAACATAGAAAAATATTCGTCCAATACCCACCTTAAAGTATACCAATCGGCTTAGAATCATTTTCTGAGTCGACTAAGCTATGTCCGTCTGTCTGACTGGCCGGCTGGCTGTCCATGTAAACCTTGTGCGCAAGGTACAGGCCGCAATTTTGAAGATAATTAGATGAAATTTGGCACACACGCTACTTTTGGCCCAAGGACAAAGCCTATTGAAAATGGTTAAAATCGGTCCATTATTTCGACTAGCCCCCATACAACCGTACCCCCAAAATAGGGCCTTTTGGCTTATAATTAATTTAAATGATCTGTTATGTTTACAAAAGTCGATAAAATTTAGTTTTATAGAACTTTAAATGGCATTGCCGATTTTTGTAATGATCGGGCTTCATTTGAACCTATTCCCCATACAAACTCCCCTTCAGAAAATGACTTAAAGGTCAAAATTCACTTACAAACACTAATAACACTTTTAAATTCTACATAAATATTATTGAAGACGACTTAACTCCCCCTACCAACATTTTTTGATAAAATTTGACACATACTCTTTTTTTTTTGGTTCAAGGACGATCGCTATTAAAAATGGTTGAAATCGGTCCATTATTTCTCCTAGCCCCCATACAACCGTACCCCCCGAATCGGGCTTTTAGGCTCATAAGTATGTTAAATGTTTTATAATGTCAACAAAAATTAGCAAAAATTTGTTTTATAGTACAATAAATGACAACAATAATTTTTATTGTGATCGGGCCTCATTTAACCCAAGCCCCCATACAGACTTGAAGGTCAAAATTAACTTGTAATTACTTATAAAACGATGAAAATCTGCATAAATGACTTTGAAGTAGACGTAAATTCATCTACCAAAATTTATAAGGATAGGCCCATATTTACCTCTTCTCCCCTATGTGCCCTCTTGTAAAAAATCTCTTTTTCTTTGTCAACAATAAGTAAAAATATTCAGCAATAAAACAAACTAAATGCTTTATTCAAAAAAAATCAAAATTTTAACATACTGACTGGTGTAGGGTATCATATGGTCGGCAATGTCCAACTATAAATTCATACTTGTTTTTTTGCTGGGGAGATTCAACTACAATACCGGCTGAAATCTTAGGGCATAAATTCCCGCAATGATATTTGCATATACCAGGTTAGTTAGTTAGTTAGTTAGTTAGTTAGTTAGTTAGTTAGTTAGTTAGTTAATTAGTTAGTTAGTTAGTTAGTTAGTTAGTTAGTTAGTTAGTTAGTTAGTTAGTTAGTTAGTTAGTTAGTTAGTTAGTTAGTTAGTTAGTTAGTTAGTTAGTTAATTAGTTTCTTAGTTAGTTAGTTAGTTAGTTAGTTTCTTAGTTAGTTAGTTAGTTAGTTAGTTAGTTAGTTAGTTAGTTAGTTAGTTGCTTAGCTAGTTAGTTAGTTAGTTAGTTAGTTAGTTAGTTAGTTAGTTAGTTAGTTAGATAGTTAGTTAATTAGTTACTTAGTATGTTAAGTAGTTAATTAGTAAATGGAACTTCAACTTTCGATTTTATATAAATAGTTATTGTTAAGAAAAATAAAAAAACTTTAAAAATTAAATACTGCTTCCTACAATCAAATAATATTAATAACTAATTTTCTTAAAAAACACAACAATATTAAAATTCTTCTATTATAAAGCATAAAAACCTTATAACTTTTAAATAAAAAAACAAACAATTTTAATCAATGTCTTCAATAAAATCTATTAGTTTCATACCCTGCATTTACTTTACTCATATTGAAAATGTCAAATACGTATTATTTCCTTACAAGAAAAAAGGAATACACTTTTTAGCGATATTAAAGATTCCATTCCGTAGCACAATGTATAAAATGAATTGTTATTTGTCAGATTAATATGGAACTAAAAGGAAATTGCAAAGAATAAAATTGAAATTTCTTTACACTTGAGTAAATTTAAACAATTGTTACTCTATACTACACATTAAATATAGGGACCAAGCGAGTATGAGAATTTAGTAGAAAATTTGTAGAAAATTAATTTTTTAAAAATAAAATATTTTTAACAAAAGATTTGATTTTTTTTAGGATTTTTTTCCTATAAAAATAGCCCAAAAAGGTCTAAAATACACATCAGAATGTTAAAAATTTAATTTTGTTGTATGTCGTCTCTTCCTTTTACAAAGTCACGTTGTGTGGTATTTGCACCTTTTTTCATAGATTTTTTTTAACATAAAAAATTTAAAAACCAAATCTTTCAACTTGCGGCTGGGACATGAAGATGACAATTTTTCTTGTTTTTGAAACAAATATTTGTTTTCCCTTTTTTTGGTTTTGACGATTTTTTCAATATTTGTTCTATTTCTTTTCAAAGCCATTACTCCTGTCTTTGTTTGTAGAAGACCTTTTTTTAAAGTTTTAATCTGTTAATTATACTTTATTAAAAAAAATTAAGTTTTGAAATTTTGTTGATTTTTTAAGTTTACAGACCACACAATATTATAACTAATTTCGATACGATCCTACATGAAGCCACCTTCCGATAAATATTTAACACAAAAGAACAATGTGAGTGTTGGTTTAACATCCAATATATCTTTCTCACCATCTTAGTAACCGAATTGTCTTTATCAGGCACCACTTTTTTCCCTCTCAACACAACGAGATGTATTTATTTAAGTTTTATGTGTTTAAAATGATAGATTTCGCATAAATTTATCTAACACGAATTACTCTTATTTTTTGTCAAAGTAAAGGTGTGGGTAAAATTTTTTTTAAAGAAAAATCTTAAACGTTAGTAGCATAACAATAGTGTTAAAAATTGTTAACGAAAAAAGAGCAAGTGAAAAAAGTTTTGATAAATTATTTGACTCGTTGTGACATAATGTTTGACGCTTTGGTTTTTTAAGGCTCCTTCAAATAACAAAACCCCTCTCCACTGCTGGTTTTTATCACAATATATTATATTTTCTTTGAATTTTCAGTTTTTTCTTTCGTTTTCTTTTAACAGAATCAAGGGAATTGTTTTAATAGCATCTAAATTTGCTACAACATTTGTAAGTTTAAACTCAAGGTTAAAGTAACAAACGTTTTACGTGCTCGATTTCTTAATTCTTCATTTTTTCCAGCGACAATATTTTTTATATTTTAATACCTATATTGTGGGTATTAAAGGCGGTATTGATTATATTATACCTTTTACTAATGATTAAGCAAACTTATATATAGAAAGAAGGTACAGGGATACTTTTAGAATATTAAATCTCAAATGACAAGCCAAAAAATTAAGGTACAAATTTTGTGGTTAAAAAAATAAATGTTCACTTTTAATACAATCATAAATTATATTACACAAGAAATGTTGCTACTTGAAAAATAATATGTGCTGAATAATTAGGGAAAAATCAGAAACAATACGTTGAAAAAACATGAAAATAGCAATAACTATTCGAACATTATGATATGTATTGTATAACTTGATTTGAACTTGAAATGAGTTAGAAAAAAAAAACTAGAACTGAAATAGAACTGAAATAGAACTGAACTAGAACTGAACTAGAACTGAACTAGAACTGAACTAGAACTGAACTAGAACTGAACTAGAACTGAACTAGAACTGAACTAGAACTGAACTAGAACTAGAACTGAACTAGAACTGAACTAGATCTGAACTAGAACTGACTTATAACTAAAGCATGTGCGTATGATTAATAAAATATTAATTATACGTATGTAAGTAAGTATGTATTTAAAAAGGTAGTCATTTTTAATAACAAACAAAAATACGTATAAATGAATTTTTTCTTTGTATTTAAAAGTATTTATTTATGGTAGAATCAACTATATTGTTATTGCAACACTTAAATTTTCAAGTTAATTTATTGCCATTTATATGCTTCTTCTACATATAAATAGTATACAAAACATTTAAATCTGCTCACAACCTATAAGGAAACAACTTTAACCACACCATTAAGGTTTTTGCCATCCCTGTAAATTTATGAACACTTTTACTATGCTAAAGGATTTATTTCTATTATTTGTATTTTTATATACACATAGTATGTATATAATATCCTTCTTAATGTTTCCTGGTAAATTTAAACTACAAATTACTACTCATCCATCTTTGAAAATTTTACGACATCATTTAGCAGTAGCAGACAAAATATTTCAAGGCAAAAACACTCAGCAGTATAAAAAATAAAGCATTTGCGAAAATGTGTATAAGTTCATGTTCAATATGTAACAAAAAACCACAAAAGCAATTTCCAATATTTTATTTTTTTAAACATATAAAAGATTGATTTCTTTTAATACGTAAAATGAACTATAAATAACAATTCAATGTGTTTGTAAATGATTCTAAATACAAATACACACATTTAACCACACACTTGTATAAAGACTTAAACATATAAATGTGTATATACAATTGGTAAACTCATACGTACTTTACAACATTTATGCTTATACAACATAAATGTTTAAATATATTTTATACCCGCCTTGGTTTGAGTTGCAATTTTTTCATATGAAATCAAAAGCTTTTACTTTTTAAAATTATTATTGTATTTCAGATATGTAAAAGCAGACAGAAGGACTGTACTTTAAGGTAGGTTTATAACCAATATTTTCGATGTTGGAACATTAGAACAAACGAATGAATCCCACTACACTGTAATATTTTATATTGTTACAAATAAACAAACAAACTTAAAATATCTGCATAAGTATACGTACATACATATATTAGTACAAATGTAGAAATTCATAAGTTTATACTCATATGTGTTTGTGTTGAAGTGAAGGTGCTTAAGGATTTTCTTTAATTTTTTTTTATTATTTTTATACTAAATAATAAAAAACCGTAAAAGAAATGAAATATTTCTTTTTTATGACTTTAATGTGCTTTTGAACACCCAATGACTTTTACATATGGATGAATGAATATATTTTCGTTTGGGGTTTCATTGCTTCAATTTTTTTCCTTCTGTGATTAGAAATAAACCTCACCCAAAAGATTTTTTTCTTCATTTTTTTTTTGGTATAATAAAAAATATAAAAGGCTTTATTCAATACTCAATAAAAACCATATAGAATGTTCATCTAATTTCTGTTGAAAATTTTTGGTGATTTCGTTTAGAGTTACAATTTACATGTAGTTTTTTTATGGATGATCGAATAAACGTACAATACCAATGTGAATTTTTGTAAGTATGTTTGCCCCTTTGTGTTAGTACACATGTATGTGTATATATGTTGTTATATATTTATGTTTATATGTTATTTTACATAAAGGTAAAATGTTTTTTTTATTGTTATCATGTCAGTATAAAATGACATTTAAATGTATTTTTTACAACATTGCAAATACATACATGTATGTATGCACATTATATATACGTATATGTATTAGGGTAACTCAAAAAAGTTCTTTTAAACCTTTTATGAACTTTTTTACATTTTTCATTTATTTTACGGCTCAAAAACTTTGCACAGCAAATTTAATTTTAAAAAATAAACCAAGTATTTCTAAACAGTTCATTTAAAGCCCAACAAAGGCTCAAGCATATCCTAAGAAACAAATATTTCTGTATCACAATCCTTGTCTAGGTTTTTAAAAACAACTATAAATTGTAGACTTCAAATTGTTGTACAAGTAGCTTTAGTATCAATATGGACATTTGGTTTAAGATAACTCGACTGGAAGAAGTCGAAGAAGCCACGACCACTAATAAAATAAAAACAAAAATCTGGGAATATAGAAAAAATTTAAATGGGAATATCGTCCCTGTTATGAATATTAGTCCTATGTGGATTTTTACAAAGTTTTCGGAATAACAAAAAAACACTTTAGTTTAGCTGCTTTTTTTCTGTTTTTAGAAAAATATGTCTCTTCGCGAATATAATTAACGTATTATTATAATTACGTATTATGAAAAATAACTGCGCTTAAGCATAATTCAAAAAAACCCACATAGGACTTTTTGGAAAACAGTTTTTATATTGAACAAATTTTCCATTTTATGCGCAGATTTTAAGATTTCTTTCGAAATATGGGTAAAGAGACTTTATGGGGTACATTTGACTAATTATAATACTATATAGCGGATGTTGCATCCATAACATCAGCGATATTTAGCTGTGTAAAGGTAATCATCCACTTTAGCAGACAAACTGACTAACAGTTTGTGTGGATGATTAACTTAACTGTAATTTAACAAAATAAAATGTGTTTTAATTAACATGTTTTTATCTTTCTTTAATTATACCCTACACCACTTTAGTGAGGATGGTATATTGGGTTTGTGCTGACGTTCGTAACGCACAATAATATTGGTCCTATACCCACCTTAAAGTATACCAATCGGCTCAGAGTCTATTTAGCTATGTCCGTCCGTCCATGTAAACTTTGTAATCAAATTACAGGCCGCATTTTTTGAGATAATTCAATGAAATTTGGCACATGATGGTACTGTAAACGAAGCTTATTAAAAATGGTTAACATAGGTCCATTATTTCACCTAATATGTTTAATATACTCGTATCTCGACAAAATGCTACAAAACCAAATTCTATACTAGTCATGATGACCCTAAAATGCTATTATGTAAGTAAATTTTAGCATTTTAACAGCTTACATGGTAATGAAAGTTTTTGCTGGGTATATTTACGGATCTCCTTAATATATACGACTTAGTATTTACATGTAAATATGTTTATACATATAAATCATAAATATGTCGTTTAAAAATATAAGCTTATTGATTTTCGTACTTATTCATTAGGTTGGCCCGTTTGTAAAAAAATATAGTGCCGATAACGACTGTTTCTCAAAATGTTTGTCCTGGTATTTGTTGAGCTATTTCTTAAAAACTTAGCCCTGGTATCTTTTTTTGATGAGCTGGGTCAAAGGATAAAAAGGAGCTTTTAGAAGGTTTTTTCATTTGTTCACATCATCAGTATTTTTGAGCCACTCTATTAAACATATATATGTATTGTATTTACATATAAACAAATATGAATATCTTAAGTTGTATTGTACATTTATGTACAAATTATTTATTACTTTAAAGCAGTAAAAATGAAGGTTTAATTTGTACAAACATGAATTTGTAATAAGAAAGAAAAACTATTAAAATCATATTTTTACTAATACTTAAGTGTATTCTTCTATTTAAAATTTGTATTAATATTAAAAATTTAAATCAATTATTGCATTACACAATTTTTTTTATTTACTAGTCTTTTCTAAGTCATTTAAAACTAAAAATTTTTAAAATTGCAGACATTCCCCAGCAAAATGCACTTACATAACCACTTACTTTTAAATGACTATTACTTACCATTTGCATTACTTTAAGGTACTTTTATAATATATACTCAGATACACCAGTACGAAAGCCGACATTTGTATTCCGTGTGGTAAATTTTTGGTTGTTTAACTTCTTTTTCTGTAAGTACTTATTTAAGTAGTGATGCGTAACAGATCGAGGTAAGTACTTGAAAAGTGGCTATTTTAGCTTTATAACTCATTACATTACAATGTAACATTTTGCTGGTTATGTTAAGATATTTTTACATATTTTCTAATATCTAGCAAATTCATATAGAGTACACATTAATCACTCATGATTCGACCATAATTTTAACAAAAAAAAAATATTTTAGCAAGAGCTTTTTTGTGCATTTTTGTGGCGACATGTAAAATCCATTTATTTTTGACATTAAATACATAAATCTAAATTTGATATGTTGTCGTTTATATTTTTTGTTATGTTTTTATACAATTTTTTTCACTTCTCTTTATGGGTGAAATTTTAGCTCTCAAGTTTGGGTTTTGCAAAAATTTTCATATATTTTAAAGTATTACAAACCTAATATATTTTATCATATACATATAGTATGTTGAGGAATTGTATTTGATTTTCTTGTTTTAGTTTTGTGATTTTTTTCATCATGTCATTGTCAGAGATGACATTGAGGTTTTGACTTTAAACAATGAAAATATACAACAGCATCAGGCATAAGAATGTTTTGTATGAAATGACTGGTTGAAGATTTTCATGACAAGATATTATGATGAAATCCCATATTTTTGGCTGAAGGGTGTAAAAATTAGTGTCTTTAAATAATTATTATATAGAAAAGCTTTGTATTGGATTCTGTTGCTTTGTAAGATTTTATTATGTTATGTCATGTTTAAACAATATTTTATATTACACTTTTAAAATTACGTATCAAGGTGACAACGAAAAGTACTAACATCAATTTCATGAAAACCAAAATAAAGGTAAAATGTTTCATAAATATTTTAAATGGCAAATAATGAATAGCAAATGTTAATAGAATTTTACTATGTCATCAAATGTTGTTCTTAAGGAATAAAAAATTCTGCATATCCCTTATGACAAAGTCTAGCTAAAAATAAAACTTAATTCTATGAAATATTAAACGATATTAAATTAAGGTTTAAAAGTAAGATAACTTAAAAATTAGTTGGAAATAATAGCATTTGTGGGAGAGGTTCATTGCCAGCAAAAAAATAACTTTCAAAGAAGCGAAAAAGAAGTTGTATTTACTCCATGGAAGTACCAAAACAAAAACTGACGAAGTGATAATTTTAACACAGGCTTGTAATAGGAGGTAGGGTTCTATAAATCGACTTTCGAATAATCGAACAATCGACTTTTTGTCGAAAAAAGTCGAAAAGTCGAAGTCGACTATTTTGTTCCAAAAAAGTCGATAACTCGACTAACGTCTATGAAAAAAGTCGAAAAGTTGACTTTATAAATAAAAGTCGAAAAAAGTCGAAAAGTCGGAAAGAGTCGAAAAAAGTCAAAAAGTCGACAAAAGTCGAAAAAAAGTCGAAAAAAAGTCGAAAGAAGTCGAAAAATTCGGAAAAAAGTGGAAAATAGTCGGAAAAAGTCGAAAATAGTCGAAAAAAGTCGAAAAGTCGGAAAAAGTCGAAAATAGAAAGAAGTCGAAAAAACTAAAAAAAAATGCAACAAATAGAAAAAATATAAATAAATTTTTTTATTGATAATAATAATAATAATATAATGTTAAATGGCAATATTATAAATTTACGCTTCTGGCAACTTTATAAATTTTTAACTCTGGTCGGAAAAAGTTGAAAATAGTCGGAAAGTCGAAAATAGTCGAAAAAAGTCAAAAGTCGAATATAGTCAAAAAGTCGGAAAAAGTCGAAAAAAGTCGAGTTCGGAAAAATTCGAAAAATCGGAAAAGTCGAAAGACTATTTATAAAAAATTAAAAGCAGAAAAGTCGAAAAATCGACTTTTAATGAAATGAAAAATGTTGAAAAATCGACTTTTAACTAAATGCAAAAAGTCGACTTTTCATAAAATGCAAAAAGTCGAAAAGTCGACTTTTCGTTTCAACTATAGAACCCTAATAGGAGGGATGTTAACTAACTACCTAACTAGTTAGTATGTATGTTAGTTAGTATTTATGTTAGTTAGTTAGTTAGTTAGTTAGTTAGTTAGTTAGTTAGTTAGTTAGTTAGTTAGTTAATTAGTTAGTTAGTTAATTAGTTAGTTAGTTAGTTAGTTAGTTAGTTAGTTAGTAAGTTAGTTAGTTAGTTAGTTAGTTAGTTAGTTAGTTAGTTAGTTAGTTAGTTAGTAAGTTAGTTAGTTAGTTAGTTAGTTAGTTAGTTAGTTAGTTAGTTAGTTAGTTTGTTTGTTTGTTAGTTTGTTAGTTTGTTGTTAGTTAGTTAGTTAGTTAGTTAGTTAGTTAGTTAGTTAGTTAGTTAGTTAGTTAGTTAGTTAGTTAGTTAGTTAGCTAGTTAGCTAGTTAGCTAGTTAGCTAGTTAGCTAGTTAGCTACTTAGTTAGTTAGTTAGTTAGTTAGTTTGTTTGTTAGTTTGTTAGTTTGTTAGTTTGTTAGTTTGTTAGTTTGTTAGTTTGTTAGTTTGTTAGTTTGTTAGTTTGTTAGTTTGTTAGTTTGTTAGTTTGTTAGTTAGTTAGTTAGTTAGTTAGTTAGTTAGTTAGTTAGTTAGTTTGTTAGTTAGTTAGTTAGTTAGTTAGTTAGTTAGTAAGTTAGTTAGTTAGTTAGTTAGTTAGTTAGTTAGTTAGTTAGTTTGTTAGTTAGTTAGTTAGTTAGTTAGTTAGTTAGTTAGTTAGTTAGTTAGTTAGTTAGTTAGTTAGTTAATTAGTTAGTTAGTTAGTTAGTTAGTTAGTTAGTTAGTTAATTAGTTAGTTAGTTAGTTAGTTAGTTTGTTTGTTAGTTTGTTAGTTTGTTAGTTAGTTAGTTAGTTAGTTAGTTAGTTAGTTAGTTAGTTAGTTAGTTAGTTAGTTAGTTTGTTTGTTAGTTTGTTAGTTTGTTAGTTTGTTAGTTTGTTAGTTTGTTAGTTTGTTAGTTTGTTAGTTAGTTAGTTAGTTAGTTAGTTAGTTAGTTAGTTAGTTTGTTAATTAGTTAGTTAGTTAGTTAGTTAGTTAGTTAGTTAGTTAGTTAGTTAGTTAGTTAGTTAGTAAGTTAGTTAGTTAGTTAGTTAGTTAGTTAGTTAGTTAGTTAGTTAGTTAGTTAGTTAGTTAGTTTGTTAGTTAGTTAGTTAGTTAGTTAGTTAGTTAGTTAGTTAGTTAGTTAGTTAATTAGTTAGTTAGTTAGTTAGTTAGTTAGTTAGTTAGTTAGTTAGTTAGTTAGTTAGTTAGTTAGTTAGTTAGTTAGTTAGTTAGTTAATTAGTTAGTTAGTTAGTTAGTTAGTTAGTTAGTTAGTTAGTTAGTTAGTTAGTTAGTTAGTTAGTTAGTAAGTTAGTTAGTTAGTTAGTTAGTTAGTTAGTTAGTTAGTTAGTTAGTTAGTTAGTTAGTTAGTTAGTTAGTTAGTTAGTTAGTTAGTTAGTTAGTTAGTTAGTTAGTTAGTTAGTTTGTTTGTTTGTTAGTTTGTTAGTTTGTTAGTTTGTTAGTTAGTCAGTTAGTTAGTTAGTTAGTTAGTTAGTTAGTTAGTTAGTTAGTTAGTTAGTTAGTTAGTTAGTTAGTTAGTTAGTTAGTTAGTTAGTTAGTTAGTTAGTTAGTTAGTTAGTTAGTTAGTTAGTTAGTTAGTTAGTTAGTTAGTTAGTTAGTTAGTTAGTTAGTTAGTTAGTTAGTTTGTTAGTTTGTTAGTTTGTTAGTTTGTTAGTTTGTTAGTTTGTTAGTTTGTTAGTTTGTTAGTTAGTTAGTTAGTTAGTTAGTTAGTTAGTTAGTTAGTTAGTTAGTTAGTTAGTTAGTTAGTTACTTAGTTACTTAGTTACTTAGTTAGTTAGTTAGTTAGTTTTAAAGGAGTATATACACACATCAACTTCGAAGAAATATAAATAGGCCTCTATCGGGCCTGTTTGCGATACTTAACCATTGCCTCTGGTGGATGTCAAACCCACAACGTCAATTCTACCAGAGGCTTGCCTACCGGTGGCTACCTTTCCTTCCCATAAACCCCATAAATACTTTTATACCCACCTTTACATTAACAAACTAACTTCGACATTAAATTTTAAACAGATTATGAACTTTGACTAGAAAAACTAAGTTTATATACTTTCCGGTATCCAGAAACCAATTAATTCTATATCAGCAGCTCAGAATCCTTAAATACTTAATGCTTTATCAAAATTACATCAAATTATTTTAGGAGCAATATAAACTAGATATAAAAACCCTCTCTAACAAGTAAAGAAGCACACAAAATTTCCAATAATGATCTAAACAAAACTTATTAACTTGTGATAAACAATTTACCTTATTTCCTTCTATTAAATTTATAAATTTTAAAAGTGATGCTTCATACTGCAAAAAACAAAGTTATCAAGACTGTTTTACTTAAACATATGATCCAAAACAATGTTTTCTTTATAAACTTCCATATAAGTAATATGAAAATACCACTAAAAATCTACCAAAATCTTAATGCCGCATTATATGATGTTTCTATAATCTGTCACAAAAATGAGAACAAAGTAATGTCAATACATAAAAGACATTTACTAGCGGAAAAGGGTCTTAATGTTGCACTATACTAGTGCAAAAAAAAATGACAGCCCCAACAATGACATCAAAAACTGCAAAAAAAAAAAGTAATACTTATGGTTTGGAAAATAAAACAGAATTTCTGCCACACATAATATATCAAAGCATATAATTTGTCTATGTCACACAGTTGTGGCATGTAAAACCATCAACTCAACTAAGCACTTTATGTACAGTTAGTTTCGTATGAAAACAGCACCTCTCACAAAAATCCTTAAAATAACAAAAATACATGTATAAAAATCTCAATATAAAATCCTTAGAGTTAAAGGATGTAGCAAACAACAACAAAAATAAGAATAAAAAATATCTCAGCTCTAGCTGAAGAAAATCATCAACATTATTCAGAATATTTTTAACAGAAAAACAAAAGACCAACAGCAAAACAAAAGCAAGAAAAAATATAAACGAAATGAAAACAAAAGAATAAAATGAAAAATGTATAACACGGCATAAAACAAATCCTTAGCGGAAGTAGAGAGTGTTAAAAACTACTATAGCTACCACCAACACCAACATCACACACTGACAAAAACACAACTAACACTAGTTGGAACCACTATCAAATATACCACATATACATGCACTGGAATAAATAAACAACCAAAACAACAATAAACCAAAATGTTAAGCATTTACCACTTATTCCACATGTGTGATCTTATCTTCTTGATAAATAAGAAACAAAAGAAAGAACAGGAAATCGAAAAATATTTCAACGAAAAAGGAAGAGATTTGTTTATAAGGCGGACATCTTCTCGACAAAATCATCAACTAAATACAGTGAGATGTTGAGCAGGAAATTTTCTTTTGTATCTATATAATGTGGTGTGTTAAACATATTTTAAACAAAATCTTTAGAAACAAAAAAATCCCTAAAAGCATCTTTAAATCTATAGCCAATAAAGCTCGATTCTTCATCAGAATAGAAAAGTTGAAAACGTACATTATTAATTGCTGAAAACTTATTTCGGATCATCCAGTTTTTTATAGGGATTTATCTCATCCTTGTTTATTTTAGCTGTCTCTGTTTAGTGGAGGTTTATTTGGATGAACTTAAACACGGTCCTACATTAAACTATCTTAGGATTTAACTACTATCATTGATACTATGGTATCAGCCTTTCGAATAGACACCTTTCCAATTTTGAAGACAGCAGCTAAACTGTCTTCTTGCGAGTTAATGATGACCGCCTCATTTCTAGGATATGACTCTTCAATGTAGTCTAATGCTAATGATGCTGTTGACATCCTAGTAAGTTAACACTTTTAATGGAAATCTTTCCAAATTTGAAGATGATATAGGCTATGGCTTAGACATAGACCAGTTTGGCATTCTGGCTGCCAAGAATGAATATCGATAGCATAAGAACCATCTTGATCAGACCTAGCTTAGCTCTGGGGAACTTACTTTCCACCAGATGCATTGCCACTCATGCTTCCCCCGGGGGCATGTTACCTTGGCGAGACCTCCGCCTTGGTGTTATTGCAATCCCGGGGTATAAAGAGGGCCCAATACCTCCAATCTGACCGGGATTGAAAAATTGGTGTTCTCAGTCTACTGCTGGCTTAGTCCTTGCATAGATTGCCAGAGGTCAGACCAGAGCACCGCAAAATCTGGTACTACGGGTGGCCAGTTACCCGCAGGACTATGTCCTGGCTGGTCAGTTGGTTGAGGTTCCTTCGGGATCCACGTAGTGGCTGTTGGTTGAACCCAAATTCGCGGGAAGAGTATAAGTGGCGGTTAAAAGACTGATGCATGATAATAGTCAATATTTCGGGATAAGTTAGGTGCTGTTGCCGAAAATCAACAGATACCCCACAGAGGAGTGACTGTGGGACTAAGCGTTGAAAATGGGTTGGTGTCAATTGTATATGATACAGAATGAATGGGACTCATCGCGTATGCGGGACTCATCCACCCGTATACCTAAATGAGTTTGTTGTATGTTTTTCTCTATGAATGTGTCGAATAAATGAGATGTGTGCTGGGTTGAATAATGATGGATGAAAGGTATCATATACAAGTGATACCAATTAATTTTCCTTCCTTGTCCAGATGTGTTCAGAGTATACTCTGTTCATATCAGACTTACCACAGCGTGTCACTGTGAGTAAAAACGATGTCTACGGCTTATTGATGGATCGTGCTTCGGTCCACCGGTTACTTCTCTAGGTGCTGTTGCCGAATCAACAGAGCCATAGTAGTGTGGTTGTTTTACAACGTGACTACTTTGGCAAGAGATTAGATAGCTCGAGTACTCCAGCAAAGTACTTGCGCATGGTACCGGTCATAGCCAATGTGCAAAAATTGTCACCTGAGTCTTCATTGAAGACAAAGGGGCGATGGTATACCGTTCTCAAGTCTACCCTGTGGATGAAAAAGACCACCGTGAGATAAGGCCGACACGGTAGGTGCTCACGTTAAAACTCTCGACAGTATGCCACTCATGCTCTCTACTGGTTGTTCTGAAAGTGATTGCATGATCCAATCTTCTTCCATTTCATAACTCTAGCTAGTGACACATTTCTTTGTAAACATAAATACTCAAGGACGAATCCTAACCTATTTTGATAGAGCGACTTACTTTCGCTTAGTTTTAAGTTCAGTTACAAGATGTGCGATATGTGATCTTAAAATCAATTAAATTCGACAATGTTAGTCCCACAATAGACCATATGATCTAGACATCACTAGCAAATTACTACGTAAAATAAAAACATATCAAATTAAAAACTTCCTTAAAAAAGTTTCTTTATAGAATAAAATTTAACAACTCCATTAGATATAGAACCTGGACAACGAAACAAACATAACACTACACATTTAGACAAAAAATGAAAAAAGGATACACTTACCATAATATTGTCCTCTATACAAAGGTTTACCTCCGTATTCATAAAGATATTAATCGCTTATTTTAGGTTAATTACGCACATTTGTCATACAAAATTTCTACAATAAACCGTCAATAATTTTATTAAGCATTTATAAATATGGGATTTATTCTACAAACTGGTTACAATAAAGGACAAAATTAATACTTATGTTTGCATGAATGTATATACGTAACTATGAATAGCAGGATTAATAAAGAAGTAGATAAATGAATAGATGGACTTAACAACAACACTAAAGACACATACGCACAAAGTCTAAAATAACGTTACAAGTGTAAAGCATACAAAGAAACATGTATCCTAAGATGTTTTGTTACAAATAATAGTAAAGATCCTATTGGTTTTTGTTGGTTTCTTGATACTTCGCTAGAAGTCTAGGATAAATATAAATGTTATATGCACAGTTATTTCGTATATATATATAAATTGTAGTATATAAATGTGTATGTGATGTTATGTGGTTGGTATTTTTGTAAATTGATTTTGTAAATCCCTAATCTTACCCAATTTTTTTTGTATCTTCTAGATATTGTAAGCAAAAGCGGTTGAGGTTGTTTGGGGAAATTTGTTTGCTGTTTGTTGAGAAAACTGAAAGAAATCTCATTATCCTTTAATAAAATGAGACCTTAAACAAACATTTGTCTAAAATTTTTTGATTTTTTTCTTTACTAAATCGAAAAAAAGGATTTTAAAGGAAAGGAGTTAAATGTATACTATTGAAATACAGAATTATGGTTTTATGCGAAAGTTGATGATGAATAGGATACACACTTCGACATATCTGATAGTAAACACACTTCGAAATATAGAAATATCTGAACTAGAACTAAACTAGAACTGAACTAGAACTGAACTAGAACTGAACTAGAACTGAACTAGAACTGAACTAGAACTGAACTAGAACTGAACTAGAACTGAACT
>NC_060950.1:20588232-20607793 GCF_022045245.1 Lucilia cuprina
GAAGGAAGAAAAAGTACCAAAAGTGAAATAAAGTTTACCTAAGTGGAAAGTACTAATAAAAAGAGTACAATGTTTCCCCTTTACGCTTAGAAGTATACTTTTTCGAGATTTAAGTTTACAAAATGTTCCGTATTTAAATCTACATATATATCACAGATAAAACTCAAATGATTCAAATCTGCATTCATTTATTCCAGAAAAATTGTGCTTTAAAAAAGGTACCAAACAATTTACATGATTTTGGTCCTATACAGGCCTATAAATTAAAGTTCCCGTTTTACCCTTTTTGGTACTTTTTCCCCAGTGAAATAGCAAAAATTTTATTACAATAAATATTACAGAGTTAATATGTTTAATATGAATAATTCAATAAATCGAGAAAGTTTTCTTAATGTGATAAAAAAGTACCATAAATACAGTTTTCTCCCTTTTGCGCCCAAAAAGGACTGAATTTTAAAAAAGTACGAAACAGGTGTCTCATAATTTTGAGAGATGTATCCAAAATATTTAGAAAAATTTTATTATATTAATTAGTTTAAAAGTTATAAAGGGCTAAAAAAGGTACCAAAATCACATTTGTTACACATTTTTACCCCTTAAAAGTACAAATTTCAAGAAAGTACCAGACACCCATCTGCTCATTTTAAAAGTAGATATAGGTGCATTTAAAATTTTTCTTGTATCACTAATATTATGTAAGATAATTAAGAAAACCAGTTTTACCCGATTTTTCCCCTTTTTCCCCGTAAATGTGCAAATTTCCAAAAATCTCTCCTTAGTGGATCTACATAACCAAAAACACATCTAATGTCAAAATTTCATGATTCTAGGTTCAGACGTTTGGGCTGTGTGATGATGAATCAGTCAGTCAGTAACGCTACTCTTTTATATATATAGATTATTTGAAAATTGTAATCAATCAATAAAAAACTAAAACCAAAATCAACAATATCTACCAAACCAATCCATCCAACCATCCTACTAACTAAACTACTAACAATAGCTAACACACAACAATAGACATCAATAACTTCATACATAACGCATGAACTAAGATACAATCAAATGCTAAACATTTTTCTGCTTCTTTAAATTTGAGCTTGTATACAAGAAGAGTATAAAACCAAAAGGTTAAAGGTTAAATTTGCTGTATTTCAAAACAACCATGGAAATTTCACCACAATATAAAAGAAAACTGAAAAACACTAAAGCAGTATACATATGAAAGAAATGTTAATGCTAAATGTAAATATAAACTTTAGAGAAAGAAAGGAAAAAAAAGAAATTGAATTTTATTTTAAAAATGTAGCAGTTTTACATTTCAAGTCTTAAATATCAAATGTAAAATGTAAATATTTTAACAATTTTCTAAATGGAGTAGTTTTTTTTTGTAACTGGTTCTTGAAGTTTTGTATAGTTAGTTTTACAAATTGAAGTACATTTGCTTAAAGTTGTTTAAGAGAGTAAATTTTTGTTGTTTTATATACATACATACATACATAAGTTCTTTAGTTATAGGTTTTGGATTATTATACAATAATGCTTAACAATTGAGGATATGAGTAA
The DNA here is from genome assembly GCF_022045245.1 of Lucilia cuprina. NCBI lineage: Eukaryota > Metazoa > Arthropoda > Insecta > Diptera > Calliphoridae > Lucilia > Lucilia cuprina. The sequence continues at coordinate 20,589,799 of NC_060950.1, forward strand.
AAAAGTGTTATTGTATCTCTTAGGAATTTTATTATATAACTTTTAACTATTTTTCATTATACATTCTAATTTGTCCATTGTACTAACTCTGTGAAAATTATTCCAAATTAATTAAGTATTGTTTTCAACATAATCCAATTATGTCAACCTGACTACCAGTGCTCTATAAATATTTAAAAAATACAATCAAGATAACAATTTTTTTTTAAATTTAGCTTATACTTTTTATTTTTATGATTTATATATTTTGAGTTTTATGGTTTTTATGCATTCTTCACTTTAGTTTGTTTCACTTTTTTTTAAATCTGTTTATAATTGGAAAAGTTTTATTGCCTCTTAAAAAAGAAGAAACAAATGCTAAAAAAAATGGCAGAACAGGAAAAACAAACAACTCTTCAAAATGTCAAAATCTTGTTTATTATTGGATTTTTTCCACTACTCAGTGCAAATACTAAATGTGTGGGTGAGTGTTTAAGTCTTTGACAGTTAGGTTTATGTGCATGTAGGTTTATGTGCATTTAAAACTTTAACATGTATTTAAGCTGTTTTTAGTTTTGTTGGCCATTTGTTTTTTATTGAAACAAATGTGGTATTTTGCTAATATAAAAAATGCATTTATATAAGTATTAAAGTTTTAAAAACTAAAAATTTAAGTTTTAGTATTTTTAATACCACTTAATGACATTTGCTGTGGTCAGGAGTTTTTTGCGCTTTTAACTTGATAATAATTTTGTTAGCAAGTATTTTTTTTATATGAGCAAAAACAAAAATTAAAATATTTTTGAAAAAAAAGGCAAAATTTTTTTGGGTTTTTTGTATGTTTTAAAAGGTTTTAAAATTTTATAAAAAATGCTAATAGTGTTTAATATTTAATGTATTTTTTGTTGTGTTTTTTCTTTCGTATAATAAACACATTTTTTAATGAAACGCTATTAACTTTTAATGCAACAATTTTTATCTTTTTTCTTTTAACTCTTTTTTTCGGCAACTAATACAAACTCATTAACATCAAAATGTTGCTGTTTTTATTTTTATACCCTACACCACTTTAGTGGGGAGGGTATATTGGGTTTGTGCTGATGTTTGTAACGCACAATAATATATGTCCTATACCCACCTCAGAATCATTTTCTGAGTCGATTTAGCTATGTTCGCCCGTCTGTTTGTCCATCCGTAAACCTTGTAATCAAACTACAGGTCACAAATTTGGAGATAATTCAATGAAATTTGGCACATAATCATCTATGGTACCGCAGACGAATCCTATTGAAAATAGTTAACATCGGTCATTATTTCACCTAGGCTCCATACATTTCCGTTCTAAAAACTACTACCACCACGCATACCTCTTCCCTAGGAGCATAAACATCCATTGATTTCTACATTTTTAACAGTGTATTTTATATAGGATCTATAAATAAACTATTGGTATATCCTCTAGAAACTACTATATGTGTTTTAGTCATTTTTATAAAACTTACTAGCTATACCTATTGTGCTTAGCTACCCTAAAAGCAAAAAACCCCACTTACACTTGGCCACTTGTCAATTTTTCCGAATTTAATTCATATGGAGGTGGCCTCCGGTAGGTTAGTGGTTAGTGTTCTAGTCTGAAAGAGGTGGTGGGTTTGATTCCCATCTGAGTCACTGGTTAAGAAGCGCACAACAGGCCCGATAGAGGCCTAGGTGTATTCCTTCGGATTTGATCCTCCTTTCAAACTAACTAACTAATTCATATGGAAAGGGCGAATCCCCCACATTGAAAGTCCGCCAATTTCGGCGAAAGTTCCTAAATATACAAATTTTTCTATATAATTCATATGGGGGTTCCAAGCCAACCCCTGAAGAAAGTCCGCTTTTTCCCCTAAAATGTTTAGATGAATATGAAAGTCCTTTTTGCAAAATTTTAGGAATCTAGTTTTATTAGTTTCATAGAAAATATATTTTGTTGTATTAAATTCATATGGGAGGTGCCACTCTCCCCATTGGTAGTCCGCCAATTTATTACCCAAATTATTTACATGGATGCTCAAGTTCTTTGTGCAAAATTTGAAGCTTTTAACCCTAATAGTTTCCAAGATACACGAATTTGTGTATTTTATAAATATGGGAGGTGCCACGCCCACTTCTGATAGTCCGCCCACTTTTTATCCTAACTAATCATATTGAGACTTATGTTGCTCCGATCACATTTGAGGGCTCTAACTGTTACCTTTTCTCGACATATACTAATTAAATATTTTCTTAATATGGAAGGTGCCACACCCACTATAGTCATTCCGCCCATTATATCCAAAAATATTCTTATGGATGTCAAAACTGTCCGTGCATAATTTGAGAAATTCAATTGTACCAGTTTCCAAGATATATGATTTTTAATGGCTATAAAACGTGGCAACTCGCCTACTTAAAATTTTAAAATAAAAAGTAGCCTATAGTTTCTTCCAGATATACAGGAAGGTACAGTTAAAATTTCAAGAAAATTGGTGCAGACTTCAAACAAACAAACAAACCCACAAATAAACACACATTAATTTTTATATATATAGTTTTAATCTAAAAAAAATTACAATATATTTTCATTATCTACTGAATATGGAAAAAATACACTTTCCAAGATCTTGTTAACTTATACTTTCGAACACAACGCATACATATATAATACTTACATGTTTACAAGAAAAAGAACTAAACTTTTTTACTTACTGACACGGCTGTTTTAAACTGTATTTTCGATCTCCTTTAAAAAGCTCTTGTTAAATAATCTTATCATAACGTTTGTAACACATTAAAATCACAAAATTGGATATATATATTCTGGGTTTCTTTTTATATTCTAAAGCAATCTATCCATGCACGTCCATCTTTCTGTAATTTTTAATTCGCAATTTGTATCACCCACCATTATCTCGAAAAAAAAAACATATCAGATTCGGTTTTAGTAGTAAAAAACATTGAAAATAGTCCAACTAGTCTTAAAAGTTTTCATTTCGTTGGCCGGCGTAATAATAGAATTCAGCATACATTCGTTATAACACATACAATACAAAAATTTCGTTACACAAAGACCTAGTTTTATATAAAGTCGCTATCAAAAATGCTCTACAAGTTTAGAACAAACGTTTTTTTATATTGAGAGTGAATGAGATTCGGTATAGCCGAAATATTATCATTTAAAATTTTCAAGCCACTAAACTTTTTTTTTTTTCTCCCTCTACCTTTCCCTTTCCAAATCATAAAAACTACTTATGTATAAGCAAAACCTACATACATATACCCTTTATAGTCTATTAATATATAAACGAAACATGTGAATTTAGTACATAGACATATACATGGTACGTAAAACAACATGTCCTTTTAATTAACGTGCACATCAAGTTTCTGCCTTTATACCCATGATGATACTAACAGCTTCATATATTTAAACACACATACTATTGAACCTACTAGCTATGAACAACTAACACCCACTCATAGTCTTTCGGTTTTAGCAGGATTTGTTTTTTCTATAGGAAATTAAAAAAAATCACACCGTTGAGTATGTATGTAGATATATTTTTATATACAGAATCCTATTACGGTCAAAAATTTTGTCGCCATATTTTTAAAGTGTTCTTGCTGCTGTTTCTGCTGATGAGCCCTTTTAGACATTTACATTTTTAACAGCACATACTTAATCACACAGACACTTTTACATTTGTGTTTATTATTTGGCAGACCAAAATAGGATTTACTTTTGCTTTAATCACATAATAGCAAAAATCAAATTGAATTTAAAGATTATAGGAAGTGTTTTAATGGATGTAGAAGATTTTTTTATGATATTGTTTGTAAACAAAAATAGATATCATGTAAGAGTTTGATATGTAGATTGATATATAGTCCATTTACACTTTTCATTTGATCATTAGATCAAATATAATTTTAGATTAACTAATCTGATAATACATTGACATTTAATTATTGTTAATTAATAATAAATTATAAAAATACGATACGTATGATCAACATTTAATAGGATGATATTACCCATACGTACTGTACCACAACATAAAATTTTGTTTTTCCAACAAGTTTATTTTTAAGTATTTAAACTTTATCATCTGTACGTATGATCAACATTTAATCTCAAAACAATAATAGTAATCATACGCACTGTATCACATCATACAATTGATTTAGGAATTATCATATATTTTTCGAATATTTAAAATTTTCGAACAAAAGGTCAAGACAACCAAAAATTTCAATCTCTCGACTTAAAGAAAAGTTAAGCCTCCCTCATAATGGATTTTATAAGTATTAACATTGAATTAAATTTATTTTTAATTAATTGAAACTTAATTTTTGTTAATTAATAAGATATTATTATGAAAAAACTTTGGTACGTATGATCAACATTTAATGAGAAAACAATAATGATATTAATCATACGTAGAATACCACAATAGACAATATTGTTTATCTAACAAGTTTATTTTAAAGTATCGATTTCCAAGAAACGTATGATCAACATTTAGTCACAATATAATGGTAGTAATCATACGCACTGTACCACATCACACAAGTAAAATTTCTCTTTAAAACATAAAAATATGTTTTAAAAATATACAAAATATGCACAAAAATATTACCAAACGTAGTGTATCTCAACATAAAATTTACAATTTTATTTTAAAGAATCGTTTTAAAAGGAAGATCATCATCGGTACGTATGATCAACATTTAATCACAAAGCAATGGTAGTAGTCATACGCACCTACAACATTGATTTTTAATTGATTTATGAATCACAGTAAACATCTCTCGCCCGTTCGATTGAACATATATGTATACATGTATAAATGGAAAAGCAACCCAGAAAGTTAATTCGTCATTATTGTAAAATTACATAACTAATTTAAAATTTCTCATCATTTTCAAATACGTACTTTAATTTAGAACCTATGTAGTTCTTTAATACAATTTTATTAAGGGGGTTATTTTGAAAATTAAATTTTCATATAAATTGTTTTTGCATTTTTAAAAATGTATATGAAAAGGTGAAGTGTTCTACAAAATAAGGGGGTAAACTTTAAAATTCTTGTTCATCATACATATTCAAGGCTCTCTTTAATTCACACATAAAGTTACAAGCCTGCAAAATTTTATGATTTTTTTACAGTAATAGTTTTTGGTTATTTTTTGTAACTGTCAAAAAAATTTAATTAATTGTAAGAAAAAAAATCTTCGTATACTCCAGATTAGCGTAACCCAAAATGTTTATACCCTGCACCACTTTAGTGGGGTTTGTGCTGATGTTTGTAACGCACAATAATATAAGTCCCATACATAAAGTATACCAATCGGCTAGGAATCATTTTCTGAGACCGTCCGTATGTCCGTCCGTCCATGTAAACTTTGTAATCAAACTACAGACCGTAATCAAACTACAGGTACAGGCAATTTTGGAGATAATTCAATGAAATTTGGCACATGATCTTCAATTATAACGTAGACAAAGCCTATTGAAAATGATAAACATTGGTAATCAAGCTACAGGTCGCAATTTTGGAGATAATTCAATGAAATGTGGCACATGATCTTTTATGGTACTGTAACTAAGCTTACTAAAAATAGTTAATATCGGTCCATTATTTCAACTAGGCCCCATAGAACTGAACCCGCCAAATAGGACTTTTATGTTTATAATTATGTTTAATATACTCGTATCTCGACAAAAACCTGTAAATCCAAGTTCAATATTAGTCTGATGATCCTGATGAACTTTATAATTATAGGGCCTCATTTGACTCTAGCCCCTCTAAAAATAATACCTAAATATCCACAGATTTATTAAACAATAAATTACTTTAGTACATCTGAGGCAAGGTACAATTCAACTTAAATACTTTATTATGAAAACTAAATCACATTTTATTCATATACAGGTGTAGGGTGTTATATGGTCGACCTCGCCCGACTAAAACTTCTTACTTGTTGTTTTTGTATTTAAAACTAATTATTGAAAAAATAAAATGACATAAAACAAAAAAATTATATTTGTTAAAACTATGTTATTGGAGTTATACAAGTCTTGTACTAAATGAGAGAATGTGTATATTTTGTTTGCATATAGCTAAGCAATTACATTAATGAGGCTCATTTTAATTTGAAAATCTTTCTTCTATAGAAGTATGTATTAATTTACTGCTAGAATGATACAACTCAACATTTGGATTTTTTACTGAATATGGCAATACACAGCAGAAACATAGATTATTGGCTTTAAAATTTTAAAGTTTACACGGTAATGTAAAATAGGCAGTTAGGTAAGTGCTTATTACAATCAAGGCGATCAAATAGGATGTTAAGTAAGAATTTTTTGTCTAAATAAGTTTGAATAAGATTTCATAAAAAATATTTTTTTCGTTTGTGTTAAAAACTAAGTTCGAAAACAATATGACATGACTGAAAAGTAAGTATTTACATTGTAAGTTATTACTTGACTCCTGCTTAATAATGCAGAGGGTATATAGTGGTCATTGATAAGTAAGTTGTTGAGTAAGTACAAGAAATTACCATGTTTTTGCTTGGCAGTATGTTTTCTGATTACTTTTCAAATGAATCGACCTAAAACCTCAAAACTAAATATTTTATTGGAAACTTTATATTTTAAAGCTATGACAGTCTTAAAATAAATAAGAGTAATGTGGGTTTCTCTATAAGTTCTGTAGATTTTTAGACATTGATGTAAGGATAAAGTTTTACATATTTGACGCTTTAAAAAGCCAACAGGCTTTTTGCATTGTTGTGGTTTACAGCAAGAACAAAAAATAAAACATTGTAAAAACTATTACATACAACAACTTTTAGTTTTCATACTGTTTAGACTCATGTTTAATTTGTTGCAATATGTGAATATATAGAAGTATGTATGTGTGTTTGTGAATTTATGATGAAAAAAAAAACATTATGATTTAAGTAGTAGTTGTAATATACAAAAACTATATAGCATTTAATTACTTTATATGGTTGCTATATGTAGTATATTAAATTTTATCATATTTACATAGACTAATATTGCTATCTCTTTTTTTTTGCTCTCAGCAAAATGTATAAGTCAGATGGATAATAGGAAATGTTTAACAATTGACTTTTTGAAAAATCCAGTATGCAAAAAATAGTTTATACTTTTAATTTGTTACACTACAAGACGAGGCTCTTGTTTAGCCTTCCGTTTGTAATTTTCGACAAGTTAAAGTGCTATATTAGGCCGTTGCGAATCATAAACACCCTCCACCAGCTACTTTTATATTAATAAATTTGGTGAAATATTTATGAAAATAAGTTTTCTCATGTTTTTCAATAGAAAGAACATTACAAACTCCATTTGCATTTATATGTTTATAGCGCCCTAAAACATGCTTTAGCGATATTTAATAATTTGCATGTGAGTGAAATGCTTAATAAAGTTATTGATGGTTTATTGTAGGAATGGGGGCTATGACCAAATGTGAACCGAACGAAAAAAATGTTAGATAAAATTTATGTATATAAAAGTAATATTCATGGTAAATTTTGTAAAAATATTTTAATTAGGTTAAAAGTGAGTTATGTGCGTTTAACTGATTTTCGGGACGAAACCTTGTATGGGAGCTATAACCAATTCTATATAAAAGTAATATTTGTAGCAAATTTTGAATAAATATCTTCATTATGTAATGAGTTATGGGCGTTTAACTGATTATCACGAGGAATCCTTGTATGGGAGCTATGACCAATTGTAGACCGATCGGAAATATATTTTTCCTTGGTATAAACTCTATTGACATAATACTTTAATTTTTAATAATAAACACATTTTCCGGTAATATGTACATTTGCATGGGAGGTATATGAGGTATTTTTAACAATATTGATTCTGGCACCAAATGCTGTACCTCTGACAAAATTCATCAATTTATCTGCAGTAGTTTTTACAAAAAAGTACAAATATATATGTTTGTTTGGTTGCCTTAAATTTTTACACATAAATCTGAATCTATTTCACCGATCTTGCTGTTTTTCAATACCAAACTGCTTAGGATAATAATGAATATTTCGAGTGAATATTATGGAGTTCTATTGCTTAAGGTGAGCGTGTTTTATACAGACAGACAGACAGACAGACGGACATTTCTAGATCGACTCAGAATTTCATAAGGATCAATAATATATATACTTTCTTGTCTTAGATGAATATTTCTCAGTGTTACAAACGGTATGACAAACTTATAGATGGTGGAGGAAGGTATAAAAATACCAATTTTATATAATTTTTATACGCAGAAAAAACATGGGTGTGGTAACCTTGGTGTCAAAATAACACAGTATATTTTCATGGTTACCATTAATTAGTTATAGAAAAATATTCACCTAAGACCCATAAATATATACATATATATTCTGGGATCTATTTAGATTCTGAGCCGATCTATTCATATCCGTCCGTCTGCCTGTTGAAATCATTGATAGGGACCCAATCGATTCAGCTATGTCCGTCTGTCCGTACGTAAGTCTTGTGTGTCTGCGTTTCTGCGTGTATGTGTGTATGTGTGTCTGCGTGTATGTGTGTCTTCGTGTATGTGTGTCTTCGTGCGCACGCTACAGGTCGCAATTTGATGAAATTTGGCACTTACTCTTCTTTTTGTCCAAGAACCAACGTCATTGAAAATGGTTGTAATCGGTCTAATATTTCGCTTAGCACCCATAATTATGTCAAATGTTATATTATGTCAACAAAAATCGACAAAACTTAGTTTTATAAAACTTAAAATTACATTATTGATTTTTGTAATGATTGAGCCTCATTTGATCCAAGCCAACATACAAAGTCCCTTCAGAAAGTAACTTGAAGGTCAAAATTCACATATGAACACTAAAAACATGATTAAATTCTACATAATATGTAGACGTCCATTCCTTCAACAACATTGATAAGAATAGGCCCATATTTACCCCTATGAGCCCACTTGTAGAAAATCTCTATCTTAATCAACAATAAGTAAAAAGACTCGGAAATAAAGTTAAAAAAACAAATTAAGAGATTTATTTTTTAAAAAATTATCCACATTTTTTACTGACTGGTGTTGTATCATATGGTGGTACATGTTCGATTATACATTCATAATTGTTCAAAAATATTTTCCATTGATTTGGTATTGTAAATGGCCGAAATCGGTCCATATTTTCATAAAGCCGCCGGAAAACAGTTTTAACGAAGAAAAAAAATCTACAAAAAATATGTCAGAGATTTAAAAAGTAATGTATAAGTAATTTAAGGTTTCAAATATGTCAAATAATGTTGATCAAAAAGAAAGATTTTAATTTTTATAACAAATATTTTACTATCGAAGCTCACTTGATATTCGTTGTAACTGAATATGCCAGTTTTGCTTGTATTATTTTTTTCCTCAATTTAATATGGAATGAGTTTTTATAAATTCTAATTTCATTCAGTATTTTGTTAGTTTAAACTTGAAAATGATATGAAAAATTTTGTTGCAAGCACAAAAAGCTGTATTAATAAACTAGAAAAGTTTGCCTAATTAAACATTTCGAAATAAAATATAAATTTTTATACCAGAAGTATTTTATTTAACTTAATTTTGTATAAATCATTAGAACATTTTAAATAATAAATAATGGTCATATAAAAATATGTATTGAATAAATTTCTAAATTATTAATTAAACATATTAATTCAAGAAATTGTCGGAATTAATTCTTTATTTTGCTTGTCAAAAAGAAATTTTTTTAAGCCAATTACTATTAATAAAGTTTGAATTTTTAAAAGAATTTATAATTAAAAAAAATCCAAGTTTTCGTCATCTTTTTTAAAGGAAATTAATTATTTTTAAATATAAATTTAAAAAAAAATGCTATCAAATGTTATTGACAACTTTCTAAAATGATATCAAAGAAAATCATTTTCGCTAAACCTATTAAACAATTTTTTTAATTTCCTCAACTTTAAATAAAATATTACTTCCTCTTCTATAATGTCATAAACATTTAATGAAAAAAATGAAAAAATCTGAATAACTTTAAACAAAAATATAATTTTTCTATGAATAATTTTTTTTTTATTATACATTATATGACTTTTAAGCAATATAAATTTATAGTATGTATGATGAAAATCTTTACTTTGCACTTTCCCCAAATGCATTGACAGCAAAATGAAAAAAAAATATATAAATTCTATAGTTTGTTCTATCAACACCATCCCCAAACAAATCCTTCAACAACAAGCCCATTGCGAAACCCCATCTTTTGCTACTACTTTTGTGTATGCGTGTGTGTATGTTTGTAATTTCAAACTCATGTGGTGCATTCAATTCCAAGTCGTTGCCCAATGCTAAGAAAAATCATATTTTTTATTTCATTCGTTCTTCTTGCTTCCTTTCTTCTATATTTTGCACTTGCCTGCACAAAGGACATCTTAGACAGTTAGCTAAGCATAGCAGCAAGAGACCTAAAGTTTTTTCTCTTTTTTTTGGAAAAAAAATCAAAAGTATAAGAAAAAAACTTGATGAACTTTTTTGCATCGTATTTCATTGGGAACAGAAATGAAAAACTAAAATAAAACTAACACACTGAGCAGCATTGGTTTGCAAGAAGGACAAATCATACAAAAAAGAGCCCTAAAGGAAATACGTTACGATTAAATGTTAAACATGATCCTTGGATATTTAACATAAATATTAAAAAAAAACTTCAATTTAACTATTTATAGTTTACTGGGAGGAAAATAATTTACATAAATATTACTATGTATATATTTATTAAGTATGACAATCAATTTGTTTTATTTAAATAAACCTAAATCCAGGGAGCAAATTTTTGAAGTATCGGTCTACATTTGATTTTAGTTGCCATAAGAAAACCTTTTCAGAACATATGCTCTTCATCAATAAATTGCTTAAATAAATACATCGAAATTTATTTGATGAAGTCACTTTTTTATATTTTTGCAGAATTTGTAATTGAAGAATATTCCTCTTCGGAGAAATGTTTTCTATAAGAATATAAATCCTTGAGAATATTCATATTCGTGGTCTGTTACGTAACTTCCTATTTGCAAGCGAGCGTGGCAAGTACTTGTCTTCAAGAACAACTCGTTAAGAACTTGATCTTACAAAACCACTTACTTCTCAATGACAGTAACTAACTAACTAACTAACTAACTAACTAACTAACTAACTTACTAACTAACTAGAAGGAAGATCATTCACCATAGGGGCACATCTGTCAATAGCGAATAACGTGAAAACCGATTAATCGATTTTATCGCATTATCAAATTTTGTTTTCGTTCTTCATTTGACCATTATATCAAATATAATTTTTGATTAACTAATCTGTTAATTAATTAACATTTAATTATTAAGGTAATTTTACTGAAGTGATCATTTATCGATTCATCTTCATCAATGTCAGTAAAAAGCCTTAAAGTCATTTTCTGAAGAGGACCTTATATGGGTGGCAGGGTCAATTACAGACTGATCCTTATAAAATTTTAAGAAGATATTTAAATTCTTATATAACATGTTTGTGCCGAATTTCACCAATATGTATGCTTCTTTTAGCCAGTTATGGGCGATAAACTCATTTTCTGAAGGGACCTTATATGGTGGCTAGGTGAAATCGTGTACCGATATTGCACATTTTCAATACCAAACAAATTGCATCAACTATAAGTATCCGTGCAAAACTTTAGCACGCTTGCAATTTCCATTTGGACTCTATCGTGTTTTCAACAGACAGACGGACAGACGACAGATGGACGGACATGGCTAGATCTTCTTAGAATCTAATAAGGACCCAGAATATATATACTTTTATGGGTCTTACATGCATATTTTTTAATGTGTTACAAACGGAATGACAAAAACCAAAAATACTATACGTATGATGAACATTTAATAAGAAAACAATGATGATATTAATCATACGTACTGTACCACAACATAAAATTTTGTTTATCTAGCAAGTTTATTTTAAATAAATTAAAATATAAAAAAATATAAAGGATATAAATTGTGGCTTTATTTTAAGGCTGCCTCGTTTATCTGCCTATGGATCTCTTCTATTCTGCTAAAACCTTTTTCTTCCCGATTTAGGTATTCCTTGTCGTCTAATACTGTATGGCGATAAACCTTCAGATCTTTAATAATTTAATACGAAAGCTAGACAATAATCTAATAATGGGCTTTTAAGAGGCTGTACTGAGGAATAATATTTTCACATTGTAATACATTTTCTTCTACAGATCTTGTGTTATTATAATACGAGAGTTATACAAAGTTTAAATTGTGGTATTGAAAGAAAATTTACATTTAAAAAAGATTTTTTGATATTAGAACTTGCGTTTTATATTTGGTTTTTTTTCAAAAATATTGTTCAAAAAATATAAAATATTTTTTGAACAAAAACTGTATTTGTAAAAATTTTCTAAATTATACTTACATCATTCAAATAAAATTGCATAAAATAAATAGAAAGATTTTTTACGAAAATGTATAATTTGTGAAAGAATATACACTATTTCCTATGTAACTTTAAAAATTAAAAAAAAAGAAATCACATGAAATGTTTATGGACATAATAAGACTCTTATAGATTTTATATTATTTCAAAATTTTTAATGAAACCTACTTTATTTTCAACAAATTTATGTATGCTGCAAAAACTCAAATTGCAGTCCAAAGACTTTTTGTTCAAGTCGTTATCATAAACTACTACAAATTGAATATTAGGAAAAAAACATTTTTATGAGTTTTCTTAGTTTAAAAGTCCAAAAAGTAGGGTAATTTATAATTGCTTTAAAGTATTGAATTAAATACTGATAATTTTTAAAATTAAAAATAGATTAAACTTATTTTATAATGTGTGTTATTATTTGATTAAATCGAAAACCAAAATCATGCTCCTGATCTTGCTTCGGCTTTTTTTATTTTTTCTTTTCTTTTTTTGGAAATTACCAATTAAACCTCGTTTAACGAAATTTTCTTATGCAATCACAAGCACAACTTTTTAAAACAATTTCAAACTTGTGTCATAAACAATGCTAAAGAAACATTTTGGCAAGGACGAGAAAGTAAAAAAAATAAATAAATAAATAATAGTATAAAAAACTAAATAAATACTACATGCCTGAAATGCATAGAGTGGTATGCAAAAAAGAAACCACAAACAAACAAAAAATCAACAACATTATAGAAAACAATTTAACAAACAATTCATATGTTGCATGCAAAACATTATAATGGAACGACAAACATTATAAACATGCCTAAATAACAACAAACTCCTTTGAACTCAACAGAAAAAACAACTAACAAGGAAGTTGTAAGAGGACATATAAAAAATAAGGCCAATTTCTACTAAAACACACACACATACAGCTGCAAAAGAAACCATTTTCAAATAAATACATAGCAGCACATCAAGAGACTTGAGAGAATTGTGGTTAAAAGTTTTGCATGTTGACCCAGAGTATGTCACTCTTAATGACATGCCAAGCAATTTAACCGTTACACATGAATTGTAAAACAGGCAAACTTTTCTAAAAAAAATATATAACATACATACAAACTCTAACTTACAATACAAATAAAATACAATGCAGGCTAGCAAAAGTTTACCAATACTATAACAACAATCATTTAAAAATATCCTTATGAGTCCTTATGCAAGTTTAAAAGTAGTTTTAACAGCCAGTAAAGCACATGTGGCTGGCTGCATGTTCTAAGTATTGGTTATACTGTTATGTATTTGAGTGTATCTATGTGTGTGTGTGAGTCTGTTTCATTACATTTCATCGTTTACGCTGAGCGACCATTGATGATAGAACAATTTGCCAGTGGCATATTGCTGTTATTTCTTTCATTTATATTCTTTTTTCCATTTCCTTGTTGAATGACTCTGCATGCACAAAATCATTTATGTCCATCAGCATTAGGTTAGTACCATTTACAACTTATCTCATAATTCCATATGTATAACAATTCCCTAAATTTTCAATACGCGTTTAACCATTTCTTTGGATTGTTAAATTAATTGTTCGCTGTAGACTAGACTATAGACTGGGCTATAGACTAGACTATAGATTAAGCTATAGACTAGACTATAGACTAGACTATAGACTAGACTATAGACTAGACTATAGACTAGACTATAGACTAGACTATAGACTAGACTATAGACTAGACTATAGACTAGACTATAGACTAGACTATAGACTAGACTATAGACTAGACTATAGACTAGACTATAGACTAGACTATAGACTAGACTATAGACTAGACTATAGACTAGACTATAGAATACTATAGACTAGACTATAATGAACGTTCTCAAACATTTTTCATTTACTAACAAGTTTTTAAAATGTATTTTGTACTCTATCATACACTATGATGACATTTGTAATAAATCCCCAATATCTAAGATACTAAATATCTGAGATCGTTTTATTTTTGATAAATAATGGAACTGATCTCACGTTTGGACTGATTTCTTTTAAATAAAAATATAAAAAGACAAAGCATTTGTATTATATCATTTTTGCGTTGTTTCTTAGCAATTATTACTGATAACAGAATAAATATACAACATTTACCACTTCAAACTCTTAGCCACATTCATTGCATCCCAAGTGTTACCAAAAACGAAATATTCTCGCACACTGCAACACATACAGGCTATATTTAGCCTAGAAACTGAAAAACTTTGAAGAATTACAAACTTTCTTCATATTCTATAACAGAACAGAAAAGATGAACAAAAATTAAACACAAAAAAAAACATGGCAACAAAAAAATTTCTAAGCCTGCAGATGCACAAGTTTAGGCAAATGTTTACATTCTGTATGATTCATTTTTATGCCAACTAGAACAACTTAAAACAGCCACTACCACTACCCCACCAACAAATTAAACAACAACAGCACAACTATGAAACTACTCAACCAGTCGAGCGAAAGAAACGATTGTTTACTTATTTTGGACATTAATCAGAAATGCATGAAATTGCTAAAGTTTTCTAGGGAATTGTGAGTTTCGTTCATCAACTTATGGCTAGGCCATAGCTTTACATGTAACAATGCAGATTACACATAAACACACTTACTAACTTGTAGAACGAGCATTTTGTCTACTAACTGTTGTAGTATATGTGGATATGAATAGCACTTTAATGAAAGGACATTCAATAGATTTGTATCTACTCCTCCTGTATCGTTGCCAACAGAGTTTGATTCTATTTTAGTTAAGTCAAGCTCAACAAACATTTAGTAAACATTTGCCATATAGCTACTCTATGATTATTTAAATCTTGTGAATTGCATAAATGTACATAAGTACTTTAACGCCAACTTTGTTTAATTGTAAGATAAGTTAAATCTAGTGAAGCTAGAAGTTTTTTTATTAAGAAATTAGTATGTCAAGTTATTTGTAAATACAAGTTAAAATTTCTTTTAATAATCTTTATATTTTTCAATTGATTCATTAAAACATTTAACGTCCAAAACTTAAAACAGTTTTAACTGCTTAACATTAAAATCATCATTAAATATATATCAATGTATTTGCACAACTTTATAAAGAGCCTAATACCTCACAAATAATTATTAAGCTTTCTACCCCCATTATCATAATGTCTGGTTATATTTTATCTTAAGGTTAAATTAACAGTTTTCATATAAAAAATATTTCAATCGGCAGAATAACTTTCAGTTAAACGATAACCAGAGGTGGAGTTAACTGGGCCTAGTCTGTCTACATATAAATTATTAATTTATTAAGATTTATTTCCTCACTTCCTTACGTAAACTTAAAAAAATTCAATCACAATATTTTTTTCTTATACATTTGCTTATCCCAAAAGGATACCTTTTTTAAGAGGAAAGCAAATTTTTGCATACTAATGGCAAAATTTATCAACAAATAGCAAACATTAATTTACCTTAAGGTTAAAAAATTCTAAGAATTTTATGAAATCTTTAAAATTTCAAATACTTTTAGATATTAACAGACAACTACTTAAATAATATACGCACATTATTATCATTTATTAACAAACATTTGATAAGATTTATAGCTTAAACTAGCTTCGAAAGGTTTTAACCTTGAAAACTTTATTCTAGACAAATTATGAAAACTATAAACAAAGGTCATTTAACCGTACTTAATTACGTAGAATAGTAAAAAAAATATTACTTAAAGTGAATTGCGAATGATTAATATTTATTAACACAGAATCAATATAAGCAAATCAAAACAAACAAAAAGTTATATTTACATTACCCAGATAAATACATATGCATGTAGTATATCCATATTTACGCATCTGCATGTTTATAAACATCTTAATTTCCTGCAATGCCTGCTTTATTGTGTCTCTAGAAAATACACAAATAATAAACACTGAGCAAAAAAAAATATATGCCAAAAGCTTTTGATGTGTTAAAACACGCACCTATTTACAAAGAAACAACATGTGTCATATATTGTACGCAAATATACACAAGAATGGTTGAACACTTAAAAAAAATCATACTACATACTACAATCTTAACAGCATCATACAGTGGTTCTATAATATATAGGATCTCTTTTTAAAAATAACTAAAAAGTTTTTTGTGATCCAAATGAATCGAATTATAAAAATTTCTTTAAAATATATACAAAAAATGTTTTTAAATTTTTTTAGTGATAGTAACCTATTATCTAGTGGCCCCACAACATTTCCAATCCACCCCTGCACCGCTTCGGTATATCATCAGGGTGGGTAGTTTAAATTATTTTCTTCTTTAGTTTTTGTTCTTATCTCTACATCATCCTATCGTGGAAGGTTCAGAACTCCCAAACTTCTTTTCTTGATAACAGCATTTATATAGTTTTCACAATTATTCCACTCTTGCTTCGATTTCAGCATGGTACTTGTTATACTTACTATCTGCTGTAATAATCTCACGTAACTTAAAGCTTAGTTCCCTTCTTTCATTTATCCATTTTGGCCACTCAAATAGTACATGTTTTGAAGTTTCTTCATATGCTTCACATGCCTCACAATTGGCACTGCTTCTCATATTAACCCTGTATAAATACTGATTGAAGGCTCCGTGATTTGTCAAAAAATTGAGTCAAGTAATAGCCAATATTTCCATAAAATCTTTCGAACCATTCTTTGATATTTGGTATTAGATTGAAGGTGTATCTTCCCGTTGTCTCAAGTGACTATCTTTGCTACATATTGAGCATTTGCATTCTAGCATTCTTTTGTATTTCTATCAATCAATCAATCTATCTATCTATCTATCTATCTATCTATCTATCTATCTATCTATCTATCTATCTATCTATCTATCTATCTATCTATCTATCTATCTATCTATCTATCTATCTATCTATCTATTTATCTATTTATCTATTTATCTATTTATCTATTTATCTATTTATCTATTTATCTATTTATCTATTTATCTATTTATCTATTTATCTATTTATCTATTTATCTATTTATCTATTTATCTATTTACCTATTTATCTATTTATCTATTTATCTATTTATCTATTTATCTATTTATTTATTTATCTATTTATCTATTTATCTATTTATCTATTTATCTATTTATCTATTTATCTATTTATCTATTTATCTATTTATCTATTTATCTATTTATCTATTTATCTATTTATCTATTTATCTATTTATCTATTTATCTATTTATCTATTTATCTATTTATCTATTTATCTATTTATCTATTTATCTATTTATCTATTTATCTATTTATCTTTTTATCTATTTATCTATTTATCTATTTATCTATTTATTTATTTATCTATTTATCTATTTATTTATCTATTTATCTATTTATCTATTTATCTATTTATATACTTATATATTTATCTATTTATCTATCTATCTATCTATCTATCTATCTATCTATCTATTTATCTATTTA
>NC_060950.1:20607803-20610928 GCF_022045245.1 Lucilia cuprina
TATTTATCTATTTATCTATTTATCTATTTATCTATTTATCTATTTATCTACTTATCTATTTATCTATTTATCTATCTATCTATCTATCTATCTACCTTAGAATTTATTTATTTATCTATAGTGGATATATAGAAAACCTGAGAAAACAGAGTAGGGCTTTATATAGGGGAGTACGTTTGACTTTAAATTTGTACATCTTTTATATTTCATCTTTGACGCAAACTAAGGCAACCATAAATTCTTACAAAAACAAACTTCTGCAAAAAAGTATTTGTTTAGTAAAGTTTTGAAAAAAAAGAAGATAAAAGTGATTCAACAATGCTTTTAAACTTATGAAATTACTTAGACATAAAAAATTTGGAAAACAACTAAACTTTATAAAGTTCAAATTTACACAAAATCAATACTTTCAAGAAAAAATATTTTTCCATAATTAATAACGGGTTACATTTAAGTTAAAAGTATTACTTTCATTCTCCACTTTTATTTAATTGTATAGGCACATGTTTAATGGTTCCATTTGCCTTTTTTTAGATTTTTTTGTAGTAGCATTTCTTCCTGTAGATTATATAACTTGTAATGTTGGTTTTATTATGTTGTTGCTATTTTCCCTGTAGTATGTGTGTGTGTTTGCAGTTTGATTATTAAGTACAGCGTAATTAAATCCTTTATGTACTCATGACAAACCCTTTCAATAGCTCCTCTGGTGGAGCACCTGGCGTTTTAATGGATAAACATTAATAATTGTCGTGTGCGTATGTGTATGAGCGTATGGCTTCTGGATGTATTTGTTGGTCTTAAGTATGGAACAAAAAGTGTGAGTCTGAATAATGTTTGGAATGCTAATTTATGTTTACATGCCATTATACAAATGATACTGGGAGAAAAAAACGGATTTCTAAAAATGATCAAACTAAATGTTTGAGTTTTATATTAAAAAGTGTTAGTTAAACAAACGTTCTTTACTACACTACAATTGAAGAGTGTTAAAGTGAATTTTATCGCCTTTTAGATTTTTTCAGTGTACAAGTACAACCTGTTATACAACGGCTTTGTCTTGTTTTTTTTTCATGCTTTTAAATGGCGTAAACCATACAAAATCAAACAATGAAAAAAAAATAAAACCAAAAATTAAATAACTAGAAAAGTAAATTAATTTACACGCATGTTACATAAAATAAGCGTAAAGAAATTCCCCCGTGTAGGGGATGTAAATAACACACATACATATTTCTTATGCTTAGTCAGACTTGACGTATATAGCTCATACATAAATACAACTTAAGTGGCATTGGTTAGCGTTGTTTTTATGTATCACGCTAAAATATAACAACCAAAAAAAGTTAATACACGATAGCAAAAGCAAACAAAGGCGCTCAACAAAATACCTTTTTGTGTTACACTTTTTTGTTGCCAGTTTGTATTAAGAAAAATTATCAAAAAGTAAAATAAATTATTGTATTACGAGGGCCAAAAACTTTTTGCAAATTTTATATTAATTTGCCTTCGTCAATCACAAATCGTAAACCAACAATCGGTAAAAATTATACAAGTATTGAGAAATTTCTAGTAAAACTCAAACAATTTTAATGACCTCTAATTTTAACCAATTTAAAATTGTCTCTATCAAAAGAAAAGTTAATGGTAGCACCCACCTAAATTATACAAATTCAACTTGATCTTGTCCATTCACCCGTCCAACTTTGTAATGAAAACAAATATCATGACCACTGGACAAACATTACTCTTTTATTTAGATTTAAGGATCAACAGGTCTAAATATTAAAATCAATCCATGATATTACTTAGCTAAAAGAATCAGAACGTCTTTATCGGTATAAACTTTTTAAAAGATCGTAAAGACTACTTTCCATTTAGTTGATTTTTATTAAAATATAAATAGTATTTTATCCAATTTAACCTCCTTCATTATATTTGCTTAAATTTTCATTGAAAATAAACCAATTTACGTCTGAATAACACAACCCTCGTTTACTTAATGCTAAAAATAAAAATAACTATTAAGAACAAAAAAAAACGCAAGAAAAAACTGTATTCGGCCCCCGGAAAAAGTCACAGCTGGATTGGGCGTCTGGTGTTAGTGGTTATGCTAACACACACACATACACACATCAAACAAATTATGTAAATTTTTCTTAAATATTTCTTTTGGGGACAAAAATATAAATAATAATAAGAAAAAAATGCTAAAAGTGTGGGAGTTGGTCATGGCGTGTCATGTAATTTTCAAGTTTTTTTCACTGTTGGCGTTTATATTTCATTCTTTTAAACTTGTTTTTTATGCAATTCTTTTTTGTTTATAGTATATTTTTATGATTATGATTACTTCTCACTTACTACATTAAACCTCTCAAACTGTGAACTTGGTTCCGTCAAAAGCGCCAAACAGTGGCCAATAGCAAAAAAAAAGTAAAAATAGAAATGTAAAGTAACAAAGAATTATGACAATGTTTCACGCACTTTGCTTTAAAAGCTTAACTTTTGGGTGTTTTTTTTTTCTTGTTTTTTGTTATCGTTGTTATTACTTTTGTTATTTAATATAAATAATTCTTGTATACCAACGGAAAATCCGTGAATGAGTCTATTTGTTTAAATCCATTGTGTAAGCCACCAAAGTTTTTTGGGGTGACTTAGTGGGTGGCTTTGCACTGTCAATGGTATTGTTAATTTAAGTGTGATGATGTTGATTTTTATGAATTGCTATAATTTCAAATTGCTATTAAATAAATATTTGACTAGACGTAAATTTATTGTTTCTGCCTTTCGCTCTTGAAAACAAGTCCAATGATTTATTTAATTTAATGAAATAAACAAATAAAAACCTTTAGGTGTTAAATGGGGATTTTTTTTAAAAGTTTGGAGATTTTTAAATAGGTAAGAATATTTGTTTAAAAACAGAGGTTAACTGAAGGTATTTTATTAATAATAATTATCATAAATGAGAACTGTCTACACTGAATTTCTAGTTCAGTTCTAATTCAGTTCTAGTTCAATTCTAATTTTAGTTCAGTTCTAGTTCAGTTCTAGTTCAGTTCTAGTTCAGTTCTAGTTCAGTTCTAGTTCAGTTCTAGTTCAGTTCTAGTTCAGTTCTAGTTCAGTTCTAG
>NC_060950.1:20611028-20638085 GCF_022045245.1 Lucilia cuprina
TTTGTTGAACAATAAGAAGACAACTGTGCCTTAACGGTACTTGCTCTCGTATCACAGTTTTTTTTATTGTATTATATATGTACATATCTACATAAGTATTTATATGGGTGCATGCATGTCTTGTTGCATGTCTATGTGTGAGGTTTTGATTTTTTGTGCCACTGATGATAACTCAATTTTCGCCTTTGTTATAAATTAGTATGTGATGCGGTAAAGCAAGAAAAAACTGAGTGTTGAAAAGTCAAAGTAACAACTACAGCTACTATTTTGTGACGCACTATTTTGCAGCAATATATAGAAATAAAAAAACCTGGTAGGAAACTTTTTGAAAAATCCAAAAAACTCATTTTTTTTTTTATACAAAATATTTTATTCCTATTATTAATTCCTAATGAAATCTCATCCGTATTGAAATCTCATAATATGAATTAATAGACGTTATTTTGTAATGTCAAATTGAACTGATTTCATTTTAAAACTTCTCCCAACTGGGTTTATAAACATTCAATGTTTACACTTCTAAACTCTGACACATACCAGCATAAAGCAGTAAATATAAATGAAACGTTATTTAATGTGTTTATCAGCATGAAAAGAATACTGATACTTGTTTCATATGTGCATACACATGTACATATACTCGTATGTATATTTAAGCATACAAACATTTAATGCTTCGTTTAAATGCAACAACATGCATGGTAGCATAAGATATAAGCTATTGCAATATATCCTATATTGCGTTCCCTACAAACAAAGGGGTGATTAAGTCATAAGTTTAACAGAATTTTAAACTCTTTTCAATAAACAATTAAGATAAAGATAGTTATGTATTTACTCTACGGCAACCATATCATTACATTTCTATTTATAATTGTAAAGTCCAATAATATTGATTCTACATCAAGATTAATGAAAAATGTTTGGTGGGTTATTAAAAACTTTTATGAAACAAAAAAAAATACACTATAAGAAATAATAAAGATGAGTAAAATCAAAAGACTATATAGACAAAAGTAAAACCATAACAGCAACGAAAATATTAAACATCTACGCACTTCTTTGCAGTTTTTACATTAAGGATGTTTTTAATGGCTTTTGTAGAAATTTATTTAAAAATATTAATAATTTTTCAAGATAGTAATGGATGTTATCTTTAGAATAACACATTGATCAGTTATTAACTAAAATTTGTTTAAATATTATACACCTAATATGTATATAAAAACACATCACTTTAGTTTTGTATAATACATATTATGTATGTACGATCACATATTTTTCCAAACACACACACACACACTTTGTATGATAGTTTTCTTTTACTATTCATAATTCAATTTTCAATATTCTTGAATTTATTCACACACAGATAGTTGTTCTATTAAATTGAGTTAGAAAATATTTGTACGCATCAAAGATACATAACAAAATATCAAAATCTATTCTTCTCTTGAATATAAAATACAGATGACTATAAGGAGTGAGATCGAAAAATTCTTAACACACGTTTTTCATTACATTTTTCAACCAAAGTATTATTTGATTTTTTTTTTTTTTTTTTTTTGATCAAATTACCTTTGAAAAACATGTCAGTTATTATGTGTAATGTCAATTATATTAATTTTTTTGTTAATCTGATTAAAATGAGTGACCAGAAAAAAGTGCGTACTGAAATTATTAAATATTTTCAACTAAACCCAACTTGGTCTTACAAAAAGTTGGCCAAGCATACAAAGGTCTGCCGTCAAACTGTTTCCAATGTTATTAAACAGTACCGGGAGAACTTGTCAGTTGATAGAAAACCTGGTTCAGGTAGAAAGAATGGTCCACATGATGTTTCTAAAGCCAAAAAATAGAACGCATTTTCAAAAGAGCTCCCAACACATCCGGTAGGAAAGCAGCTCGGTTAGCTCAGTGCTCGGACTATTTGGTACGAAAAGTTAAAGCTAATGCAGGTTTAAAAACATACAAGGCTCAAAAAGTTCCTGACAGGAACGCTGCTAAAAATTTAGAGGCCAAAAACAGAGCACGGAAATTGAAGTCAAGTTTTATAAAAAATATTCTTGCTGCATAATGGATGACGAAACGTATGTTCTGGCAGATTTTTCGCAACTTCCAGGTCAAAAGTTTTATGTTGCTGATGCTCGAGGGAATGTTGAAGAAAAGTTTAGAGCCCAAAAGCAGACAAAATTTCCCAGAAAGTTCTTGGTATGGCAAGCAATATGCAGTTGCGGCAAAAGAAGCCAATCATTTGTTACAACGGGCTCTATAAATACCGAAATTTACATCAAGGAATGTTTACAAAAAAGGCTGCTTCCATTCATAAGTCTTCATAATGTGTCCACTTATTTTTGGCCTGACTTGGCATCCTGTCACTATGGTAAACAAGCCCTTGAGTGGTACAAGAACAATAATGTGGTATTTGTACCAAGAGAGGCAAATCCTCCAAACTGCCCGGAGCTAAGGCCAGTGGAGAGATATTGGGCTCTTGTTAAAAGAGAATTGAAGAGTACAAAAAAGGTGTCCAAAAGTGTGGTAGATTTTAAACGTAGATGGACTACATGTTCGAGCAAAGTGACAGAAAGCACTATAAAAACGTTAATGGAAGGGTTTCCGAAAAGGGTTCAAAATTTCATCACTAGTGATTAAAACTATAAAAATATTTTTTTTTTGTAAATTGTAATAATAATTTAAATCAAATAAAAAAAATAAAGTAAGTTTAGTGGTTTCTTTTTTATAAACATATATGTATGTTAAGAATTTTTCGATCTCACTCCTTATATGTACGTACATACTAATAATGTTTTCATCTATCAGTATATTTATACATAGATAGTAAATAAATTTTATTAGATAGAGAATCAATCAATAATGTTTTTTTTTTTCATATGTGTATATACGAATAAAGTATCTTTTTGAATTAATGCAATTTCCAAGAGAAAAATAATATTAAGAGTAGTTAAAATAAAACATAGTGATGAACTTTAAGATTTAAAATGTGATGATAGAGGTTATTCATATGTTTGTCGTTCCGTGTGTTATATTGAGAAATATTTAGGACCTAACAAAGTATGAAAATACATTAGTATGGAATGTTTGTATATATGTATAATCATATCATAGCCATGACGGACCATATATTACCCTACATCAATGAGTATGTTAAATATTTTTATTGAAAGATTAAAACATTTAATTTATTTTTCTTAATTATACAATACACTTTATAGTGGGAAGTGTATTATGCGTTTGTGCTGATGTTTGTAACACCCAAAAATTAGTTGATTTAGCTATGTCCGTCAGTCTGTCCGTCCGTCTATCCGCCCACACGCTTCAAGTTGGCACATCGGACGAAAGCTTTTCAAAATTGTTGAAATCGATCCGTTATTACGCACAGCCACATACAACAGTACCTTTGAATACGGTTAACAACACGATGTAATTCTACATAAATAATTTTGATATAGACGTAAATTTCTCTATCAAAATTTATAAAGTATGCCCTTTATTAACCCTTACCCCATATAAGCTCTCTTTTAGGATATTGCGCACATGCTTTAAATGGGCACATATACAGATGATCCGACAGTTATATCTTCTTTGATTCAGTATTGATTAGTACACTTAAAGGTGTGTGTAGGACAGTCGCGGATCTAGCTCCAGTCTTTGCAGGAGGAGCTTTTGTTTTTCTTAACTTATTTTCTTTTTCCTTTTTTTATTTTGTATGAAAAGTTTCGGTTTTGAAAGAGAAATTAAGTAGGGGGTAGGGTAGGTTACCAACCCATCCACATTAAATTCGGTAGGAAGTTTATGTTTCTATAAAAGTTTATTATGTCGAATTTCTCCGCTATAATCGCGTTTTTAAGTCGATAATGAGTATTAATGTCATTTTCTGAAAGGTCCTTATGTATGGGGTAGGATTAATTATGGACCAATCCCCATAAAATTTGGTAGAGAAATTTTGATGCATATTAAACTGCTTATTGTCGAATTTATTCGCTTTTCTGAAGGACACACTTATAAAGAATATATACGGAAAACTTTGTTTTCAGAAGACAGACGGACGGACATGGCTAGATCGCTTTAGTGGGTCCACGACTAAGATTTCGACGTGTTACAAACAGAGTGACAAAAGCAATTTACCCCCATCTTGTTTGATGATGGGTATAAAAATTAAGTATTCCCACCCATTATTCTGCCTACAATGGCCTTACTTCTTCAAAAACATTTTGTATCCTCTAGATTAAACTATTTTTCTATGAATTCTCTAATGAACAAGATTTCAGTACAATAATAATTTCAACTAAAATTTCGATTTACATATGTAATTCATATCTATTTTCAAATCACTTTTTAAAATATTTATCATTGGATGCTAACAAATTGTGACATTGTATATACATATGTATGTCTATGTTAAATGTTCTTTTTTATTTGGAAATGAATAGAGGAAAGGACTAAGGGTATTTTATTTGAATTGCAATATGCAATCAAATTATATTGTTAAAATTTGTGTACAGTTTTTAAATGATGCACAAATATGATTGATGACTACAAAAGTTTTTAGTATGTATGTAATATCATTGAATTACGAATAAGTTTATAATGCGGATAAAGTCAAAATATAAATGAAAACAAAATATTTATGAATTAATGTTTATTTTGGCATAATAGAGTTTTGAAAGGGCAATTACTTATTTGTTAGAATGTTTGAAATGTAGAAAGTTTTGAAAATTTATTTATGGCCTACGGTAGGTTAATGGTTAGTGTTCTAGTCTGATAGACTGGAGGTGGTGGGCTTGATTTCCACTTAAGGCACTAGTGAAGAAGCTAACAACAGGTCTGATAGAGACGTAGATATAGTTCATCGTATTTGATGTATATACGACCTCCCCAACAAAATAATTTCTTACCCGGCAAGTAGACAAGTAATATTGGAAAAAATGTAAATAGTTACTTTTTGCCCAATTAAAAAGTTATTTTTTCATTTTATCTGGAATGGTTTCTGCGTATATATAAATATCAACATTACTTGAATAAACTTCCAAAATCAACTAGGGTTAGGAACACTAATTCCTTGTTTTACATATGGAATCCGAGGGGTAGATAGGTGCTACCAATACCTGTGCTCTTCCGGGACTATTAACTGGTGTTGACAATTTACTGCATGTCCTAGTCCTTGTAATGTATGAAATAACTACATTCCTACAATAATCATTACCGCCCCCGGGCATGAATCCTTGATGAGTGTCACATCATGGTGTATTGCAATCCGTTGGTAGAGATAGGTGCTACCAAAACTTGTGGTCTTCCGGGATTATAAATTGAAAAGAAGTCGAACCAGAGTATCACATAATCCGATATTACGGGTGGCCAGTTGCCGTAGGACTATGTCTTGGTTGGTCAGATGGTTGAGGTTCCTTCGGGATCCACGTACTGGCTGTTGTTAAAACCC
Source organism: Lucilia cuprina (assembly GCF_022045245.1). Taxonomy (NCBI): domain Eukaryota; kingdom Metazoa; phylum Arthropoda; class Insecta; order Diptera; family Calliphoridae; genus Lucilia; species Lucilia cuprina. The sequence goes on from NC_060950.1 coordinate 20,616,487, forward strand.
AAATTGCGGGAAGAGGGTTGCTTGGTTAAAAGACTGATACACGTTAAATATGATTTTCATGATACATTTCTGTTATTGTTCCTAGATGCTGGAGCTGTGCGAATTACAGAGAATGACTATGGATTACTAAAATGTTGGATTTGAGCTAATAATGAAAAGATTGGATACACGTGGTGGAGTTTTCTGAAGCTTCTGTTGATTCCTGACGTCTACTTGCATTCTATAGAGAGAATGGAGTAGCTGATGGATTTGACGGATGGAGTGGCGGAGTGGAAGAATGGAGTGGAAGGATGGACGTGGTGCAAGGTCACCCTCTCTTAGATTTATTTAGTTTATTTAGAGTTTTCTGAAGTTTCTGATGATTCCTGACGTCTACTTGGTACTCTTTTTCATTAGAACTTTTCAAAGGGTAGAATTTATTCCACTATTTCTTAATTCCAATTGTATTTTTTGAATTTTAATAATATTTATATAGAAACAACAACAATCTGCAAAAATTTGATTGAAGAATTAATCTGTAAGAGGAAAATGTTTGGTACTTTTTGGTTATCAAATAGTACTTTTTATATTGTCTTTAATTTTAAACATAGCAACATAAACTTAGCAGGATTGATGAGAATCTATAAGAGATGACTATTCGCTACATTTTCGTTCTTCAAATAGTACTTTTGTTATTTTTTTTTTTTTTTTTTTTGTTATTTAAATGATAATTTTTTTAATATAGAAACTAAACACTATATAACATAACATAACAAATTTCCAAAAAAAAAACTTTATTTACTTTTTTAATGAAAATAAAAAATTCTAAGTAATAAAACTGAAATTATTATTTGCAAACATTTAACAATGTGCATTTAAATTTCAAAAACATATTAACTTTAAACAAATTAATTTTAATTTAAATTATTACTATTTATTTCATGCTGCATTTTATTTAATATTCATTTCATATTTGCCATAGATACTTAACAGTTCATTTTAACAAATTTAAATTGAATTAAATATTTAATTAAAAAATTACAATATTTCGGTTACATTTTAATTACAAATAGTTAAATTTATGAATACCTCAAAACAATTTAATGTCATAGTTTGTGTGTGTATAATCGTTCGAATAAAATAAGCGCTAAAATAGAAACCACACAAATGTAGAGTTATTAATCAACAATGCAAATAATAAATCTTAATTAGAATTACTTAAAATAGTAGAAAATGGAAAGCATTTATTGAGAAATTCATTAAAATGTTTAGTAGTAATAAGTTTGTAATGTTATGAATAATATTCTATTATGGTTTCATTAACTATATAAATACATATGTATTTATGTAGAAATGTAGTTATGATTACAGTTAGTGGTTAATCTTTTTGGCAGGGTATGCGAAAACACTAATATTTTCAATGAAAAAAATGTTTCTTTAAATAAATTTAAGCGAAGAAATTGGGTTCAAAAAATTAGTTGGTTAGTTGGTTAGTTAGTTAGTTAGTTAGTTAGTTAGTTAGTTAGTTAGTTGGTTAGTTAGTTAGTTAGTTAGTTAGTTAGTTAGTTAGTTAGTTAGTTAGTTAGTTAGTTGGTTAGTTAGTTAGTTAGTTAGTTAGTTAGTTAGTTAGTTAGTTAGTTAGTTAGTTAGTTAGTTAGTTAGTTAGCTAGTTTGTTAGTTAGTTATTTAGTTCGTAAGTTAGTTAGTTAGTTGGTTAGTTAGTTAGTTAGTTAGTTAGTTAGTTAGTTAGTTAGTTAGTTAGTTAGTTAGTTAGTTAGTTAGTTAGTTAATTAATTAATTAATTAGTAAGTTAGTTAGTTTGTTGGTTAGTTAGTTGGTTAGTTAGTTAGTTAGTTAGTTAGTTAGTTAGTTAGTTAGTTAGTTAGTTAGTTAGTTAGTTAGTTAGTTAGTTAGTTAGTTAGTTAGTTAGTTAGTTAGATAGTTAGTTAGTTAGTTAGTTAGTTAGTTAGTTAGTTAGTTAGTTAGTTAGTTAGTTAGTTAGTTAGTTATTTAGTTAGTTAGTTAGTTAGTTAGTTAGTTAGTTAGTTAGTTAGTTAGTTAGCTAGTTAGTTAGTTAGTTAGTTAGTTAGTTAGTTAGTTAGTTAGTTAGTTAGTTAGTTAGTTAGTTAGTTAGTTAGTTAGTTAGTTAGTTAGTTACTTAGTTAGTTAGTTAGTTAGTTAGGTAATTATTTAGTTAGTTGCATAATTAATATGGGTTTGGGGAGAGAGATTTGTGTTCTAACAGGACTTCTTTCTTTCGAATTCCACCCCGATATTTTTAGACCTTTAAGGATCATTTAAGTAATTTTCTGGAGGATACCTTACATGGCAGATAGGGTTATTTATCATCATACAATTTGGTATAAAGATTCTGCTGAAGGCGGCTTTATGTGTGTAAGGTCAATTATGAATCGATTGTCATAAGCTTTGTCAAAGAGGTACCACACTTATTTTGAAGCCAGTAATAAACGTTAAAGTAATTTCTGTAGAGAACTTTATTTGGGAGGTGGTGTTAATTATGGACAGATCCTCTATAAATTTAATACAAATATAGTCTTATGTTTTCCATAATTCAAAATTAAAAAAAAAACTGACTGGACGGACATTATGTCTATGAGCGAGGAATATTTCAAAGTGTTCCACATAGAATGACAAAAGTTTATTTAATATTATAAAGTTTAAAGAATATTTTAAAGTATTTAACATAGAATTACAAAATCATTTGAAAAGTTTATTCGCTATGTTGTCTTAAAAGGTTTATTCGTTACAAATTTATTAAAGCATTTATAAGTTCACTAACAATAATTTGTGTTCTATATATTATAATGAGTTGTATAATCAAATATTATGATTACCCTGATTACGAACAATTAAATTGAAATGAAACAGTGTTTGAAAATACTTATACATACAGTGTTTTACCGGTTTAACGAAAGATATAATGTCAGCAACATTTGCAAACACATAACTTGTGTGTATTAATAATATGGTTGTGACAAAATATTAATACTTGAGTGCATAAAGAGCATGTAAATGAAATTGAAATTTCAATTCAAAAACTACGTTATAAAATCATACCTGATTCTATAAGAAAATAAAGCCGTAATAGTCTTATATATGTACAAGAAAATAAATTGTAAATTTTATCCTTAAATAATTAATTTATTTAATTTATGAAACTTTATTAAAATCAAATACAAATATGTAAATCTATTAATAGAGTATTTATTTTTATATTAATTCCTCAATAGTAAATTAATTTTTTGCAAACCTTTTGGTTATTAAAACTGAAAGTAATAAATTTCTTTAATTTACTTGCAAATTTATTTTGCACAAATTACAAAGCAAACCAGTCTTCGTTTAAGTATAGACATAAATAATTTGGTCAAACATACAATTAAACCTCAATAAGTAAACAAATGAGTATTTGAATATAAAATACAAATTAACAAACAAAGGCCATTTGTAAAGTAAAACCAAACCACAATGTAAATATTGCAAGCAATTTTATCTTATAACTAGATAATATAAAGGCTCAGTATAATATTGACTTAATTGAAATAATACGATAGCTACATATGTACATATTTATAAAGTATTTCTAAGATGATCTTGAAATGTTTAATATATCCAGCAAAAACTTACATTGAAAAGTAATGAGTTAAAAAGCTAATAATTACAGTTCACCAGTATTCATAAGCATTTTAACTGTTTATTTGAACTCGGTGATGACATTGGAGCAAGTACTTATTACGATCTCTAACAAATCACTACTTATATAAGTACCTAGAAATAAGTTGTTTTGTTTTAAAAACAAACAAAAATTCTCACACACAGAATACGATCCTCGGCTTCTTGTTCATCAGTTCTCTGTCTTCTCACAAGAGTTGCACACAGAAAAGCTATATTCTTTATGTGTGTGTAAAAAACAATTTCACGATTCATTTATATGGATTATATGGATAATTATATGAAAGTCCTTATAAGAATACTTAAAAGTAATGCAGGCTGTAGTAGCTTCCGGTAGGTTAGTGGTTTGTGTTCTAGTCGGACGTTTCAATTCCCACCTGAAACACTGGTTATTGGGCGCACGACAGGCCCGATAGAGGTCTAGGTGGACCAGCACTCAGGGAATGATCCCTACTTATTCGAAGCATTGTGTTGGAACTGGGAAAATAGGTTGTGGGAAGGAGGATATAAGGAGTACTGTTTGTGGACATTTGATTTAAATCTTCATATATCGAAAGTGGCCGGGAATACCTCTGCGGGAAGTTATTCCACACAGGAACAGCGCCAATCTACCAGAAATGGGTGTGTTTTTAAAGAAAAAACGTGTGTTACGGGTATCGACAACAAGTTCCCTAATTTTAGAGGAACACATTCCATTGAAGTATTGCTGGAACAGTGAAAAACACCCCACGCCGATGCCCCAGTGCATCAATAGACTGTCGATAGTTTTAACGTGAGCACCTGCAGTGTCGACCTTATCTCACGGTGGTCTTTTTCATCCACAGGGTAGACTTGAGAACGGTCTACCATCGCCCCTTTGTCTTCAATGAAGACGCAGAAGCACGATCCATCAATAAGCCATCGTTCTTACTCACAGTTACACGCTGTGGCAAGTCTGATATGAACAGAGTAAACTCTGAACACATCTGGACAAGGAAGGAAAATTAATCGGTATCTCTTGTATATGATATCTTTCATCCATCATCATTCAACCCAGCACACATCTCATTTATTCGACACATTCATAGAGAAAAACATACGACACATTCATTTAGGTATACGGGTGGATGAGTCCCGCATACCTCTACATTCATTCTTTATCATATACAATTGACACCAACTCATTTCCAACGCTTAGTCTCACAGTCACTCCTCTGTGGGGTATCTGTTGATTTTCGGCAACAGCACCGAACCTTATCCCGAAATATTGACTATTATCATGCATCAGTCTTTTAACCGACACTTATTCTCTTCCCGCGAATTTGGGTTCAACCAACAGCCACTACGTGGATCCCGAAGGAACCTCAACCAACTGACCAGCCAGGACATAGTCCTGCGGGCAACTGGCCACCCGTAGTACCAGATTATGCGGTGCTCTGGTCAGACCTCTGGCAATCTATGCAAGGACTAAGCCAAGCAGTAGACTGAGACAACCAATTTTTCAGTCCCGGTCAGACTGGAGGTATTGGGCCCTCTTTTACCCCGGGATTGCAATAACACCAAGGCGGAGGTCTTCGCCAAGGTAACATGCCCCCGGGGGGAAGTGCAATAGAGTTGAATACCCTACTGTCACCTAAAAGAAAATTCGCCCCCACCTGTACGCGGTCGAGTAGCTCTAAAATAGACTTCGAAGCTCCGGCCCATATGTGAGAGAGATTATATAAGTGGTGTTAATTATTAAGAATGTGTCATGGAGTGAGGTGTGTGTTACCGTTTTAAGAAGCCGAGACTCTTGAATGCTTCTTGTGTCGACTCTGTTAACACGACATTCATATTGCAAACTCACTAACTAACTAACTAACTAACTAACTAACTAACTAACTAACTAACTATCTAACTAACTAACAAACTAACTCAGTAGTTATAACGTAAGTACAAATCCTTTTTGGTCACAGAAAATCCTTGCGGTTTTAAAAAATTAATTGTTTTTTCTTAAATATCTCACTGGAGAACATTTTTTGAAATGGAGGTCATTAAAAAAATATTTGAATATTACAATCTTTTATTATATTCACGCGGCGCTTTTCTGCTATTTAAATATTTCCTTGACAATATATGAAAAATCAATCAGGGATAGGCCACCTGTCTGACATCCTTCAATTTGTATCCTGCGCATATAGATTAATATGGTAATGAGTAGGCAGATTTCCAAAAATATTTTGGATTTAATTTAAAACCTTTTGTATGTAGACATTCTTAAGTATTTAACGTTTAATTATACTATAAACTTAAAATACCTCAGAGTATTTCTCTATGGTATCTTAAATAGTTTATGAGACATCAAATTATGAACAAATCGATTTACAACCACTGCTAACTTTGATTATAATATAAGGACTTCAATATATAACAATATAATACATACTAATAATTTTTTCTTTCGATCCCTGTTAATTTTATTCAAAATTGTTTTCTTAATATAAAAGGGACAATATTGCAACAAACAAAAATATCAAAACAAATTTTAATAATACTAAAGTTATGCCAAATAATCGTACATTATTTGCAAAAGTATAATTTGTTTTCATATGAAAATACTTTTAAAAAATTGATCCTTTGAAAAACAGCAATCTAAATAATAAATAAAAAATTTCAATTATTTATTATATTTTATTTAAAATTTGTTGTTTTTCGACTTTTCTATCCATTTGTCTTAGTTCGTTTATTTATAAAAAGTTTTTAAATTTTATTAAAAACAGAAAAAAACAAATCTGAACCTTATGTTTTCGTCATGGATAGAATCACAAAAAATATAAATGCTCGATTTTCGTTTTATCTTTTGCCAGAAAAAAAAAAACTAAAAATGAGTTTTGGTTTTTATACGACAAAAGGGGTAGAAATACATTTGGCTATTAAAAGGTGTAGAAATGCAAGGGTTTAAGAGGCGAGTGGGTAGCTATGAAAAGTGAGTTTGGTTTATGTTCTAATATACACGGTTTGAATATAAAAATTTTACGTCCTTTTTTTCTCCCATAGCTAGGATTTTTTTTCTTTGGAACACAGAACATATGGAAAAGTTTTTATTTTTTTTCATCCATACTGTTGTTTTAATGACAACCAGCCAGCATAAAAGACTAAAAGTATTTTTGCGAAAAAAAAAACAAAAAAATCATTTTTAAAAGTATTAAATAGACACGTTTAGGTTGCAAAACTTTTTATAGTAAAATGTTTCTGGTCGATCGTCGTCATCGAATAAAGTCATAAATAAATGAGTATAAATCCCGATTGAAGGGGAGACAAAAAAGTTGTTGTTAGGAAATGAAACTTTATGTTTGCATGAAAATTAAATGAAGCTTTACAAGGTTTTCTCATGTTGTTTTTCTTTACATTACTTTATTTTAAACTTTGACGTACATTTATGGTAAGGGATGAAATTTATGGTAATAGTTACTGTTCACCATTTGAAAAATTTTATAATTTTAAAACGTGTTGGTTAGTATATTGTTAAAATTTATAATAGTATTATTATTTATAAATTTATAATAGTATTATTAAGAAAAAATTAAAAAGAAAGAGCTATGTCCTCGTTTTCTGTCTATCTGTATAAAGAAATAAATTTTCTGAAAATTATAATTCTTGTCTGTCTGTGTGTCTATCTACTTTGTCTTCATGTATATTATAATACATTTTTGATGGTCTCAGACATTTTTCTAATTCATTACATTACAGGACCACTCCACTAGTCGAATGTAGTAGACTGGATCTAATACCATAGATATAGCCTGTTGCCGTGAGATATCCCATTATGTCATTAAGTTTAGACTCATATATCTCGCCAAGGTTGAATATGAAGTGACTGCCAAAGAAACTGTTTCTCCTAGCAGTTAGAGCAGGACATTCACAGAGAAGATAAAATACCCTTTTTTCTTTGTCCTTATCTTTGCAACTGCGACAGTACTCATTGAAGAGGAGGCCAAGCCGACTTGTATGTCCGCATAGCATCCAGTTTCCTGTTATTACTGCTATCAGTCTCGATATATCTTGTCAGAAGTATTTTGCGACGACCATAATAACTTGACACCTTTACATATGTCTACGTTATTCCACCAATTTTCAGCCTTTTGTCAGACAGGTGACCCAGCCTTGAGAAATCCTTATTGCATTGTCAGTCTAGTAAGGAAGTGGTAGTGTATAAGTTAAAGAAAGATGCCTAACTGTCGACAAAAACTACAGTTCTTGAAAAGACTGTAAGATATGCCTAATCCAACTTATTCACAGAGTACACCAGAACATACACTGCAGTTCATTTTAGAACCATCTGTTAAAATTCTGGTGGTATATGTACTTGGTAGGTAACCCTTACACCATTCTTTCCTAGAGGGAACTCTGACCTTGAAACCCCTATTAAAATCAATGTGTGGGGTAATATAACCTAAAATCTAAGCATGTCCAAATATTCTTGACCTCCAAAATTCGTATGAGTTAAAACTTACTGCTCTGCAAGCAGATTATATTATATGTAGTTCTTCTGAAGGACTAGTTCTTAGAGCACCTGTTTTTCCAATGCATGTTGATCTCTAAAATTAGTATAGATGATCTACAACAATTGTCTTTTTAGTTGAGGTCCACTATACAAAAGATCCTTATAAGAAAATAGCTCTTATTATATATATACATCCATTTGACTTTATTGGGACTGAGTCCCCATTTCATCCCAAATATCTTACGTCAGTTGTAGTAGAAAACCCCTGTTTTTTTCACTCTGTATTAGATATTGAGCTTTCATTATAATTTAGAGTCTAGGTTAATTTCCAGATATTTAGCGTTGTCCTGTAAGAGGATTTCGCAGCTATTTAACTGAGGCAAGTAAATGCTTGAAATCTTGGTGTTTGTCACGAATAGTACCAGTTCTGCCTTGCTTAAGTTCTCTCCTAGACCAATATCTATGGCCCAGTTATTGCAGTAACAATTCAAGATTTCAAATATAAATTACTTTATTTTCTGATGAATTTGTTTTTAGTTTTTAATATTATATACATACATATTTAGCTAAACCTTGAGGTTGTTCACACAAAATAAGGGTGTTATTAGATTTACTTGTTAACCTTTTATGTAAAAATTTGTTAGAATTCTGTATGTGTTGAAGGCGTTTGCAACACCCCTGTCATTACTTACTGCTTATGCTAATCCTAACACGTTCTCTTCAATAAGTTTAATTCAACACTTGTGTTTTTTTTTTTTTTTTTTGCATTTAATTTTGTTTCGTTTGTTTGCTCGTTAGTTAATTTGTTTTTGGTGTCATGTTTTAGTACTTGTGTCAAATTTTTTAATGTTTCTTCATCATCAGACATGAAACAAATACATAATTTTATATTTTTTGTAAAGAATTATTAACATAATAAGTTCGTACAAGTCTCTGTTGTAAGTGGACAACATCTTAAAATAAAAATTTAATTACTTAGTATTCTAAAAACAAAATAACTAAACTTTAAAAAATATACATAACTGACAGTAATGAAATTTAAAGAGAAAATATTTTTACATTAATGTGTAAAAGTAATAAAATTATAATTAATTTTTAAATTTCTATAAAAATGAATTACCATTTAACAAATCATATTTTTATATAAAATCATATTCAAGGCGTATGATTAATATACGTTTATTGTATGTTCAATATTCATCATACGCCTAAGGCGTATATTAGTTTGTCTTGAAAATCAGCATATAAGTTATTTAAACAAATCGGAATATAAATAAAACTTTCAAAATAATGTTTAAACATATTGATGTACATACATAAATGTATGCATGTATGTGTCTATCAGTGTTGTAAAAAACTTATTAAGAAAAATTGCTAGATTTTTTTGGAAAATGCTAGAAAATGCTAAAAATAAAGAAAAATTTAGATTTAGAATAGAGATTTAGTAGATTTTTGATATCGTTCTCTTAAAATGTTCAAAAATTGATCTATTTTTCGAATTTATCGAAAATAATTTTAAATATAAATTTATTGTTTCCCTTAATTAGTTTTAATCTCAACAATTTATATCATAAATCGCTGGAAAAACATCTAGTTCAAAGGAAGGTTTATGTTCTCTAAAACTTCGCAAATTATTCTCAAAATTACTGTTAATTAACAGACTTAATCTTACAATTCCGAAAAATTTTTGGAAAATTTCTTAAAACGTATGTACATTAGAGTGTCGCGAGGAAAGGCCTTTTCAAGATTTTCATGAATTATTATTTCTTTGTTGATGCGTATTAATATACGGAACATGAGAGGTGGGTTGAAGAGGCATATTATTTTTGCTCTTTTTTCGAAATAGATCTCAAAACCGTAAAAAATTATTTGTCATTTGGTTTGTTCCATTTCAGATTTTTTTAGATAATTTTTATACACTATAAGTAGTTTTGCAAACCAGAAATAATGTCAAACAATTCTTAATTATTTTTCTTTTTATAAACCCAAAATTACGGAATTTTTGAGACTCATTCCGAAATATTCAAAAAAATACCAATAAAATTATATTCTGAAAAAGGGGTTATATGAGGGCAAAGATTAATATGGTCCTATTTGTATAAATATTGGTTTAGAGAATTATGATGACATTATAGTTGTTTATGCTAAATTGTACTATAATTTGTACAATTCTGCCTGTCACCATTTTTCCGAAAAGGCTAGTAGCAACTAGGGACAGATCAATAAGAAAATCGTCAGTATCATTTGAATTTATATGAAACTGTGATTTTCCAATTTTTGGCAAATCCTTTGTGAGAAGAAAGAAGAGTAATTGTGTAATTTTTTAAATTATCTTGCAACTTGCAACCTGTAGCGTGCGCAAAATGTGTACATGGACCCAACGACAGATGGACGGATGGACATAGCCTAAAAGACTATGAAAGTGATTCCAAGACCAATATTGTTTGGGTATTACATGTCCCCACTATAGTGGTGTAGTATATAAAAGTTGAATATTGATGTGTTATATATAAAGGTTTTTATTGAAGTGAAAAATTATTGAAAAGTATACAATTCATAAATACAATATTTGAACTGTTTACTACAAAAAATATCATACAAAGTATTTACAGTAAATACAAATAACATTATATTCAACACCTCCCCTTAATGTTACAATTGTATTTATACAAAAACAATATTAAAAGAAGTTTGCATACTAGTCTTTAACAAAATCAGAAACAATATTTAAACATTTTCGAAAATTCTAAAAACAGGCTTTGAAAGGGGTTTAGTAAAAAAATCTGCTAATTGTGCTTTTGAATTAACAAAACACAGCTCAAATTCATGTTCAGAAAATTTTTCGCGTATAAAGTGATATTTTACATCAATATGTTTGGTCCTTTTATGGTATTCAGGATTCTTGATAAGTTTAATTGTGCTTTGATTATCCAAATATAAAACATTTTCTTCAATGTTGTATGCAATTTCTTTCAAAAAGCGTTTCGTCCACACGATGTCTTTTACAGCTTCACATGCAGCAATATATTCTGCTTCAGTGGTTGATAGTGCAACTGTTCGTTGTTGTTGAGATTTCCATGTAACTGTACACTCACCCAACTGTGTTATAATTCCAGAAGTTGATTTACGATTTTCCATATCACCAGCGTAATCAGAATCAGAAAAAGTTTTCAATATACATCCGTTTTGCTTTGTGTAGAGCAAGCCATGGTTAATTGTTCCTTTAATATATCGAATAACTCTTTTTGCAGCATTTATATGAACTTGACATGGCTTCTCCATATATCTGCACAATACACAAACTGCATATGAAATATCAGGTCTACTTATTATTGATAAGTAAATTAATGAACCAACCAATTCTTTATAGGGAAACTGTTCCTTTGATTTTTCATCTGTAATATGATGGTTTATCCATCCTGGTTCCAAAGGCGTAGATACCGAATTACAATCTTGCATCGAAAATCTATTAATAATCTTCTCCATGTACTGTCGTTGGTTAAGAAATATAGATTCTGAATTTATTATTTTAATTTGAAAGCCAAGAAATTTATTTATTTGACATTCTTTCATTTCGAAATTCTCACTTAGATGTTTAAGTAAATCATTAGCTAGTTTGGCATCATTATAAATTAACAACCCATCATCTACGTATATTGCCAATATAATTTTTGAGCCTTTTATATTCTTGATAAAGACACATGTATCAGACATGCTAATTTTCATATTAAATTTGTCCAGAATTTCACAAAATTTTTTATTAAAGCATCTTGGAGCTTGCTTTAATCCATAAAGACTTTTCTTTAGCAAGCAAACATTTTGAGGTTCTTTAATAAATCCAGGGGGTTGACTCATATAAATTTCTTCATTTAAATCACCGTACAGGAAAGCAGTCTTTATATCAAATTGTTTTAACGACATTCCTTCAGATACTGCTACTGCTAGCATAAGACGAACAGAGTCATACTTTACGACAGGACTAAAAGTTTCTTCGTAGTCGAGACCATGCTCTTGGGTAAAACCTCTAGCCACTAAGCGAGCTTTGTATCGTTCAATTGTGTTATCAGCTTTGTATTTGATTTTATATACCCAACGACAATCTACTAATTTTCTTCCTTCAGGTAATTTGCAAAGTTTCCATGTCTTATTTTTCATTAGCGCGTCATATTCTTCTTTCATAGCTAGTTTCCATTTTTCTGAATTTCTAGTTTTTATAGCTTCTTCATATGTAATTGGTTCTAAAAAATCCTCCTCCATTACAGAAAGAAACATTTCATCAATGTTTATTTTATTTTTTGGATTGGGCCTCAAATTATATTTTGTATTTGTTCTTCTGGTATTAGCACTTCCATTTTCAAAATTTACTAGTTGAACACTTGGATTTTCAGACTGAGATGAAATTGAAACAACTTCTTGGACATTTTCTAAATCTTGAATACATTCGTCTACTTGTACATTTATATTATTAGGTTCAAAACTTACAATTTCTTGACAGTTTTCATGATTAATTTCTTCTTCAACATGTTCAGCATTTAAATTGTCACATACTTCAGATTCAAAAGGTTGACATGCTTCTTCAAAAATCTTGTAATGGCAAATGCTGTGATTGTCGTTACTGTTGTTATTATTAATTATTACTTCAAGTTCATCACAAAAAATTACGTCTCTATATATTTCTACTTTATTGTTACTTTCAAAATATATACGATATCCTTTAACGTTTAAATCAAATCCAACAAAAATACCTTTCTTACTTTTTGCATCCCATTTTTTTCGTATTTGTTTTGGAATATGTGCATAAACTTGAGTACCAAAAACTTTTAAATGTTCAATTTTAGGTATTTTGTTAAACCAAATTTCAAATGGAGATTTATTCTTGATTGAACTAGGACCAGTTCTATTTAATACATATACAACATAATGTACTGCTTCAGCCCATAAAAACTTATTTAAGTGTTTACTTTGTAGAGAACATCTTACTAGTTCTACAATTGTCCGCATTTCTCTTTCAGCAGCTCCATTCTGTTCCGGGGTGTAAAATACAGTTTTCTGATGTTGTATACCGCAATTTTTAAACAACTGATCCATGTGTTTGTTTATAAATTCTGTACCATTATCGGATCTAAAGATGCTAATTTTGATATTTTGATTTTTCATCATGTTTAAAAAATGTTTAACATTTTCAAAAACTTCGCTCTTTTGTTGTAGAAAGTAACCCCACTTGAATTTGGAAAAATCATCTTTTAGCAATAAAAAATATTTTGATTTTCCAATTGAAAGTTCCTCCATCGGACCACAAATATCTGCATGAATTATTTCACCAGGAGCTTTTGAATTATTTTTACTTGCAGTATATGGTAATTTATGTTGTTTACCAAAACAACATCCTTCCCATATTTTGTTATCATCATCTTTGAATTTAATATTTCGTAAGTTTAATACCTCTTTAACATGTTTTGGGTTTTGATGAACGAACCTTTGATGCCATATCCTTGAATCAATACTTGTGTTTGTAGTATAATTACATTGATTAGTTATTACTTTTAATTCCAATTCGAATAAGTTGCCATTTCTATGACCAATAGCTTCAACTTTATTATTTCTAATAAAAGTGCACATATTTTTGTTTGATTTCATTTCATATCCTTTATCCATGACTGCAGTTGTTGAAAATAAATTAACTGTGATACTAGGTACAAAAAGAACGTTCTCCAAGTATTTTTGCTTCCAACCATCATCACCATTAATAAGAACATCAATGTTTTCTTCGCCTACTGCATTCAAAATTGTTCCATCTCCAATTTTTATTTTGGACGGTTCTTCAAACTTACGATAACTTGAAAACCATTCTCTATGTGCTGTCATATGTTCAGAAGCTCCAGAATCAATTAACCATGTTTTATTCGGATTTGAAACATTTGCTCCCCTAACCATGAAAGCATTAGATTTGGAATTATGTGGCTTAAAGTTCTTCTTTTTCTTCAATAATGGACAATCTTTCTTCCAATGACCTTCTTTATTACATTCAAAACATTTACCCGGCTTTTTGCTCTCATCACGTAGATTTTGTCTTCTTGTAGTAAAAGCATCTGCCATTTCCAAATCGCGATTCAAACGTGATTGTTCTAAAATGAGGCGAGTAGTTAAATTTGCAATATTCCTTTTATTTTCTTCAGTAGATTCCCAAGCAGTAACAAAGTGATTATAGGTTGACGGTAACGTCATTAAAATCTTTGTAATAATCATATTTTCTGTCAACGGTTCACCTAAATTTCTTAATCGTTCAGCAAGTTCTTCTATTTTGGCAATATGTAATTCAATAGTGTCTTCTGAACTCTTTTTGAATTCATAGAATTGTTGTTGCAACAAATGAATGCTTACTTCGGTCTGCATTTCATGTACACTATGTAATTTTTGCCACATTTCATTAGCTTCTTTACAACACATCAAGTATTTCATAATAACGTTATCAATTGAGGTAATAATAATCCTTTGAGCTTTGATATCAGCTTTCTCCCAAATTTGTAGATTTTGAAGATATAATGCATTATTTGCATCGCCACCACCATCTGGCATAACTGGCTTTCGGTAGGAACCATCAACAATTTTGTAAAGGTCCATGGATTTTAAAATAATACGCATCTGGAACTTCCATGAACACCAATTCACAGCTCCGCGTAATTTTTCAATTTTAAATTCTTCCATATTTAGCCCTTACCTATTATTACTAACCCCTTTCAAAAATTCTAGATTACAACACTAATCTATATATTTAAAATTTTATTTAATATTTAAGAAACCTTTTCTGCTCTTACAACACCAGCTTCAGCTTTTATTTTATTTTCCCTTCTAGGCGTCTTGAAATATTTATTTGCAATTTATCCTTTCTAGGCGACTTGAAAATAGTAAGAAACTTACTGATAATTCAATATACCAAAGCGTCTTGATATTAAAATATATCCTTCAAGGCGTCTTGTGAAAAACTATTTCCTTTTTGATAATTTTCTTTCTAGGCGTCTTGAAATCTTTACTATTTCCTTCAAGGCCACTTGCTATTCTTTAATATCCTTTATTTTTTGAAAATTTGCACAAATATTTCTTTATATTTATTCCATAAATTATATTATGCCCTTATCGAGAGTGTCCTGGGCCCATAACCAGTTGAATATTGATGTGTTATATATAAAGGTTTTTATTGAAGTGAAAAATTATTGAAAAGTATACAATTCATAAATACAATATTTGAACTGTTTACTACAAAAAATATCATACAAAGTATTTACAGTAAATACAAATAACATTATATTCAACAATAAATAGTATATACAAAAATGTTCTTTTTAAGTTTTCCAAATCATGAGTTAAAAATAATGACTTTAAAAAGACTACAATAATTTTAAGTAAATTATTTTAGTCATTAAAAAGCCTGAAAGTTATTTTTTTTTTTCAATCTAATATTTTCTTTGTTACTTATAGAAAGTCTTTAAAAAAATCACCCACAAAATTTAATTTTGTTGGATATTTTAAAGCAATTTCTACAAATCCGCTTATTTCCCCCCCAAAAAATAAATCTACAATACCCTATTCTTTTAACAGACATTTAGTTTGAAACTTCATAAATTTTCTATATTTTTCCAAAGTTAAAATGGGAAATGAAAACCAAAAAAAAAAGAAAATAAAATCCTTAAAACCAATAAACTTTCTACAAAATTTCCGACTTAAAAACAGTTTTTTTGTTATTGTTTGTCTTGTTGTTATTGTTGGTTTTATTTTTCTCTCAACAACCAAAAGTAGATACAAAAACAAGTTGTTAATTTTGACCAGATGTTATTGTTATTTTTGTTGACTCTCCTTCGAATACATATACATATATGTAAGCATGAACACATATACAATATGATGATGGGCTTATGGATACAGAAATACGCACTAACATGTACACACACATACAAACAATAGCTTATGCGAGAGTGCGAATATATCGCTAACTCAAAAGTTACAATTTTCTAATTGTAATTTTTCCAACTTAATAAAGTGCATTTCTTGATAACATCGATCTTTGTCAGAATCTTTATATTTATATATTACTAATAAAATTTTATTTTTGTAAGAAATTGAATTTAAAATTTTCGCCTTTTTCTATTCAGATATCGATCTTTTGTATGTATTTGTATAGTTTATTTAGTATTTCAGTTCTTGTTTATTTCTGAATGATGAATTCAATCAAAAGTAACAAGTAGAATTGTATGTTTTCGATGTTTGGAAATATAAATAAACAAGAATAAATGTTTAGTCTGACATGGCCGACCATATGATTCCCTACTACCTACTCAGTATGCTGAAAATTCGGATTATTAAAAAAATAAAACATTTAGTTTTGTTATTATGTAGAATTTAAAAGTGTTATTAGTGTTTATACGTGAATTTTGACCTTCAAGTCATTCTCTGAATGGGAGTTATTATGGAAGCTAGGGGCAAATGAGGTTCGTTCATTACAAAAATCGGTATCGTCATTTAAATTATATAAAAATAATTTTTGCCGACTTTTCTTGACATAATATAATTTTTAACTTAATTATAAGCCCAACGGCGAAATAATAGACCGATTTTAACCATTTTTAATAGGATTCGTTCTTGGGTCAAAAAAAATTATCTTAAAAATTGCGACCTGTACCTTGCGCACAAGGTTTACTTCAGTCAGACGGACGCACGGACATAGTTTAATCGACTCAGATTCTAAGACGATTGCTATACTTTAAGATGGGAATAGGACGAATATTTTTGTATGTTACAAACATCAACACAAACCTAATATACCGTCCCTACTAAAGTGATGTAGAGTATAAAAAGTTCACGTTGTATAGTCATAATTTTATTCGAATATATATTCTTAAAAAATATATTATTTCTACTTATATAAAATTTCTCAGAAGACGAAATATTTTCTTTATAGGAAATTTATCAAAAACTGAGATATTTTTTATATAGACATTAATTAAAAACTGAGATATTTCCTTCATAGAAAATCTCAGAAAACTAAATATTTTCTATATAGAAAATATGTAAGAAACTGAGATATACTTTTTAAAGAAAAATCTTCAGAAACTAAGATTTTTTATAAAATTTAACATAAAGTGATCTAGACTGAAACAGAACTGAACTAGAACTGAACTAGAACAGAACTAAACTCGAACTGAACTAGAACTGAACTAGAACTGAACTAGAACTGAACTAGAACTGAACTAGAACTGAACTAGAACTGAACTAGAACTGAACTAGAACTGAACTAGAACTGAACTAGAACTGAACTAGAACTGAACTAGAACTGAACTAGAACTGAACTAGAACTGAACTAGAACTGAACTAGAACTGAACTAGAACTGAACTAGAACTGAACTAGAACTGAACTAGAACTGAACTAGAACTGAACTAGAACTGAACTAGAACTGAACTATAACTGAACTATAACTGAACTATAACTGAACTAGAACTGAACTAGAACTGAACTAGAACTGAACTAGAACTGAACTAGAACTGATCTAGAACTGAACTAGAACTGAACTAGAACTGAACTTAAATGGAACTGAACTAGAACTGAGATTTTTTCTTCATAGAGCACTAGGCTATACTTTGCGACCTAAAAGCCAATATAAATAAAAAAAACTTTACGCGCCCCTCCAACGTTCAAATGGGTGTTGAAGTTCTTCGTACAAATTTTGATTTTAGCTCCAATAGTTACCTAGATAAACGAATTTTTTAGTTTCAAAAGAAGAAACCACGCCACTTAAATTTAGTCTGCCAACTTATTATATCAAAATGGAAGTCAAATTAGTAGTGAAACATTTTTCCATTTTACCTTTAATAGTTCTTCTGATATAAGAATTTTTATATTCAATCCGAATGGGAAGAAACAAGAGCTCCTTTTGAAAGTCCGCCCAGTTTGCTCATTAATATTCAAATGGATATAACAGTTCTAATTGCTAAATTATGAGATTTTATCTTTAAGAGTTTTCCAGATAAACGAATTTTAATATATAACTTATATTGGAGTGCCACGCCCCCAACTGATAGTATGCCCATTTTTTGTCGTAAAAATTCAAGTTTATACTAAAATTCTTTCGAAAAAATCGGGACTATAGCTGTTATATTTTCTGGAATAAATTGATTTAAGATTTTCTGTATATTAGAGGTGACACGCCCACTACATAAGTATCTTTTGTATATGGATGCCATAGTTGTCCATATATTTACTTCATAGAAAAATTCTCAGAAATTAAAGATTTATCACTTCTTGAAAGAAAATCTCTGAGCAATTGAGAGATTTTCTTCATGCTATATATTTTAGGAACTGATATAAATCTCTATATTACGTTTTTTAAGAATTAAGGAATTTTTTCTTTTAAGAAAATTTATTCGAAACTTAAAAATTTGTTTTTTTAATAATTGTTGAGTTTTTTAAAATGTACATACATTTTGTATTAAATAGTTGCTATTGTTATAAACCACTCTCATACCAAATTGTCTGGTATTTTATAAACATCTATTTAGAAAATCGATAAAAAAATATATATTAAAAAAATATTTACGCTAAAGCCAACATAATTGGCCTTCAGAACACGCTTGCCACTTTAACCCATGGCAAGTCACTCGTTACATAAATTCACATGAACACTTAAAAAATATTTAAAATTGTTAAGCGAAATATATCCATATATTTATAATATCTTGAATTTTTTTCTTTTTGGCCAGTAGTTTCAAATGGGTTAAGTAAAATGTGTACAATATTTTATTATTACTTTGTTACAAACCCATCATCATTACCCTTCAATAACAACTTTTAAGTATATTTCTTTTCTTTTTTGTTTTTGAGCAGAGAAACTTTAACAATTTTAATAGACAACATATGGCCTGATTGCCAAAAAAATGAAAGAAAATTGTTATTTTTCAAATAAATCAAAATGTGTTTTGTTAAAATATACAACAATTTAGTTCAATGAGGTCATTTGTGGGTGTTTTACTCTCGTAGCAACATGTTGTACAGAGAATTTATTATTTGCCTTCATTGAATCCATAGTGTTACAAGAAATACATACACAATACATCATAAAAGTTAAAGGGTTTATAATATATATATATTTCTTTGGGTTTTGAGAACATAATAGAATTTAGAATATTTTCAGTTATTAGTTGATTGTAATGTAAATGGTTTGGTTTGAAACTCTTATAAAACATTTTTTTTAAATATATTTTTTTAGTTTTAAAGCATAAAGTTAGTTCATAATTGTTTTAACATTGAGCATGTAGAGAATGTACAAATGTTAATTATAAATAAATACTTTTGTTTAATTAAAGTCTATTGCAATAATGTTGGTTGTTGTAACCATAAAATAAAAGCATTTTAAAGTTAGAATTATGTTTAATTTAAAACATATTATGATTATGTTTTAGTATCAAAAAATATCATATTATGATCAAAATTACTCCAATAAGTTATAATGTTATGATATAATCCTTGTATTTCATCATTAATATTGTTTTATTAATCATAATGTGTCATTGTAACGTCACATTATCATAACTTTGTCATAATATGATTCAAAATAATCATATTGTGATTTCAAGTAGTCATATTATAGTTTCAAATTAACATATAGTTTCATGTTATAATATAATAGTTTCAAGTAATCAGATTATAATTTCAAGTAACAATGTTGTGGTTTAAAGTAGCTATATTACAGTTTCAAGTAACCATTTTATGGTTTTAAGTTACCATATTATTCTTTCAAGTAACCATATTATTGTTTCAAGAAACCATATTTAAGTTTCGAGTAACCATATTATGGTTTCAAGTAACCATAATCTTGTTTAAAATAATTATATTAATTATTGCAACTATGGAAACCTACCTTGAAATGGATAAAAAAAATCATTTGCACATTAGATAAAAATTATAATCACAATATTTTTAATACTTTATTTACTTGACAACAATATACATCGTACCATGTTTCTTCTCTGTGTATATTTAAAGACTTTACAAAAGTTCCTTTTATTATTCAGGCAGACATGGCTGTACAATTTAAGGAGTCAAAAGGACGACAGATTTAGATCAGTTTAATATCATATCCAAAAAAGTAAACCCATCTGGACTCCTATCGGCCCCGTTGTTATCGTCAGCATCATTTCTTTGTACTCTACATTAGTTCAGTTTAACATAACATTCATTATACTGATTCGCACTTGTACATCCCAAAATTCCTTTGTTGTTCTCTCTCCCGCATGTTTTTAATTCGGTCCTCGTTAAATTGTCTGTTTAACTTCCTAGATAATTTTATAACGAGAGTTCTGGACCATCATATAAGTAGATGCTCCCCTACACTTCAATATATTATATATTTAATATTATTATGTGAAATACTCGGTTAGTGCAACATTTATTCTAATCCATTTTACGATTTTGGGCTACCAATGTGGTCAGTTTTGCCTCAAATGTTTTGATATAATGAAAATCAAGAAAAAATATAATGAAATTAATGCCCAAATTCAGAAAGAAGAAATATCAAGTATGAATGTATAGTCGGGCGTAGCCGACCATATGATACCCTACACCAGTCAGTATGTATGTTAAAAATGAGGATTATTTAAAAAATAAAGCATTTGGTTTGTTTTTTAACTTTATTTAGGAATATTTTTACTTTTTTTTGGCAAAAAAAGAGATTTTTTTAGGAGGGGTCAAAGGGGAGTAGGGCAAAATATGGCCCTATCCTTAAAAATGTTGGTAGGGGGAGTTAAGTCTTCTTCAATATTATTTATGTATAAAATTTAAAAGTGTTATTAGTGTTTGTAAGTGAATTTTGACCTTTAAGTCATTTTCTGAAGGGGAGTTTGTATGGGGGATAGGGTCAAATGGAGCCCGATCATTACAAAAATCGGTAGTGTCATTTAATGTTCTATAAAACTAAGTTTTGTCGACTTTTGTTATCATAATAGATCATTTAAATTAACTATAAGCCAAAAGGCCTTATTTGGGGGGTACGGTTGTATGGGGGCTAGTCGAAATAATGGACCGATTTTAACCATTTTCAATAGGGTTCGTCCTTGGGCCAAAAAAAGCCTGCGTGGCAAATTTCATCCAATTTTCTTGAAAATTGCGACCTGTACCTTGCGCACAAGGTTTACATGGACAGCCAGACGGACGGACGGACACAGCTTAATCGACTCAGAAAATGATTCTAAGCCGATTGGTATACTTTAAGGGTATAGGAGTAATATTTTTGTATGTTACAAACATCAGCACAAACCCAATATTCCCTCCCCACTAAAGTGGTGTAGGGTATAGAAACAATTTTTAAAATTTTATATAAAAACAAGTAGGAAAGTATAGTCGGGCATGGCCGACTATATGATACCCTACACCATGAGTATATTTTTACAATTTTTACTTTTATAAAATTTTTATTTTTTGTAA
>NC_060950.1:20638185-20648888 GCF_022045245.1 Lucilia cuprina
GAATCGATCGGTATACTTTAAGGTGGGTATTGGACCAATATTTTTGTATGTTACGAACATCAGCACAAACGTATAATACCCTCCCCACTATAGTGGTGTAGGGTATAACTACTCAGTTTTTGTTACTGTTTTTCATACAAAATTTCAAATATTGTTTTATTTTCTTCTTTCTAAATACGGGCCTAAAAGAAAAGTTTAAAACAAAAGGGAATTTGATAAAATAACTAAATTTTAATTTTCTATCATTTTAGGTTCATTAATTCACATTAATCATAATTTAAAATATGCAGACTTAATATTTTAAGTGGTTTACACAAACAGATATTTTAGGTTAAAAAAATAAAGTTCAATTATTTTAGTTATTACTAAATATTATCAGCATCATCAAATTAAAGTAAGTGTGATTTTTTTCATGGCAGTGATTTATTAGTTTTTTACTTTTCTCTTATTTCCAAGGTTGTTTTTAATATAAAACAATGAATATCTGTGAGAAATTATGTCTGCGGTTGGTCAGCATCTAAAACTTTTAGCTTAATAATCCAGCACAAAAATAAGCCAAAAAAAAATAACTCAGACAAATAAATAAACAAAATATGCAACGAGAGTAAACTGAAAATGTCTTTAAAATAAAGGAAATATACAAATTAAAATTTGGCTTTAAATACACAAAACAATACTAAAGCTAACAACCTCTTTAATGATACATTTACATTAACTTATTAATCCATAATTTTTAACGAAATAACTTTTGCGACACCTTTCTCTGCAAAATTTTAATATATTACCAGCCATCAAACTTCCAGACAATGTTTAATTAAAACCTCAACGTACTACCAACCAAACCTACAAAAAAAACTAACATTAACACAACAATCAAATCTCCAAACACAAATATCAAAATAACAATGTTAATGTTAGACCTCAAGCATAGGCAACAAAACAAAAAATTAAAGAATAAACTTACTCTTACTCGCACAGATTATTTACGTACAGGGCGGACGACATTGCCCTGAAGTGTTAGAGTGACCACAACAATGACAACCACATTGATGTGGAAACGTCAACAACAAATCATATGATGACATCAAAAAGTTGAAAGTGGGTAAAAAAGGAAACAATTTCATTCAATGACAACAACTACTATGGAAAAATATTAAAAAAAGGATTGCAACAGAAAAAATTGTTCTACAGGAAACGGAAACGGACACGCATACAAAATTACGCGAACGCGCTTACATGACATACAACCAGGCAGCAAGCACAGACCAAACAATGTAACAAAAAATATTACAACAAGAAAGAAACGGAAATTATTCATACTCACACATATACGAATGCAGAATAACATATACATACATACATTTATATATATACATAATATGTAAAGCCATATGCAAATACGTCCAGCATAATGGGCAATATACACTCTATAAGTGTTTTTATTCCAATTTTGAATCAAGCAGAATACTCAAAAGGCCACTCAGAGCACTAATATAAACCTTTAAGGGAATATCCACATTTGGTAACTAACTAAGTAACTAACTAACCAACTAACTAACTTACTAACTATCTAACTAACTTCCAGTAGGTTAGTGGTTGGTGTTCTAGTCTGGTAGACCGGAGGTGGAAGGTTCGATTCCCACCTGAGGCACTGGTTACGAGGCGTACAACAGGCCCGATAGAAGCCTAGGTGTATTTCTTTGGATTTGATGTATATATGTACATCCCCCTTTCAAACTAACTAACTAACTAACTAACTATCTAACTAACTAACTAACTAACTAACTAACTAACTAACTAACTAATTAACTGATTAACTGACTGACTAACACACTAACTAACAGCAGTCATTTCAAAGTATGTTAATATCTAAGTGATTACCAAGTTTTTACTGGGTAACTAACGTATCTAAGACCGTATTAAACTGTAAGAGATCCGTAACCGAATAATCTGCATCACATGGATACCACTCCTCTCGTAATAATCGGCAATAAATAATCGGCAAACAATTGGTAGTTATCCAGACAATTGTTTCTATACAAATTGTCGAATGTTATTCTTGTACAGTTAACCATAGCTAAAACGACTTAAATCTATTGTAAATATTGCTTTTATGTTAGACTAAAGCCAGCAACTGCATAATGCTCACTCCAAAATAGTGGTGTAGGGTATAAGCACCGTATGCAATTTACAGATGTCTGTACTAAGTAAAGTAGTTCGTTCATCGTTTATACGTTCATATGCTAAGTGCGGCATGAGTTTATACAGGCTGTCATTATTATATAAAAGACCATCATAAGGGAGTTTAACGTCATCACCATATGGAAGTATGTAAATGTCTGTCTACCTTCCTGACTGACAGACAGACTGACTGCATCTGTGTACATCTGTTTGTGTGTAAGTAACTGAACACATTCATGCAAATACATTTTATATTTAGTGTAGAGAAAAAAAGTTATTTTTTGTTTGTGTATAAAACGAGGAGCCGGATAAAGTAAAAGTGTGAAAGTTTATTTTTATTCATTCTCTTTTTTTTGTAGTTAAAACCTCATACATGTGTCATTTGCATACTTCGTACGCACACACACACAAACTCACACACTTATGCACTCAGACAATTTACATAAAAATGGCAATTAGCATTATTTAAACTTTTTTTTTCAAACATGTTGTTTAAATATGACTCGTTGACTGGCAGTTATTTTTAAAACTCAAGCCATGAATTAAAATAAAGGATCCGGTTATTATACAGTGAGTTGCTAGAAAACTAGTGAAAAATGTGTTTTTCTTGAAGTGAAAAAATATGCAGCAACTTAAATGCAAACTCAATAAGAACACTTTAAAATATGTAAATACATTTAAATGTTGCAATTAGAATGCGGAAAAGGAAATATAGATTTAAAGTAAATCGTTGGTTAAAAATTTGAAAACTTCTCAAGGATTATTATATTGTCATTAAATTTATTAATAATGTATAATGTTTAGTATAAAAGTGGCAATTTATAGTTTATTATACTCAAACATATTAGTCTTAAAGTTTATTTCCTGGTTAGATTTGAAGACCATTAAATCCTGTCCGTCCATCTGCCCATTTGTCTGTCCTTCTATTTTTTTTTTTTTAAATAGTTTGAAGTATTGTCGGCTTCACTATTTTTATATCAAAATTTTTTTATTGAACTAACTGTATGTAAATTAAATATTTTTGTACATTGCCACTTATTACTTCAGTCAACCACCAAAGTTATTGTTTTGTATGAATTCAAATATCAAAAAAATATAATAAAAATAAGATGTCAAATAAAAGGCCATGAATTTGTAAATAGTTACGGCTTTACTTAGCCAGTCAACTGTGCATTCATACAGGAATATTTATTCATATGTACATTAGTATGGTTCAAAAATTAAAAATCGGAGCCATTTTACTATTTGCCAACAAATATCCTTGAGAATAATGTCTGTTTGTTTTAAATGCTTTAACTGAAAAATATGGCAATGGATAGTAATTCAGATGCAACACTCAGCTCTATCAGTCAAGCACATGGTTGATTTGGTTGAAATATGTAACAAGGTTAATACTATTGCATAGTAAGCCAGACGCAAACGTTCATCTCTACCGGTCAAGAACTGCCGGACTTTAAAAAATAGATCACTTAACATAACTATGAGCTCAAAAGCCTTTTTCGGGGATCCGCTTGTATAGGGGCTAAATGAAATAATTGAGCAATTTCATCCATTTAACGTTTCTCCTTGTAGGACAGGAGGCGTTAGTTTCAAATTTCATCAAAATATCTTAAACTTATAGCGTGCGTACAAGGTTTATATGGACACAATGACGGCCTGACAGACTGACATAGTTAATTTGCTTGAAATTTGCAATAAGATTAGTGCTATTGAATAGAAGGGCAGACGCAAACGTTCTCTATCTTTAAAGAACTGTCGGACTTATAAATAGTACATCAATTAGCATAGTTAAAAAGCCCTATTCGGGGGTCCGGTTATACGGGGCTAAATGAAATAATTGACCGATTTCAACCATTTTCAGTTTGTCCTTGTAGAAAAGAGGCGTAAGTGCCAAAATTCATCTAATTATCTTAAAAATTTCGACCTAGAGATAAACACACTGACAGACAGACGGGCATTGATTAATCAACTGAAGAAATTATTCTGAGTCGATTGATATACTTTGGGTGTAGGATCACTATCAGCACAAACGCATAATACCCTCCCCACTACAGTGGTGTAAAGTATTATGAAAAAAGTCTTAGTCTAAAGAAAACACTTCACTAGGTCTATTTTCTTTTTACAACGAATACGTTTTTTGTGGCTTAAAAATAAAAAATAGACTTTTATCTCTTTTTATGCTGAAATTTTCATGTCAAATGATTTTAAGGTTTAGGCAAAAAAAATGAAAATATGAAAAAAAATTATTTATTGTCGGTCTTGTTAATTTTGCCTCAAGTTATTGCTTCTACGATATATATTTAGTAGAGAGTCTACTGTCAGGCAGTCAGTCAGTCATTCAGTCTGCAAGTCATTTAATATTTTGTCATTTATTTTGCCATTCTTGTTGTTTTTGTTTATTTGTTACAATAACAGTCATGTCAAGTTGAAAGACAACTGGGCGTACAATAATAGTCTATTTGTTTTTATTCAACATTTGGCTTTTATTTATGTTTTATTTATTTTTTTCTTTCTACAGTAGTTTTCTGTAAATGAAAATAAAAAGCAATGTGTACACATTTTTATTTGTCATTCGAATTGTTTGTTTTAGCTTGGTCATAAAGATTGAAAAAAGTATATCATTTTATTTAATTGAAAAGAAAGACTTTAGTAATCTCTTCGATTAAAGCTAGAAGAAGATTAATAAATGTTAACTTATTGAGAATAATTTTATATCGGAGTATTTTCTAGATTTTCTAAAATTAAAAAGAATTTTAGACAAAGTTTTAATAAAATATCTAAAACCTGCATTAAACCGAAACCTTTAAGAAAATCAACCCAAATTGAAAAATGTTTAAAAGATATAATTTGTGATTTCGTATTTTTATATCATAAAATAAATTCTTTAAGATGACAGCTTAACCTGTTCACCTGTTTGTTATTTAGAATATTTATTTTTTTAAGTCTATGGAATAAGGACCTTATTCATAAACACCGATATCATTTAATATTGTTTGCAGAAGATTCAACATATCCGAAAATATAAAACTCTTACTTGTTGAAATTAAAATCGTTTAGTTTTGGATAGTTTGAATTTGTGACAAATTAATACTTTTACCTCACAAAATAAGCTTAGACAACAATTTTACTAATAAGATCGTATATAATCTAATAAATATATAATAAACAGGCAAGAGTTCAATATACGCCTTTGCCGAATCTTTATTACTTTAGTGTATTTAAAATAAGTTTAATTTTATAAAAATTCAATTTATTTTATATTTTATAACTCTGATTTAAAAGAATTTTCAGAAAATTGAATTTAACTAATACACAGACAGAAAGACAGAGACAGGCAGACTGACTCACTAACAAACAGAAAGACAGATAGATAGACAGATAGACAGACAGACAAATAGGCAAACGGACAGACAGATAGACAGACAGACAGACACACAGACAGACAGACAGACAGACAGGCAGACCGACAGACAGACAAAGAGACAGACAAACAGACAGACAGACGGGCATAGCTTAGTCGACTCCGGTGTAAGCATCGAAAATATACTTCATAGGGTCAAAAAATCACATTGCCCTCATATTATGATCATTAATTATACATCTAAGAGATTTCCACTACTCATCAGTTCCTACACATTTTCGTATCTATATTTAGTAATTTGTGAGACTAAATACAGGTTGTTTTAGAGTCATTCTCGAATCATATTTTAGCCATTTTTATATATTACAAACAATAATACCAAAAACAGTTTTCGATGTTCTGACGAAATATTATTACAAAATAAGTGTATAAACAATCATATTTCGAACATCTGGATGATCGAAATATGATGACTTTCAAAATATTACGCAAAAACTCAAATAATTATACATTTAATATTATGAACGAAATGAGAATTATATTAACTTATTTTAAGCCACACAAAATTGTTTGTCTACTCTTCTAAAAGAGTCTTTTATGAGCCCCTTTTCTAATCAGTTTCTTTTATTATTTTTAAATCTTTTTCGATCCATTTGGTTCTTCGTGAAACAATTTTGAAAACTATCATATTTCAAACACCAGAATGAACAATTTATGATTAGTATAACTTTTTCTTGTTGTTTTTCATATAATTAGTTTTTAATTATATATCGGGATCGTTTTCGACTAGTTTTTTAAG
The DNA here is from genome assembly GCF_022045245.1 of Lucilia cuprina. Taxonomy (NCBI): domain Eukaryota; kingdom Metazoa; phylum Arthropoda; class Insecta; order Diptera; family Calliphoridae; genus Lucilia; species Lucilia cuprina. The sequence goes on from NC_060950.1 coordinate 20,644,527, forward strand.
CGCGCAACTTATTGATCACCTTTCGATCATCATAAGGAGTCAAAGAAGACTCTTTTTACTGATTAATCATTCAAGAATCTTCCAAACGCTAGGAAAGTAGGAATGTTGCATATTATCTTACATTGATCTTGAATATTATCTTAATTCCAATATATTTAACTAATTTATAGATAAAAAAAAACTATTTTTCTAAAAGTTGCTTTTTATGGAAGATATTGTCAAGAGTAGTTCCATCTCCATTAACTTTAGAGCAGAGATAAATTTTTATATAAAAGCGTTATATGCTGAATCTTATCGCTATACTAAATAGTATTAAGTCATTCTTCAAATCGTGAGGTCCAGTTGTATGAGGGCTAGATAAAATGACGGACCGATTCCAACCATTTTCAACTATTTATACTGCGATTCTAAATCGACTAGTGCACTTTAAGTTTTTGTATGTTACAAACATCAGCACAAACGCATATTAACAATATAGAGGTGTATGGTATAAAAGTTAAATATGCTGAATAAACAACAATAACAATGAATCGGCATAGATTCAATAGACACAACGCATGCAAATTGATATTTATGGAATACGAAATACAATACATAAGTATATAGAAAGTAAAAATAGAATTATAACTCGCAGAGATTCTTAAACAGTTAAACAACATTATTATTTTGTTTGTCTAAATTTAGTAAATCAAAAGGTCATTACAAATTTTTAACTAATGCAGAATATATGAAATTATAAAATTTTGACTAAATCTCAACAATTGTGACACTCTGTGATTAACAATTGCTATCTTACAAAAATATTTTTTTTTGCATAAAAAATCCGATATGACTATGTGTAGAGTATAGTAAAAAATAACGAAAGACAAAAAATGGGGAAAAAATAATAAATAGGCTAAAAATACGCAAATTATATCGATTTATGCTTACAAATATTATACGCTGGTAATACAATAACTTACGCCTTAGAATACAATTTGAAATATCTACATATATATTTAGCAAAACATGAGTAAGATTAATATGTAATCAGTAATGCAATTGTAAAATTGCAAAGATGAAGAAATTTGTTATTTGTACTTAATAACAAACAAAGTTGCCAGTTTTCTAATGGACTGACAGATTTGAAAAAAAAAAAAACAAATTTTTAAAATATTGATTTCTGAAAAATATTTTCTAGAAAATAAAATTTTACGAAAAAAAGTCTAACCAGTTAGCTAGGAGTGAGTAAAGTTTATTTTAATCTAATGTAATTGCACACATTAACACCTACTTAACTTTGCAACACCTGCTTGCCTATTAATATAATTTTATATGGGTTTACATTAATTAAGTAAAAAGTTTTATAAATCCTTTTTAGTATGCTAATTACAATAGTTTCTTTGTTTATTTTAGTTTTTTTTTTTTTGACTTATTATCGTCAATACTTATGTGTCATTTTCTGTGGCTTTAATAAAGAGTAGAGTGAAAATTTCTCAATTCTCGTCAAAGTTGTAAACATAGAAAAAAAAAATAAAATGTGTTGGTCAACTAACCGCAATAGAAAGTTTTTAACTTTGGTTAAAAACTACATTAAACTTGATTACTTGGTAACCCTCCACTCAATTTGACTTCACATAAGCCACATACATACAAATATACATACATATTAATTCACACATTAGAGTGGACCCTTTTTGTAAACCGAAAACTTGATGATGATATGTTGAGCTGGGCCAAAGGATAAAAAGGTCCTTTTTTAAAGATTTTTTCAAATTTTTGGCATGTATCATGCAAAATTATGATATAATGTTTTGATATCTTTCTAAACCTCTTTACATAGTTATACCCTTCATCACCATACTTGTAATGTACAAACATTTCAACGTCACTCAAGTTCTGAATTTTCCACATATTTTTATGAAATTTTAATCAAAATTAGTTTTTGAATCGATTAAAACATGTTTATCACTCTGTCTGTCTGTCTGTCTGCATTTCTGTCTGTATTTCTGTCTGTCTGCTTTTCTTTCTGCCTGTCAGTCTGTCTGTATTTCTGTCTGTCTGTCTGCCTTTTTGTCTGTGTGTCTACAGTTTTTGTTTCTGTCTGTATTTCTTTTTTTCTGCCTGCCTGTCTATCTGTCTGTTCATCCAGCTGTCCATGATAACCATATTCTAGATACTTTTATGAAATTTGGAGTATACATTTTTTTGACCGAAATTGGGACCCTTCAATTTTGACTTTTAGCTCATAACTAAGACAAAGATATTAGTACCTCTTTAGAAATCGGCACAACCAAGTTTTATAAATGAATAAATAACACTACCGATTTTGTAATGATGGACCCTCAATTGACCCTTCCTTCAAATTTTATAATAATCGCCCCGTATTTGAACCAAAACTTTATTAGTTTTTTTTTCGAAAACAATGTTCAAATCATGACTTAATGGAATTTTAAAAGTACCAGACGTCCGTAAGAAAATTTAGAATACATTGCTGCACGCCTTCTAACTCTAGCGAGCTTCAGGCGAATTCATTAAAGTCACTACCCGGAGAATACCTAGCTGTAGACCGGATGTAGTTAGCTGCTTGGACTTTTCATGGAGGAATCGCCTTGAACACTCCTAAGAGAGTGGCAAACAGAAAACTTTCAGCCTATGTAAAGAGCACCATCCTAGTATCTTAAAATGAACAAAATTATAATTTTCGGTGGGAACATCACAAACTTCTATTATACATTCAAATAAATATGTAGACAGAAGGAAAAACTGTAGAAAAAGTTCCCAAAAGTGTCAATAACTTCCAGTTACCATTTTTGTGTCGCTTTGCCAATGCGTCGTTGCGACTTCTACAACGAATCGTTGTCATTTCGAAAACACAACTTTGTGTTTGACTACATATTGTTGACACTTTGGTAACACATTATTTTTTGTTGAATTGATAACGTTGTGTATTTTTTTATATTTTTGCTGCTATATATCTTTCTTCTGAATAGTTTTTAAACTTTAAGGACATTTTATCTAATTATGACAAAATATCTTTTACGATAACAAAATATAACTCTTTTTGTTCCTGGAGCAAAAAGCAGATATGTGAAAAATTTATAAATCATAAATTTCATAATATTTTCAAATCGACTTCAGTTGTCAACTTGTGCAGACTAACAATATGAAATCTGATCGAATATAACAAAAAAACTTTAGCGGATTTCCACATAGTATCATTTATATAAAGTATTCGTTATATTAATTTAATATAATTTTTTATATGTTTTATATTACAAAAATAATAGAATGTATGAAAAAAACATATGTTTGATTTAGTCTAGTAGCATGCTTAAATCTAATTTTTTACTTAAACTTCAGAGTTTTTTCCCTAACTTTTTGTATATGTACACATATATTTTCTATATTCCCTTTTTTATACATTATTAGCTGTAGTTGTAATAGTAGTAGATACTTTTTTTCTTTTATTGTGTCTTTTATTATTATTATTATTTTTATCACAAATGTTCACAAATATACATACAACAAAATAAAAATAGAAAAAGAGAGAATAACCATTTGAAGTAGGAAAGAAAAATATATAGAAAATCTCTAAAGATTTAAGCGCCAAATTATTCTAATATAAAAACGCTTTGTTATTTTATTTCTATGTATATGTTGTATAAATTTGTACTTCGTATTGCCATATGCGTTTATGTTTATCAGTCCGTTACCAAGAGGCGAATTTATTTCATGTTATTTAAATTTATACAAAATATATTAAAGTAAAATTAAAGTGTTTAAATTTTGATAAGACATTTGTGTCAGAGGATGTAATTTTAGCAAGTTATGTTTACTTTCGAATACAAATTTAAATAAAACGTGTAGGTAAATTTTGCTTTGAAAGCTGAAGCAATTTAAAAAATCGGTTGTGTAGGACGATGTTAAATAAATATACAACTGAGAGATTATACCAGACAAATATTTCTTAAGGATCTTATATTTTAAAAGCAGGACATTGACTACTTACTCTCTATTCGTCATCTTTCGCTCGTACAATTTAGTAATGATAGATTCGTAGATATGTATTTAGAGTCAGTATTTTTGCTAAGGAAACAAGGATCTATGTACTCAATAAATTTTGTCTTATCTATAAAGCATTATCGGTTGAACCCAACAAAGAACTATGTTTAGGACCTGTTTAACCAGACTACATAAGTACTTTGAATAATTGATCGCAAACATTTTTGCAACATCGTCTACATACACAGGACTAAATTCTTTGCAGGTAAAAGTGATTTAGTTATTTAGTTATTTAGTTATTTAGTTATTTAGTTATTTAGTTATTTAGTTATTTAGTTATTTAGTTATTTAGTTATTTAGTTATTTAGTTATTTAGTT
>NC_060950.1:20948988-21219771 GCF_022045245.1 Lucilia cuprina
TTAAAACTTAAACGTGTTGAAATTGATCAAAAATTACAAACAGTTGCATCGAAACTTTCTGATGTCAAAGCTCAAATACCACATTGGCGTGAACAATTAAAACCACTGCGTTTGCATGAAATACCGGGAGATTCAGAACCTCAGCCACCTTTGAAAACCTATACGGAAGAAGAACTGGCCACACATACGTTGCAAGATATCCAGTACAAAGAGAGTGTGCAAGAAGAATTATTAAAAAAGAAACCAAATCTATCGTGCATCTCCGAATATATCGAAAAACGAGATGTATATCTGGAGAGAGTTAAGGTGTTGGAAGACATCACTTGTAAACGTAACGAAATGCGACAGCTGTATGATGATGTACGCAAGAAACGATACAATGAATTTATGCAGGGTTTCCATATTATTACCAGAAAACTAAAAGAAATGTATCAAATGATTACACAGGGTGGTGATGCTGAACTCGAATTAGTCGATTCCATGGATCCCTTCACCGAAGGTGTATCCTTCAGTGTCAGACCTCCCAAGAAAACCTGGAAGAACATATCAAACCTCTCGGGTGGCGAGAAAACACTTTCTTCATTGGCTTTGGTATTTGCTTTGCATTATTACAAGCCTTCGCCTCTGTACTTTATGGATGAAATCGATGCGGCTTTAGATTTTAAAAATATATCCATTGTAGCCCATTACATTAAAGAGAGAACGAAAAATGCTCAATTTATTATAATTTCTCTACGCTCGAACATGTTTGAATTGTCTGACTATCTGGTGGGTATATATAAAGTTAAAGATTGCACAGATTCAGTGTGTATACAAAACGAACCACCTAAAATGCCGCTAATGGAAACACAACAACATCAAAATCAAACCCAAACACAAGCATTACATTCCCAACCAGCCCATATGCTTGTGGGAACTGCAGCAGATCTTTCTAACCTGACAGCTGTACAACCCTCTCAAGCGCTAGCCGATAAGTCAGTGAGCCTTAATGACTCTATAGATGCTTCCCCACCACCGTCAAAAGCTATTCCTAATAGCCAGCAAGAAAATAACGAAAATTCTGAATCTGCCGCCAATGTCTTGTCCCAGTCAGCAGCACGCCCCAGTAGCAATTCAACATTTGCTCCCCAGGGAGAAAGTACCGGCGTAACGTCCTCCCAACTTTCATGTGATGGTCGCCCTAGTGCTAATATGACTTTCATACCGCAAGGCGAAAGTACAGCTTTGTCACAGACACTTCAAATGGATATAACACAAAATGCTACATTTACCGACAGTCAGTTCAAGAAACCCCTGCCTCCTGTAACCTCCAACTGATGTTTGTTATTGTTTATTTTTATTTTTAAATGTCCCATTGACTGGGTTCAGTAGGTGTATTTTACAATATTACATTTTATGGCCATATATTTGTATCTGTCATATTTCATATTAAAACAAGACAATCATTCTCTTATCGAATGACCTGACCACACTCACAATTCAACCACTATTACATATTATTATTTAAGCGTTTTATATAAATACATATTAAATTTTTAACATGCTCATACATTTTGGAAAAAATTAATAATTAACTATTTCTACCATTTTTTTACATTCTTAAACATTGATCATATATTATTTAGAAGAACCATAACTAATAAAAAAATTTAAAACACATAAGAGTACTTTCCACTACATAATTTTACAAAATCTGTAATTTTATTTTCCCTTAAAATATACAAAACAGGTGTATAGGATGTTGAATATACAAATTAAGTTTAAACTTTATTTTTATGCAACTCAAGGTTTCTCATCAAAAATTTTAGAAATATTTTTACATATTACCTCTAAAGCTTCGGTCGTTGAATTTTTTAGCGAAGTAATATCTTCACCTTTGTCACAGGCTTTTGTTAATTCTGGATCTAAAGGCAACGAACCCAGAAATGGCACATTCATTTCATCGCACATACCTTTGGCACCACCCGTTTTAGCAGGAAATATTTCCGATGTATTACCACAGTGACCACAACGAAAACTGCTCATATTTTCAATAACACCCAATATTTGTATGCCTTGTTTTTTACAAAAATTAATCTCCTTGCGCACATCCAACAGTGAGACTTCCTGGGGTGTTGTTACAATTATAGCTTTGAGGGCTTGAGGTTGATTTTCATCACGTAAATATGATACTACCGACAAATGTTCATCCGATGTGCCAGGTGGAGTATCCAACAGCAACAAGTCTAAAGTCCCCCAATCAACTTCACTTAAAAATTGCCGTATCATACCGTTCTTTTTGGGTCCTCGCCAAATTATGGCATCGTCTGGTGAACCCAATAAAAAGCCAATTGACATTAAACATATATTATCATCTACCCCTACCGGCGACCATCCCGATCCAGACTGATGAACGTTTTCTCCTTCTACACCCAATAGACGCGGTTGGGAAGGTCCGCATATATCAATATCCAAAACACCAAAATTTTTATCATTGTAACTTCTGGCTAAATAACGTGATAGTAACATGGTCACTGTACTTTTGCCAACGCCTCCTTTGCCAGATAATATCAATAATTTATTGCGGACATCCTTCATAGCTTCTGCCACCAGTGCTTTACCGGGATCTTCCAACTTCTTATTAGGATCACTGCAGATTTGTTGATTAGGACATCCTTGACAGGCACTTCCTAAACCGGCATTGGCGCTTTGCACACCCGGACAGTTTTCGGGTTCAGGCATCATTTTTAAGAAGATTTAAAAAACACGATATAGTAAATGCAATAAATTTCAATTCAAGTTGCACAGTAATTTTTGTTGTTATTGTGAAATTTCCAACAGCTGGTAGCGCTACCAGACCAACATTGTCTACTATGTTAAGGCTACCAGATAAAGATACGTTTTAAGTACACTGCAAAATACATATGAAGTTTGTTATGCAAAATTTAAATTTTGGAACTCGAGAGTTTTCTACTTCAATGACTTGAATTTATTATAATTTGTAAAGTGATATATATACTAAACAAGATTTGTAGGCAAAATAATTCCCAGTTAACAAAGGCATGCGTTAAAAATCGCTAGAAAATAAGATTCAAATTTTCCGCTAAATTTCTTCATAAATCTTTAAATTAACACCACTGCACTTTGTTTACCACATCAGCTGATCGTGTTCTTTTATAATAAATACGATTTCATTCAATTTCGCAACTACAAAAATAGTATCGTGTGGTTCGATATTTGCGTTAGCTTTTGGATGAAACCACACACTCGCCCATCCATCATAACTATTGTCTGATAAATTGACGGTTTATTTTCTTGCTGTTGTGTGTAATTTATTGATTAGCAGCTCTACTGTGAAGTGACAAAAACAAAAAGCCTATTGTAAAAATTAAACATTTTATTAGAAAATTGTAAAAAGAGAAATAAAAAATTTGTAACAACATGGATGAAGCGAGTACGGCTAATTCTCATACAAGTAGCCTTAATGCTGTTACCATGAATGGATCTTCCGGTAGTCAAATAACCAGTAAGTACTTACAAAACTCTCGAATAACAAGACCTGGTTTAAATTTAAAGAGTTCAAGTTCAAAGTCCGTAAAGGTGAACTTGTTTTGTGTATCTTTTTTACCATGTTTTTTTTGTGTTGTCTTTTTTGTTTTAAATATTTGCATAATACATACAGACCACTTGAATGAAGAGTGTCAAATACCTATTTGTCTAGCAAGTCTATGAAATATGTTTAAAATATTTTCTGTTTATTTTTTATCTTTTCCATAGATGGTACTGTACGTAATAGAGATTCTTGGGAAGAAGTCACAATTGAGGTGCCCTGGGGTACAGTACAAGGTAAGTAAAATTAATAAGTTATTATTAAGGCGTGCGTATGTAATATATTTTGGTTTTAACACCTTGCCAATATAATTTATTTCCTTATCATTTTTATTTGCTTTAAGTATAATGACTAAACATTTTCTAACAAAAATGTTTTTTGTCGTCTGCTTGCCGCTGAACTTTGTTTATTTTATCAAATTTCTTAGATTTACTTTAGTTTTATTGATTGTAATTAGAATTATAAGGAAATAAGTATTTTTTTTATCAAATACGTCACATTATAAACAAGTTAATCATTACGCATTGTTAGAATATAGTTAGAATATAGCTTTAGTTTAAAATATTGTTTAATTGATAATAATAGTTCAACCATTTATCATATTTACATAATAATCTTTCTTAAAAAAAAAAAAAAACTTAACACCAAATATACTTTTACGTCATTATAATCTAATAAATTGATTTTGAACTTTACAAACTAATTGAGTTTTTAGTTAATTGCAAACTAATATTAACGTAAAGTTGATTAAAAACATAGTAAAATTTAAAATTGCTAAACATTTAATTGATCATCAAATTATTTTAAATTTCGTAAAGTTTTACCAAAAGAAATCTGATTTTTTTTAACTTAATATTTTACTTATTTACTAATGTTTATCTTAATTACAGGAAAATGGTGGGGAAGTCGTAATAAACAACCAATACTAGCATTGCACGGATGGCAAGATAATTGTGGTAGCTTTGATAGATTATGTCCACTTATGCCACCAGAGATACCCGTCCTTTGCATTGATCTACCAGGTCATGGAAAATCTTCACATTACCCCAAAGGCATGCAATATTTCATATTTTGGGATGGTATATGTCTGATTCGTCGCATTGTACGCAAATACGGTTGGAAACGTGTCACTCTAATGGGCCATTCATTGGGTGGTGCTCTAACTTTTATGTATGCCGCTAGTTTCCCCACAGAGGTGGAAAAATTAATAAATATTGACATTGCTGGGCCCACAGTGCGCAGTATTGAACGTAATGCCGACATAACGGGATGGGCATTAGATAAATTTTTAGACTATGAAACATTACCTGAAACCAAAGTACCTTGTTATACATACGACGAAATGGTAAAACTGGTTTTAGATGCTTATGACGGCTCCGTTGATGAGTATTCGGTAAAGATATTAATGGAACGTGGCATGGAAACGGCACCACAACATTTGCACAAAAACGGTTATCACTTTTCCAGAGATTTGCGTTTAAAAATCTCTCTACTTGGTATGTTTACAGCTGAACAAGTATTAGCCTATGCCAAACGTATACGCTGTAAAGTTTTAAATATTCGCGGTAATCCGGGCATGAAATTTGAAAATCCTCAAGTCTACGAACAAGTTATTGAAACTCTAAAAGAAAAAGCTGAACTTGTGATATACAAAGAAGTACCTGGCACACATCACTTGCATCTTTGCACACCGGAACGTGTGGCTCCGCTTATAAATGAGTTTTTATTAGAAGCGTAATGGAAAGAAATACAAACAAAAGCTGCATAATTATTTAAGTAGGGTAATTATTTAATTTAAATTTATAGAAAACGAAAGAAATAAGCTTTTGCTATTTTGTGAATACACTTAAAACATTTTAGTGATATAGATACATATACATACTAACATACAAACATATTTTTGAATCACTTTTACTTACAATTCTAAATTGTTAATTTTAGCAAAATTATTGTAATAAATATCTTCTGTTTAAAGACACAACTATTTATTTTTTAAAATAACTTACGTTTTAAGAATGAAATTTACTAAAAAAATAACATTGTAAACATATAGCACTTTTTCCATTTCAATTAAAAAAAATAGTGAAGCTCTTTCACAAATAACTAAAGTTGTTTATTTTTAATCCTGTGTTTTAAATGTTTATTAGTTTGAATGAGCTTTTTAATAATAAGAAAACCCCATTTCAATTAACCGCATTTCAAAAACGTTCTAAAATAGAAAAAAATATTAGATTTATAAATTCTCCGTATTTTAATTTTGTTAAATCATTTTAATCTTCAGGATTTCTAAGATCAATTCTATAAAATATTCGTACTACATTCTTAATCACATCTCAGTGGAAAATCTTTAAAAAGATGAATTGTATGTATAAATTAAGATAACAACAATTGGATCTTTAATACATGTTTGCGAATAATTGTACAACATTATTTAAAATTATTTTATTTTATAACGGTCATTTTGTACGTTTGGCAACGTTAATGCATTTATTTATACGTGGCATCGCCTAATAACTGCAACATCTTGATATGGCATCACTGTAGATTTTCAACGACGCTTTCTTTGACAATTTAAAAGAACCGGCCTGGGATGCGTCTATTTTTTACTTTTTTAACGAGTGATTTTCATCGTAGTGCATTTTTCTTGAGAAAAAATTAAATTTCCAGTATTTGGTGTATTAAAATTAACATAAAATCGGTTATAAAGAAGGCTTTAAATAATTTTGTAAGATTGTGTTAATAGATTGCTTTAAAAATATCATAATTAATTAAAAGACTCAATTTTTTTGTTTTCATTTAAATTTACGAGGAAAAGGAGTGGTAAAAAGTGCATAGTAGTAAAATATAAAATATGTGTGTATGTATTTGAAAAAAAAATAAAGAGAAAGCAACAACAAATTTGTAAAAATAAACAACAATATTGAACCAAAAAGAAATCAAACAAAACAAGAAAAGTAATAAAAATAGTAACAGCAAAAGAGTTTCGTTAAATTTTCAGGAGCGCTGCCTTGTTTTTGTAGTTTCGGTAAAATTGTGTTTGCAAAGCGTTAGCGTCATCTGCTGACGCTAATGTTGGTTTTCTAACGTTTCTGTTCAGTTAACATCATCGTTTTAGTACAGTTGCTCTCACTTATGTGAGCACTTGTTTGTGTGTTGCTTTCTATTTGGGAATGCTCTCTGGTGGTTATATTTTCTCTGTTCAGTTTAGTTTGCTGCCGCTGCTTTTGTATGCTAGTGTGTGATTTTATCTGTCCGTTTTATTTTAACAATTTCGTTTTGATTCTTCTATTTCTGCTACCTACCAGTCAAATCCACCAGTTGGTGAGCGAGTGTTTTGGGAACACATTTTTATTTATTAAAATAAAAATACCACATACATAAATATACTACATACTTTTTGCCTGCTGCTTTCTGCCGTTTAAAACTTTTGTCACTTTTATTTTATTGCTTTTACAAAATAAAACTAGCCACCATATTCGTAAGTGTGTGAGAGTGAGTGTTTTTTTTTTTATTTTTTTCATAACGTTCGAAAGTTTGTGTGTTTAGTCAGTCACTGTGGAATTTAATCAGTTCGCGGTCGTTGGGATTTGTGCAAGACAGAAAGAAAAAAAATAAAACTTGTCAAGTGTGTGTTGAAAATATACAAAATATTCAACTTATTAAAAAACAAATAAAGTTGTGAAATGGCAACAAAATCAAAACGCGCGGGTACTGCCACGCCCCAACCACAACCCAGTGGCACTAGTACACCCATGATGACGGGAGCCAATCGTCCTGCCAGTCCCCTGAGTCCAACACGCCATTCTCGCCTGCAGGAGAAGGCTGAATTGCAAAATTTGAATGATCGTTTGGCCGCCTACATCGACCGTGTCCGCAATTTGGAAACCGAAAATGCCCGCTTATCAATTGAAGTGCAAACAACACGCGATACTATTACGCGTGAAGCTACCAATGTCAAGTCCATGTATGAGAATGAATTGAGTGACGCCCGGCGTTTGTTAGACGATACAGCCCGCGAAAAGGCTAAATTGGAAATCGACATCAAAAGACTCTGGGAGGAAAATGAAGAATTGAAGGCCAAGTTGGACAAGAAAACTAAAGAGTGTTCAGTGGCTGAAGGTGAGTTTGTTCTTAATTTAATTTCTATATGAAATCTTCTTTAGCGATTATGTGTTTTGTGTGTATTTGTTTTTTCTTAATTTTTTATTTTCGTTTTCATAACGAACGTCAATGCCGTGTTGTTTTTTTTTTTCATTCGTTTTCTGCATGTGTCTGTTTTTTTATAAGTTGTCAAATAGTTGTTTTGACAAATACTGTTAGGGTGTTCGTTGGACAATCATTTGGCAATACAAAAATAGGGGTTCCCAATAAAAGCAAACAAAATGTTTGGAATTGCAAATGTTTAATTAAAAGCTATAATGGATTTGTTTTATTTACTCATCAACAGGAAATGCCCGCATGTATGAATCACGTGCCGCTGATTTAAGCGCCAAATTTAATGCTGCCAATGCTGATCGCAAGAAGGCCGTTGATGAATTGAAAGATTTACAAAATGAACTCGAACGTTTGCGCAAACAATTGGATGAGGCTCGCAAGCATTTGGAAGATGAAACTTTGGCTCGTGTTGATCTCGAGAACAATATTCAAAGTCTGCGTGAAGAATTGACCTTCAAGGATCAAATACACTCGCAAGAAATCAATGAAACTCGTTCACGTCGCCAGGTGGAAATCAGTGAAATTGATGGCCGTCTTATGGAACAATATGAGGCCAAATTGCAGAGTTCTCTGCAAGAGCTACGTGAACAATATGAGTCTCAAATGCGTGCCAATCGTGATGATATTGAAACTCGTTATGAGCAGAAAATTAAGAATTTGCAAGCTGCTGCTAACCGAAATTCTGGTGCTGCTGCCTCAGCCATTGAAGAATTACGTACTACACGTACTCGTATTGACGGATTGAACAGCCGCATTAATGAATTGGAATCTACAAATGCTGCCCTCAATGCTCGTATTCGTGATCTCGAGCAATTGTTGGATGATGAGAGAGTTCGCCACAATGCTGACATGTCGGCTTTGGAAGCTGAGTTGCAACGTATGCGCGACGAAATGGCCCAACAGTTACAAGAATATCAAGATTTAATGGATATCAAGGTGAGTTTTTTGTTTTTGTCCATTTCTATAACGACTTGATCTTGTCATATCTCAATGGGTTTTGTTATAGTTTACTTCAAACCATTTTGAAAATACTTGCACTTATTCTTGCATGTACATATATAATAAGTATATTTCTTCCTGTTTCTAGGTTTCTTTGGATTTGGAAATTGCCGCCTACGACAAACTTCTATGTGGTGAAGAATCACGTCTCAATATTACACCCTCTGGTGGTGGCGCAACAGTCACATCACTTAGCCAATCTTTACGTTCGTCTCGTGCTACTCCTCACCGTAAGACACCAATGCGTGCACCATCTACCGCCCCTGGCGCTTACAAACGTAAACGTACCGTTGTCGATGAATCCGAAGATGTAAGTCAATCGGAATTCTTTGTCACCAGCAGTGCCAAAGGTGATATTGAAATTTCTGAATTTGATCCTGAGGGTAAATTCGTTAAAGTACATAATAAGGGACAGAATGAGGTACAAATTGGTGGTTGGCAATTAAAACGTACTGCCGATGGCAAAGAAAGTACTTTCAAGTTCCATCGCAGTGTGAAAATTGATGGCGGTGCCACGATAACTGTTTGGTCATCGGATGCTCCTGGTGCAACACACGAACCACCAACAAATATTGTGATGAAAACACAAAAATGGTTCGGTGGCGATAGCATAAAAACTTCTCTGTTCAACAGCGATGGCGAAGAAGTAGCCGGCTCTGAACGTATCAAGCGTACGATTGTACGTCATGTTTCACGTCATAGATCCGGCGCCGGTGTAAGTGGACGTGCCAGCGTTTCAGTACTCGATGGTGTGGGCAATGAGGAACTCTATCATCAACAGGGTGATCCAGAACAACAGCAAGGTGAAGAAAAATGTCGTTTGATGTAAGAGATGGATGCTTCAGTGTTTTTAAGGTGTAGATTTAAAATAAAAATTAAAAGAACTATTATAGATTAAAGGACGGTATGTTAGATACTAGTCCATAAAAAAAAACGCGCAACATTACAACTTTTGTTTTTAAACGATAAAATTGTATTTGCTCCCCCTTTTCCCTAATTTCTATGTTCTCCTTATTTAATTTATATTACGATTAATTTTATATTTTGAATTTTGAAACGCCGAAGCCAACGTTAAACAGAAAAACAAAATTACTTACTAAAATAGCAGCCACCCTAAAACTACAATAGATTTTTCTAATTTTAGTATTAAGATTTCATTTGGATAGACTTGAATTTCTTTTCATTTAAGTCTTCCACGTAACTTGTTCGTTTTTTTTACATCAAACTAATAATCATTTTTAAAACTTTAACAAGTGAATGTTTCTCTTCCAAAAGAATAATAAAAAAATCCTAAAAATCCTGATGTATTTGCTTATTAACAACAAACAACTTACATACTTAGCAATAAATAAAAATCGTTTGTCATTTTTATTCTCTCTGCTTATTTTCTTATAATTAATATATTCAATCGTTTATTTTCTTTCCCCAACATAAAGTATGTAAAATTAAACTTAAATGAAATAAAACCAAGAAAGAAAACCTAGAGATAGTAGAGCAAAAAAAAAAAAAATACAAATTCACAAATGTACAAATTTATGTTTCATTAACATTTTGTTCTAAATTTTATGTTTCGCTAATACACTTTTGTCCAATACTTCTTACTATACATACATACTACATTTAAACATAAACTATAAATACACTTTTAAATAAAACTAAACAATAAAAAATATACTAATTTCAGAATATATATTTAATTTTATAAACATAAGTTTTTTGTCTTATTTTTATTTTTTTTTTTTTTTACATCAACTTAAGGATGATTTAATTTTCTAAAAAAAAAGGATTTTATATAACTAAAATAAAATAAAAAATTATAAACTATCAGAATATAAAAGAAAAATAAAAGTAAATATTCAATATTTTACACAAATTCAAAATATTTTTAATTTAAATATTTAGGTCAAAGAACTTGATTACGTAACAGAAGAAAAAAAGAAAAAACAATTCACATGAGTTAAAACTTTTGTTGGATAAAAATGTGTTTGTAATTGTCATATTTTTTGAGATCATAAATGTTTGTTTACTTAAGAACTTGTTTAAATATTGAGTGAAAACACACACACTCATATACATTTCTCATTTTTATCAAACGTTATAAATTTTGCATTAATTTTTGGGTTTACTAAACGAAAAATAATAAATTCTATTGTGATCTTATCTCTAGGTTTATATTATACACTAGAGAGAGGGAGTTTTCTAATTTTTATAATTTATGTTAATTTAACAGATTTCGAGTTTGATGAGTCTAGAAAAGAATGCGATTCGCAAGAGATCGTATTGATAACATACACCTATTCCGCAAAATCGAATAAAAGTTAATGATCAGACAAAAACTTTTGTTTGATTCTGAAAAACGAATATTTTAGATTTTTTTCTAAAACAAAGAGAAAATGTTTTCATCTTTTTAAATATAAACCTATTCCACGCACAATCTTTTTACAATATGCCTATTCAAAGTTTTATTGTGTAATTTCCAATTGCCTTCAATCGATTACTATACTTTCTCTGAATTGTAGAAAAAATATTCATATAAGTATATATTTTTTGGAATAATTTAAAAATCCAGTCGTGCTTTCAAGTAAATAACGGAAATTTCTTTCAAAGTTAAAACACTGTACAAACAGTATTGTTTTTAATTAATAAAATTTACTCTCGCACAAGTACTTCATATATTTATGAACATACAATACAAACATACATATGTATATGTTTATAAACATAAATGTTTTTATGTAAATTAATACATAATTATGTATGTAGTACATACATACATACATACATACATACATACATACACACAAATGTATGTCCATTAGACTGGTCCCCAAAAATAATTTTGAGCTGGATGTGGTGGAATAAGTTGTTTATAAACTAAAAGGTTCGGTCTATTAAATACATTAACATTTTATTTTCTTAACATTTCGACAGATCTTTAGAAATTTTCTATCCGAATAGGTATAAAACATTTTTATCAAAGGACCAACACCAAAGTTTTTGATAATTTCCCAAGCCAAATATTAAAAATATCATAGATTTTTTGCATTGTTTTGTCTGTGCGTTATTACAGTGATATGAGCTGTGGATGTGAATAGGCTGCCATAGATGACCCCCAAAATTTTTGAGTAATTAATAGTCAGTATTTGGATTCCGTCTAGTAGGACACTTCTTAATCTGGATAGTGAAGAATGCTTCGATAGTAAAAGCTTCGGTGGTGATTTCAGGTTACGTCCAGTTAGTTACTACTACTTACTACTCAGTTAAACTAGGCTTAACTTACTGTTAGGTTAAACAAATTTAGGCAGACTTTAACCGATAATTGTGTTTTTCAGTTATAGATTTAAGTTCAGTTAACTTCGTTAGTATTGTCAGCTTTCCACTCAAAAACTTAAACAATGAACAGCTGTTTTTTTGCAAACAATACTTTTGTAAAATGAAAAATTTTGGAATAATTTAAAAAAAAACATTTAAAACAATAATAAAACAAAACAAATCAGAAAACTGCAATTTACTTAAAATATTAAGCTTTTTTCTTTCGAAATCATTGTTTTATTGTTCTTGTTAATTGTGTGTTTTCACTTATAACTGAAGTTTAATTGGCCAATTACACTCAGTTAAACTAAGATAATAAGTATCTTTACTGATAACTGAAAAACACGAAACACATATTAAACCGGGTTTAACCAAGAATGAAGATTATCTTTATCAGAAAAACTCGCCCTAAGAAAATTATCTATCCAAATAGGTATAAAACATTTATATCAAAGGACCAACACCAGAGTTTTTGATAATTTCCCAAGCCATATATTAAAAATATCATGGATTTTTTGCATTGTTTTGTCTGTGCGTAATTACAGTGATATGAGCTGTGGATGGAAATAGGCCGCCATAGATGACCCCCAAAATTGTTGGGTAATTAATAGTATTTGGATTCCGTCTAGTAGGTCGCTCCCTAATCTGGATAGTGAAGAATTCTACTAAAAACTTCGCTGGTGGTGACTAAATTGTTCATTTCTCGAAGATAATCCATGACTCTTAATTCAACGAAGACCACATAGATAATTCACATTCATCTTGTTAATTTGTTGAGCATAGCGGACTGCTAATATGTATTTAAAAAATCTGGAAAAATGTACGTGAGCATTATAATGAGTCGTAATGTTGGATTACGACAACAGTCCCCGACCAATGCCGATGATGGTTAAGCCCTTAACATTTGTGCAGATGGTCCATGGTCCAGTATTTATTTAACAGGATACAATGCTGTAAGATGTTGCTTCGTTGGAAAATTTCGGGTCAATCCTATAGGGTAATAATTGTATACTTATGGGTCTTCCAACATTGTTCGTTTTCAGTAATTCTTAGCGAACACAAACCCTTTTGTGAATGAAAATAACAGTTCTTCAAGCTGTATTTTTTTAGTTGCATATAATGAAGTCAAATTGAAAAAAGGAAAAATTCTCACTTTTCAATTCAAATTTACTTGAGGATAAACTATTTCCATACATAAGGCCTTCATTCATAATTTGGCTTTGGGTAGCGGAAGATCGTCGAGTGTCATTGCCATTATCTCTTAAGGTTTACCAGGACATAATTTTTGATGCGTCGGTACCATGTTACGCTTTTCGAGTTCGGATTTATAATCCATCTTTTACTTTGATATATGTTTGAGTACCAAGAAAAACTCATATTGGATTTTGGTGAAGACCTTTCTATACAAAGCTATACATCGTTTCAATATTGGTTGGACTTTCAGCTTACAGGGGTAATTGGATTTATATTAAACTCTGTTATAATTAAAATCAATACGTCAATTAACCATATGCATTCGGATTTATAATCCATATTTTACTTTGATACTTGGTTGAGTACCAGAAAAAAACTAATATTGGAATTTGGTGAAGGCTTTTCTATAGAATTCTATAGGTCGTTTCGATATCTCTTGGATTGACAGCTTACAATGATAATTGGATTTAGATTATAACTCTTGTCATAATTAAAATCAATACGTCACAAATGTCAATTCAATAGATTTGAAATAATTGCATATGTATGTATCTCATTGTCGAAGAAGTACGCCAAAAACCAGAAATAACTTTTTCCATTACACACAAGACATCTTCGGATATTATTTTTCTTGTTTTTACAATTGTTCTTTTTTTTTTCTTTTTTGCCGGCACAAAGGTTCATTCAACTAAAATAAACATTAATTCCGTAATCAAAAAACCAGAAATATTGCATTCGAAATTCTTGAATTTTTTTTAAGACGTTTAAACTTTCCTTAATAAACTCTTACACATGCATCAATGTGTCTATGTCTGTTAAATTTTATATGGATGCATTTGAAAAAAAAAAAATAAAAAAGTAGAACACACTTCTTATCGTTATCAATGCGTGTTAAAAATCAAATAAAACATTTTTATACTAGAATAATCTTTTCAAAATATAAAGTGTTTTTTCCAATTATTAACAATAATAATCAAATAATTTAAATATACCCTCAAAACTGACCTCCCCATTAGTAGTAATAAGAGGTTAAAATTACTTTTACTCATTAAATGTTTTCTGTTTACTCTTAAATTCAAATAGCCGCTCTTTTTGTTTTTAGCTTGCCAGAGTTGGGAATATTTTATTTTTTAATTATGCGAATGGTATTTATTTTCAAATTTAAACAGTACGACCAATGAATTTAAAGTTTCCGCGGCAAATGCTTTAAAGTTTACTATATTTAAGACCTTATTCAGAAAATATTTTTTATTTTATAAACGGTTTATAAATCAAATTTTGTATAGAAATTTTTCACCAAAATGATCCGAGAAACTGGTGTTCATTGTTAGACCCATGTAAATTGATATCATGCGGATCGACCAATACTTAGTCACAGTTTATATATAAAGTACTATCATTGCTTAACTATTAATTATCTTTTTAAATTTCCCTAATGTCCATACATAGAAACTTTTGTTTTAGACCTGGTTCACATTAGGAAACTTTTTTGGGAAACTTTTGATTTTGTGTGTGAGAGAAAGAGAAAGAAATATTAACCATCTCTTTCTCTCACACACAAAATCAAAAGTTTTTCACACTGGGAAACTTCTGTTGAGAAACTTTTGATTTTGTGTGTGAAAGAAAGAGATGGTTGATATTTCTTTTTATTTCACTCAAACGCAAAAATCAAAAGTTTCCCAGTGTGAACCATGTCTTAGAAACTACGTATTAATTGCATTGATTTGTTGTTGAAGAATAAGACCTGGTTCACACTGGGAAACTTTTGATTTTTGCGTTTGAGTGAAAGAAAAAGAAATATCAAACATCACTTTCTTTCACACACAAAATCAAAAGTTTCTCAACAGAAGTTTCCAGTGTGAACCAGGTCTAACAAAACAAGTTTCCGACTACGGGAGTGAAAATGAAAAAGTTTTATAGTGTAGACCGGTAGTTATTAGGATAAAATTCAATTCTAATATGTTTTGTTTTGACTTTTTGGTTGTTTGAAAAATATGCTTTTTCAATATAAAAATATTTCGACTTTTCGATATTTATTTATAAAACTAATTTTTTTCGAGGATAGTAAAATTTTCGATTTTTTTAATATGAATTGTTTGAAATCTATTTTTAGAATCATTGTAAACAATTAAAGTTCTAAATCAATATTAATTCATTCCCCTGAAACGTGATTAGTTTCAATATTGTCAGTAAAAGACTAATTTTATCATAAATTTTACAAATACATGCCTGATTAATACACAATTCATTATCTCAGTGTTCTCTTAAATACATATTATTAACAAAAACAAACGGTTGCCATAATAAAAATATTAAAATCCCAAACTGAGGACATAGACTCCCATATTCATAAATGCTCAATAAAGTTATTGATGTTTTTTTGTAGGAATTTCATATGGAAAATGTGCGTAATAAACCTTAAATAAACGATTATTATTTTTATGAATACGTGGGAAAGTATACAAAGGTGTCACTTTTGACATTTACAATATATAATACCCTACACCATAAAATACCCTACACCTGTTTACAAATAAAATGTGATTTAGTTTTCATAACAAAGCATTTAAGTTGAGTTGTACCTTGCCTCAGATATACTTAAGCCATTTATTGTTTAAGAAAACTGTGAATATTTAAGTAAAATTTTGATGGGGACTTTTTATAGGGGCTAGGGTGAAATGAGACCCAGTAATTATAAAGTTCATGAGGATCATCAAGGCTAGTATAGAACTTGGTTTTGCAGCTTTTTTTCTAGATACGATTATATTAAACATAATTATGAACTTAAAAGCCCTATTTGGCGGGTTCAGTTGTATGGGGCCTAGGTGAAATAATGGACCGATGGTAATTATTTTCAATAGGCTTCATCTACGGTACCACAGAAGATCATGTGCCTAATTTTATTGAATTTTCTTCAAAATTGTGACCTGTAGTTTGAGTACAACTCTATTCGGGGGTTCAGTTGTATGGGGACCGGGTGAAATAATGGACCGATCTTAACCATTTTCAAAAGGCTTCGTCCCTGGGGCAATAGGATATATAGAATAGACCAATATTATTGTGCATTACAAACATTAGCACAAACCTAATATACCCTCCCCACTAAAGTGGTATAGGGTATAAAAATGGAGGATCCCCCTTCAGTATAAGCAACATCATAAGTACTTTCAAAAGAATCTGACGAGAACTTAGTTTATGTATACGACCAATATTGCGATATGCTATATTGATGGTGAATATTATTTTCCCACAGTGGGGGGAAATATATGTATGAAATAAACTAGCTTATGGCAACCCTACAACAATCACAAAGTCGTTTAGTAATAAATAAAATAAAATGCAAAGGATTTAAAAAAAGCAGACTCAGAATAATTTTTATATTTGTAGTGAGTGGAAGCAATCGCAGAAGTGAAGTGTTCGAAGTTGAATTGAATTTGTATTATTTTGTATTTAAATTGTGTGCATTTGTTGTTTTTGCTGTTGTTCGTGGTTGGTTTCTCGATATTTAGTTCATTGACACAAAATTCTTTATTTTTGTTTTGTGTTGTAGAGTATATTATTTCAATTGTTGTTGTAGTTGTTGTTGTTTAATAATTATTTACTTAACTCGTACTTTTTGTTATCAAGTACAAGTGGATCTTTTTTTTAACCATTTTATAGGAATTTGAATTTGTTAATAAAAAAAACTCATAAAGAACTAAAAAATTCGAATAAAAATAATAAAATTTATAAATATTTATTTAACAGAATAAAAAAAAGTTATTCTACTTTTCACTGATTTGACTGTCTGTCTGACAACCAAAACTAATTTCACTTTAATTCCGTCATCCACCATCACTTATCTACCTCCAATAAATTAAATTTAAGGTAAGTTTACTACATTTTAATCTTTAGTTTCAATTCATTAAGTTAATTTTGTTTATTATTAATTTTCAATTAAAACTTTTTGTGAATTTTAATTGCTAACATTGTGTCATTATTCAAGTTCAAACATTTTTTCAATGTCAATATATTGTTACAACTAATTTGTACATACTGTTTGTTTGCTGCTACTGAGTGTGAGTCTTTTTCAGTTTCAACTTTTTTATCTTTTAAAATATTTACGACGACATTTAAGAGATTCATATAAATTGCAGTGCTAATTTTCTCTTTAATTTCAATTGATACGATTCACTCTTTTTTTTCAATTTAAAGAGGTTTTCATACTAAGGCATTGTTGCCATCCATTAATTGTTTTTCCTATCATTATATTGTTAATATGTAATGCAAAATACAAATTTGTATTGTAAGAGCGGGTTTTTGAGTTGACAATCAAATCCAATTAATAATTAGATTAGTTAATCGAAAAATAAATTAATTCTAATGTTAATCCCTTTTGATGTTTTTGAGTACAAGATTCAAGTTCGCAGTGTTGCCATACAAAACAACAGAAAACGTCACTGTTTGTTATCAAAACAATGCATGTTTTATAAAAAAAGAACAAGGCAATTGCAAATGTAATATGAAAATTAATGAAAAAAATATATTGTGAAGTCCCCATCATATATACTAATCGATAAATCAAACATTTTAATGTTTATTTTAATAAAAATTGTATTATTTTTTCTTGTATCAGCTGTTTACACTTTTGCGTTTCTTGCTCAAGTTAAAACCTCAATTGGGCGCTTATACCAGCAAACAAAATTAGATGATTGAGTATTCAAAAAAACGTTTCGGAGATTAATTATAATTTAATCCCTAATACTTCACCTAAAGTTTGGCCCTAAAATGTCAATATATTTGAAAATATTAATAGATTTAAATTTAAACAAAAGTCCATCGGTAAAGTGTACATAAAAATATAATTTTTTAAACACACTGACCTAACTGACTTATTTTATTGAAACCACAAAATTATAATTATTGAAATAATGTTATAAAATTTAATTTGACATTAAAAATACTAAACCACATAGTTTTATCTAATACGTTTAATAATGTAGGTTCAGTAAATTACATTTTTTGTATTTAATTTTTTATAATTAACTATTTTACAGTGGGACACACCGAAAAACAATTTTAAACTTAATTTTCTTAGAGCGGGTTTTTGAGTTAGCAATCAAATGCCAATTAATAATCAGATCAGTTAATCTAAAAATAATTGATGTTAATCCCCTTTGATGTTTTTGAGTACAAGATTAGACTTTGCAGTTTTGCCATACAAAACAACTAAGTAAATCGACTCAGAAAATTATTCTTAGTCGAGGGTGGATTTTCTGATAAAGATAATCTTCATTCATTGTTTAAAACTGGTTTAATATATGTTTTGTGTTTTTCAAAGTTATTTATTATCTAAGTTTAATAGTAATTTTCTAATTTCTTTTATCGATATTATTATTTAAAATTTTAATTTATATTTTTTCTAAAATTTTACAAGAGTGATATGTTTTTGACTGAAAAGTTGGCAATACTAACAAAGTTAACTGATCCTAGGTCCATAACTGAAAAACACAATTATCGGTTAAAGTCCGCCTAAATTTGTTCCGAGTTTAATCTAACAGCAAGTTAAGCCTAGTTAAACTGAGTAAGGGCGAATTTTTCTGGTGAAGATAATCTTCATTCTTTGGTTAAACCTGGTTTAATATATGTTTCGTGCTTTTCAGTTATCAGTAAAGTTATTTATTATCTTAGTTTAACTGAGTGTAACTGGCTAATTAAACTCAAGTTATAAGTGAGAAAACACAATTAACAAAAACAATAAAACAATGATTTCGGAAGAACAAAAACTTAATATTTTAAGTAAATTGCAATTTTTTTTATTTGTTTTGCTTTATTAATTATTGTTTTAAATGTTTATTTAACATTTTTTCAAAATTTTCCTTTTTACAAAAGTATTGTTTGCAAAAAACAGCTGTTCATTGTTTATGTTTTTGAGTGATAACTTGGCAATACTAACAAAGTTAACTGAGCTTGAATCTAAAACTGAAAAACACAATCATCGGTTAAAGTCCGCCTAAATTTGTTCCGAGTTTAATCTAACAGCAAGTTAAGCCTAGATTAACTAAGGAGTAAGAAACTCGCCCTAAGTAGTAAAAAATCCGCCTTTAAAATGTTATTAGTTTTCTAACGAAATTACTCGCAACAGTAATTCGTTAGAAATTACTTTTCGAGTACGTTAGAAATTATGTTTTTCGAGCTATAGTTTCTTTCTATACTCATCAGTTCTTTAGGAGTGACAATACTACAGTAAGCAATAATACTCTAACCAATGTATAATCGCGTGATAACAATTCGACGGATAGGTATTTCCTGGGGAAATAACCTTCGGTTTATTCTGTCACTGAGTAAATAATACGAGTAAGATCCACTTCATTTCGGAGCGAAGTTCAAATTGTTGTGGAAATGTGTTATCCCGTTTACTGGGTATGGTTTTACCTTCCATGATAATTTGCCATCTTACCTCTAGTAAGTTTTCGCCGGATTTATGCACAGCCCTTAAAACTTTGCTCATGTTGAGAGTTTGCCCAGTGTCGTTTCCACAATATGAGTTCAATGGAAATAATCGTTTTTATGTACAGAAATCTTATTACAGTATTCGATCAATAATAGGTATATTTCCCTTATAGTTTTATTAACACATTTCGTCTTAAAGATGGGGCGCCACCTTTTCAACTTTAAAAAAGATAGAAAGATGTATTATATTGTGCATATCAAATCTCATTTATTTATTAATTTTTATTTTCAGCAAATCAATATGAGATTAGTTATTTTGGATACATCCGAGTCAGTTGGCTTATGGGCTGCCAAATATGTTACGAAAAGAATAAACGACTACAAGCCAGGGCCGGACAGGTAAAAATATCATATTATAAATTAAAAATCTATTCAGTTTTCATTTAACATAATTTTCTATTTTAGATACTTTGTTTTGGGTTTACCTACTGGTAGCACGCCTTTAAGTATGTATAGAAATCTCATACAATTCCATAAAGAAGGGAAAGTATCCTTTGAATATGTGAAAACTTTTAATATGGATGAATATGTGGGTAAGTGCAATAAATTTTTAGATAGTTACACCCAATTACTTTTGTTTCATTTCATTCTTTCACTCTCTCTCTTTCTCTCTCCTAGGTTTACCACGTGATCATCCCGAAAGTTATCATTACTTTATGTGGCAAAACTTTTTCAAGCACATCAACATCAATCCGGCCAATGTCCATATACTAGATGGTAATGCCAGTGATTTAGTGGCCGAATGCAATAAATTCGAAGACATGATTAAGGAAGCTGGAGGTGTAGAATTATTTATTGGCGGCATTGGTCCAGATGGTCATATTGCTTTCAATGAACCCGGTTCCTCTTTAGTGTCACGTACACGTGTCAAGACACTGGCTCAAGATACTCTAGAAGCGAATGCTAGATTTTTCGATAATGATATAAGTAAAGTCCCTAATAAAGCATTGACTGTAGGCGTGGGTACTGTTATGGATTCAAAAGAAGTTATGATCCTTATAACGGGTGCTCATAAGGCGTTTGCTTTATATAAAGCCATCGAAGAGGGTATCAATCATATGTGGACTGTTAGTGCTTTTCAACAACATCCTAATACTCTGATGATTTGTGATGAAGATGCCACTTTAGAATTGCGTGTTAAGACTGTTAAATATTTTAAGGTAAGTATAATTTAATTGGCGTTAATATTGTTGGTAAAACTTGGTCTGGTCTATCTTGTATTATTATTCTATCTTTTTCTCCTATTTAAAAGAGTTTTTGGTGTTGGGAATTTTTAATATGTAGTTAATTGTTTTTCTTATAATTCATTCTTTTTATTATTCATTTGGCTTTGGTATGTGTAAACAGATATATCCATTCTATCGTATAATTGACTCGGCTGACTCGGCTGTCTCTGCGGCAGCTTATCCTATTTGTACATTTTTCATAATTTTGTTGATGTTTCCTGGTTCTATCCCATAAATAGTTTGGATGATATTAAGTAATCTGATGATTGGTGATCGTTTATATTATTCACATTCTTAGCTTTAGTCTGTAATGGGTCACTAAAACAACTCAAAACCTAGATTAAACCAGGTTTAAACAAGGAATCTGAAAAACCCGTCCTTAGTGTTGCTTCAATTGCCTCAAGAGTTTTAATAAAAACAAATTTCCCGCTACACCCTTTTGGAACTTTTTTTCCCTGTTTTTAAAGTATAAATACTTGATTCCATTAAGTTGGAAAATAGCAGTGGGAGAACTTCATTAAGGCCCTTATTCAGAAAGAAAAATGTAAAGCAATATTCATGTCTAAATTCAGAAAGAAGACAGGAAAACAGTTTTAATTTTTTTAATGAAAACTACTACTTAAGCCTTAATTTAGAAAAGAAAACAATTTTTAAAATTTTGTATGAAAACTACCCAGTTTTTGTTAGAGTTTTTAATACAAAATTTTAAATTCTTCTTACTGAACACGGGTTTTAAAATTTTGTATGAAAAACACTAACAAAAACTCGGTAGGTTTCATACAAAATTTAAAAAATTGTTTTCTTTTCTAAGGCTTAAGTATTCTGGCACAGCTTAGCGGAACTTGTGTTTAATAAATGTGACATACTAGAGCATTGGAGCAAATCGAAATTAACCCTTAAACGTAATTATGGGTGATAAAGAGAAATCAATATCAAATTCGTGTTTAACACCTAAAAATACATTAAGGGCGGGTTTCTTACTCCTTAGTTAAACTAGGCTTAACTTGCTGTTAGATTAAACTCGGAACAAATTTAGGCGGATTTTAAACGATGATTGTGTTTTTCAGTTTTAGATTTAAGCTTAGTTAACTTTGTTAGTATTGCCAAGTTATCACTCAAAAAGATAAACAATGAACAGCTGTTTTTTGCAAACAATACTTTTGTAAAAAGGAAAATTTTGAAAAAATGTTAAATAAACATTTAAAACAATAATTAATAAAATAAAACAAATCAAAAAATTGCAATTTACTTAAAATATTAAGTTTTTTTCTTTCGAAATCATTGTTTTATTGTTTCTGTTAATTGTGTTTTCTAACTTATAACTTGAGTTTCATTGGCCAGTTACACTCAGTTAAACTAAGATAATAAATAACTTTACTGATAACTGAAAAACACGAAACATATATTAAACCAGGTTTTACCAAAGAATGAAGATTATATTTATCAGATAAACTCGCCCTAAATCAATTCAAATAGTTTTAAAAATATTTTCAAAACTTCATTTCATTGACCTATGTGTGCAATTAATATTTGCTATGTTATTTCCCTTTTATGAATGCATTCTTTGACCTTGGGTACAATATTCTGTATAAGTAGATATTTTAGAAATGTACAATTATATAAACTTACCCATTGTCTTAAAATTTCGGTCATGCTTTGAACTTATACTAAAACCGAAAGCTAAACCGCTATCTGTATATAGTTTTTATAACTTCTTTGTAGATAAATATTCTTTAACATTTCTATTCATAAATTTGCTTCGTATATACATGTGTAATTTTGCAAATGCAATTGAGAATATTTCATTAAAAAAAAGTTAAATAAAATTATTTTATTTTATTAAAATTTAGGGCATTCAAAGAGACCTCTACACAGCTGAATATGGAGAAAATAACTGAATAAATACAAGTTGTTATGTACCATCAAATAAATATACATTTTGTTTCGTTAGTATGTAATGTAAAAAAGACAATTATAAACATTTAACAGTTATTTATAGTTATTTGTTAAAAAAAAAACCATTGGCACAATATTTTGGAAAATTTTTAATATTGATTGTTTGGAATGTTTTTAATTGTTAACTGGTTATAATAGAAAATCCAGTTTTTGATTATAAAGTTATTAAGGGTTTTCATTTAAACTTCTTACTACTCAGTTAAACTAGGCTTAACTTACTGTTAGATAAAACTCGGAACAAATTTAGTCGAACTTTAACCGATGATTGTGTTTTTTAGTTCTGGATTTAAGTTCATTTTACTTTGTATTGCCAACTTTTCACTTAAAAACATAAACAATAAACAGCTGTTTTTGCAAATAATACGAAAAAAAACGAAAAATTTTGGAAAAAATGTTAAATAAACCTTTAAAACAATAATAAATAAAACAAAACAAATCAGAAAATTGCAATTTATTTAAAATATTAAGTTTTTGTTTCTACGAAATCATTGTTTTTATTGTTTTTGTTAATTGTGTGTTTTTTCACTTATAACTCAAGTTTAATTCGTCAATATCACTCAGTTAAACTAAGTTAATAAGTAACGTTACTGCTTACTGAAAAAACACAAAACATATATTAAACTAAGTTTAAACAAAGAATGTAAATTATGTTTGTCTAAAAAACCCGCCCTAAGTTTCCTATTTGTGCAAGTGGACAAGTTTATTCGATTTGTTTCATGAAATCCCTATTCAAATTCTGTTCAATATCTTTGAACATTTAAAAACAAAGTCAAACGAAATCAAAAATAAAAATTTATTTATTTTAACAAAAAATTTTACAAAATATATTTAAAATATAAATATTCTAGTCCATAAATTCAAAAGTGAACAATAGTGAACGGATTTATTAAATGCATAATGAGTTTGCTCAAGTTTGTCAGTCTAAAGCCTTTACAAGATCACACAAGTAGTTTGTGTAGAAAAGAACGGTTGGGATCGTTTAAACGCAAGAATACGAATGAAAATTTTGACCGTAGTATGGCTCTCTTCATTTTTTGAAATGATTCAAAAAATACAAGCAGGTCGCTTTAGATCAGGGCTGGCTGTATTTTTATGTAAATACATAGAAAAAAGTGAAACAGCTGTTTCCATCTTACTTTGTTATTGTCAGTCGTAATTCAGGTCTGAGTTGGGGAACAACTCTCGCGTCATCGCAAGAGCATCTCGGTCGCACTGGTGTAGTGTATTACTTCATATAACTGTTCAAAGTTACATGTTGTCTACAAAGCACGAGGTTGCTTTCGTATCACCTCAAGTGAGGTTATGTTTTATTGGTGGAGACCATAAAATACTCAACGTTTATACCCTGTTGGAAACCATTAAAACTTAACTGTTTAAACCCTGGTAGAGACCATTAAAACTCTTGAAATTTACTGGTGGAGTACCATTCACAACTCAAATTTAACTTAAGTGTTTAAAGGGATCCAGCTTCCTATATGAAGATATATGTCGACTTGGATGATTCCCTTTAAACCAACGTGAGACACCCTGGCATTTTGCTTATGAGCTCGGCCAACAAATCAAATAATCCAAAAAAAAACTTTGTTATCGCGTAAACACAAAAAGTATAAAAAGAGACTTTTATTCTCTTTTTATACTTTACATCACTATAGTGGGGTGGGTATTATGCGTTTGTGCTGATGTTTGTAAAACCCAAATATATTGCTTCTTGACTCACCATAAAGTATACCAATCGATCACTTTTTGAGTCGATTTAGCTATGTCCGTCCGTCTGTGTGTCCATGTAAACCTTGTGCGCACGCTACAGGATAATTTCAAGATAATTTGATGAAATTTGGCACATATCCTTTTCTTGGTTCAAAGACGAACGCTGTTGAAAATGGTTGAAATCGGTCCTAGCCCCCATACAACCGTACCCCCGAATCGAGCCTTTAGGGTCATAATTACGTTAAATGTTCTCTTATGACAACAAAAATCTGCAAAACTTAGTTTTATAGAACGATAAGTGACACTACTAATTTTTATAGTGATCGGGCCTCATTTGACCCTAGCCCCCATACAAACTCTCTTACAGAAAATGTATTGAAGGTCAAAATTCACTTATAATTTCTAATAAAACTAAATCTATATAAATAACTTTGAGGTAGACGTAAATTCCTCTACCAAAATTTATAAGGATAGACCCATATTTACCCTTACTCCCCTAGGAGCCCTCTTGTAGAAAATCTCCTTTTTTTGTCAAAATATTCCACAATACGGTTAAAGAACAAATTAAATGCTCTATTTTCTTAAATTATCTACTTTTTTTAATATACTGACTGGTGTAGGGTATCATATAGTTGGCAATGTCCGACTATATATTCATACTTGTTTTACTTTTTCATTAGACTTTACGTACGTAAAGTGTGATCGTGTGAAGTGCCCTTAAAACTGCGAAAATGAAAAATTCCACTGTTTACCTGGGATTTAAACGTTTAAATGAGAATCCTTATTATATTTTTCGAACTAAAAAAGCAAATTATTATTTTTTTTGTTTAAAATATATTGTAAATTATTGAAATTTATATTTTCTTTCTTTTACAGTGCCTAATGGATGTTCATATGAAACTTATTGAAGGAATGTAACCTTTAATTAATTAATTTTTTATCATATATCTTTTTTTAATTTTGTATATCGATAATTATATATTGACACACTACTTTTACAATTAAAAAAATAATGTTCCATTTTTATTAATAATTATAACCCAAGGATGGAAATCGCAACTGATTAAAACTTTAATATTACTATCTATCGACTGCTGGGATATCAACTTTGGTTTCCAATTCTTAATAAGAATTTACAAAAAAAAGACAGTTTATTTTTTCTAAAGCCACTTTTATATACTTTTTTATTATTAATAATTATATACTATTATTCATACACATACATACACAGTTATTATTACATAAAATACATAAAATTTTTTAAAAAATATTTTTGTAAAATTTTCCTAATAAAAAAATATATTTGATATATTTTTTTATAGAAAAAAAGAAATAAATGTTTAAAACTAATAATGAATTTTTATTTACAAAATATATACAATTTAAATACCCTATATAGAGAGTCCAGATCACAATTTTAAATGTAAATACGATTTCATAAATGTTCTATATGCTTTTAAACATATAAACAAAATGAAAAGTTTTTTTTTCAACTTTAGTAAATCACAAAGTTTTTCATAATGTTTTATATTTAAATTTTTCGTATTTAAACATAAACATTACGTTCATCGGTGTGGCCAACCATTAAACCCATTAAGGTCTTCATGTATAAAATGGAACGTATAGATGCTTCTAATATTTTATTATTAGCATGTAAACGTTGACGATATTGTTGATCGACCAGAACTTCTTCGAGTTTTCTAGCTCTTCGACTAAGACGACAGGCTTCGGTATTACGTTCACGTTTAAATTGTTCCTCAGCGGAACGTTCTCGCTGTGGATGATGTCTTGCCATATTGCCATGATAACGACAAACTTTGCTAATGACTTGTTGAGAAACTTGAAATACACCCTCGTTGGTATTGAAATGTAATGGATTGCTCTCAATATCACTCTCCTCATCATGATCATCCATGTACTTACGTTTAAGGTTCTGACGTAAACCAGTTTCAACAAAGCGCCTAGCTTGATCCAAATAATTGCGTGGTATTTTCTTAATGCCCAACTCATGACGTGAAGCTTTAAAATGACAACTGTCGGTGAAATTAGAATCGTTATATTTAGGATTTTGACATTTACGTTGTCTTAGTTTGGGTTCTCGGAATAGACGACGTTTAACTCTCTGCACAGCTGCCTGATAAGGTGTAATTCTTGAAGGTCTCATTAAATAATTCAATTTACTCCAAATGACCACTTTGTTATACTCAACAGGCATTGAAATCATGGGCATATCATTACCATTCATTATATGTATCTGTCGTATGCACTCGCTTAAGAATGATCTCTTCGTTGGACTTTTATAATTGGCCTCAGTACGGCTAAAAGCATTGACATAACCATGAGGATCTTTAATGTTAACAGAATCTTTACGTAAAATATACATTTCTTCCATTTTTTTCTTTAGAAAGCAAAAGAATAAATCTTACTACGTGTCTATACGTTACGAAAACTAACCGTAAAATGCTACTCAATTGCAATTTCTACGTTCCTTTTATACGTTAAGAAAGTGTAAAGTGTCAAAGTGCATGTGTCAAAGCAGGTAGTTTTTCTAATTTTAAACAAAGTTTAATGTTCTTATTATCCTTTTATAACTGTCCTTTAGTGGGAAAGTCCTGTTATTTCTTAGAATTAATTTAAATTACCTGAGATGTGCACATTTAGTTTTGAACAAATCACAGGATATTTTTTTATAATGCACTATGTAGTAAGAGCGATTTGTTTAAAGTAAGATTTATTATTAAACATAGTAGCAGATTTTTACAATTGTACATATTTTATGACATTCGAAATTCTATGGAAATTGGAATTTATGCTAAAATATAAAGTTGTAAGTAAGTATACAAGTATGATTTCTAGTTTTAGGATTAACACAAATTCGTTATATCATCTGATTAGAAATGTTATATTTAAAGATATCTTAACGTTATAGGTAAGAGATTTTTTCATAAATTAAATTCCTTGACTAAGTATAAATACTCATTGTTGCCCTAACAATATTTTCTTATACATTTTAGAATTGAATTCTAAATGATACTAACAATTTGCTAAGATCGGATCTCATTTAAGCACAGAATTATCTCTCTCTCTCTCTTAAGTGTACAAATAATGACAAGGTTGCATGGAGGGATATGGCACCTTTTTAAAATAAATAAAAAAGTGTCATGATGTCCATGGAAATTATGACACACAAAAAAGTGTTATAATGTCCATGTAAGTTATGACAATGATAAAAATGAAGATTTTTAAAAAAAGCATATGATTTGTTTTTGACAAAAAAACAAATAGATTTTTTACAAGAGGGAAGTAGGAGAAAGTATCCTTATAAAAGTTGGAAAATATGGACCTATCCTTATATATGTTGGTAGAGGAATTCACGCCTAATTCAAAGTTATTTATGTAGAATTTAAAAGTATCATTTTCTGAAGGGAGTTTGTCAAATATGGACCGATCATTACAAAAATCGGTAATGTCATTAAAAGTTCTATAAAACTAACTTTTGCCGACTTTTGTTGACATAACAGAATATTTAACTTAAATATGAGCCTAAAGGCCCTATACGGAGGGTACTAGGCGAAATAATGGACCGATTTTTCGATAGGTTTACATGGACTGCCAGCCAGCCAGACGGACGGACGGACATGGCTTAAACGACTCAGAAAACGATTCTAAGCCGATTGATATATTTTAAACTGGGTATAGGACGAATATTTTTGAATGTTACAGACATCGGAACAAACCCAATATACCCTCTCCACTAAAATGATGTAGGATATAAAAATTTGTTTAGTACATAGGAAAACGACACTCTTTTCCAGAAAAGAATCGTGTCTAATGTATATGTACGTTGGGTTTTGTATTCATTTAATAAAGTGCCTTCTGCCTGGCCCAGGGGTTTTAAATTCTGAATACTGGCTTCACTCAATAAGTCTTTTTTGACTACAAGGACACTTTCGGAATTGTCATAACGTCCATGGATTCTATGAATAAATTTAGTGTGTAACATTATACACGTCACCGTTTCAAACTATACTTTGCATTTTTATAAAACGTTCATATCAAAATTTATTCTATATAACGGTACTAGAACCAGATCTTTGTACTTGTTGTAATCGTTGATAACTTAAGTACACAAATCGAAAATAACATAAATTTCATATACGATGTTGGCCTAAAACTCTTCTAAACTTCTTCTAAAGAAATATGGTCTAAAGGAGTTGTAAAATCGTGCTTTTATCCATCTGAATTATTGTTATATGCATTCTTCAATAGAAAATTTACAAATTTACATTCTTCTAACCTAGAAAGCAATAAATACTTTTCTATTTTTCTTTTTGAATCCGAATTTGTCTTCAGATCTTATGCAGCATATGTATATCGCTCAATGAAAAATAAAAAGTCTTATCGAGAGATTGGACTTTCAGATAATATATCTGTCGATATTTGTTTGGGATTTAGCGCAGCTTAATACTTTAATAGATTATACATGTGTCTGGTTTTTGGCTTTTATAAAATACTAGCTATACCCAGCTATCTATCTATCTATCTATCTATCTATCTATCTATCTATCTATCTATCTATCTTTCTATCTATCTATCTATCTATCTATCTATCTATCTATCTATCTATCTATCTATCTATCTATCTATCTATCTATCTATCTATCTATATATCTATCTATCTATCTATCTATCTATCTATCTATCTATCTATCTATCTATCTATCTATCTATCTATCTATCTATCTATCTATGAACATTTTGAATAATCTGACAGTTTCCAAGATATACGAAATTGTGTATTTAATTCATGTATGTGGTGCCCGATATTATCTAAATGTTTACATGATTGTAATGGTTGGTTCTTCATTTAAAATTTGAATATTCTAGTTCTAATAGTTTTTTAGATATAAGAATTTTTTTATTTAATTCATGAGGGGGCTTCAAGTACCCTTTTTCCTTCAAAATGTTTAGATTATGTTAAAGTTCTTCAAGTAAAATTTAAATTTCTAATAGTTTCTCAGATATACGAATTTTTGTATTTTATTCATGATGAAAGTTCGCTCTTTTTCCTTAAAAATGTTCAGGTAAATATTAAAGGTTATCGTGCAAAATTCTCAAAATTCAGTTCTATTAGTTTCCAAGATCAAAATGTTTACATGGATGTTAAAGTTAATCGTTCAAAATTTTAAGATTCTAACTGTAATAGTTTTCAATATTGTATTTAATTTATATGAGAGGCGCCGCGCCCTCTAATGCTAGACCGCCCACTTTTTATCCTAAATAATCTAATTGACACTAAAGTGGCTCCGACAAAATTTTGAGGGCTATAACTGTTAAATTATCTCAAATATACGGATTTTATATTTTCTTAAAATGGCCATGGCTCCTCGCCTACTTGAAACATCAAAATAAAAAGTAGTCTTTTACCTATTCCAGAAATACAGAAATACGCTATTAAAAATATAAGAAAATCAGTAGAGCCGTTTAGTAGTCTATAACGTTCTAACATACAAACAAACGAATATTCATTTTGATATACATATAGAAGAAGATTGAGTGCGTGTAAAGTTGAATACATAAGTAAGTAATACATGTAAGCAAATAAGATTGACGTTTCAAACTGCAAATAAATTGCGAAGCCACTATCAAAAACAAAATAAATTTCTTAATTTTAGGCGTAACGATTACTGACCAATCAAAAGAGTTTCGATGAGTTTAAACGTCTTCAATTTGAATGATCAAGTTCTAAAAGTTAATTTTTAGATAAGATTAATGGAGATTGCAACTGCTCTTTCTTTCCATTGTTGTATTGAAGCTTTAAATTAACCTAATCACTTCATACTTAATTCTTTGTAATTCGATATTCAAACACATGTACATAATTACATATCTGTAAGATTTTCACTTAACATCTTACATATGGCTTAAAAGCCAACATACATATGTAAATGTGACTTGGGTTTTTCCAAATTTTTGGTTATTCCCAGGTATAAACACACTACAATAAAACTATTATAAATTTACCAGGTAATTAAGCGTCTTAATATTGTAATTTTATGATGGCGTTAGAAGATTTTTACAATAACTATTTTTAAAGACTATTGACAGATATCCTTTTTGTATATAATTGACAAATTTTCTAGCATTTCTTTTATTTTCACTTTAACAGCCAAGCTGTAAAGATCTAATAAATTGAAATAAAATTAGAAATAAGTTTGCAAATGGGCAATTATATAGACAAAGGTTCACATACATTCGATGATAATCATGATGAAAATGTACGCGTAGATTCCACAGAAGTCGCCGAATTTGCAGATCGTCTTTCTTTGTCCAACAGTACAACGAGCATAGAAGTAGCACAGGAGGCGGGAGAAAGTTTAAATTTCCACATATTCTCCTATAAACAATATATGCCATGTAAAAAACGTCAAATCTACAAATGGGCCTCAGCTAAATTGGCCCTTACCGAGGAATTGATTAGAACAAATCAATTGCGTACCATACAACTGCAACAGTGCTCATACTTAGAACCAGATACCGATTATCTGACCGACGACGAAATGGATGAGGTCTCAATAGATAAGCAGTTGTGTTCATTGGAAAAATATCGCACTGAATTGGTTGAACTTATTGGTCGTTTGTCGATAAGTAATCGAACAAAATCACAAAAACGTAAAAAAGGTAAACGTTTGAAGCGACGTAAATTGCTATCGAAATGTAATAGCAACAGTAATAGTATGAATACCGATGATTCGGAAATGTCGGATTCTTCAAAAATAGGACTAAATCGTGATAAAATTATTAAGAGAACGCCTTTAAAAGTTAAGAACTATTGATAGGAAATAAATTAAATTTATTGCAAAAAAATCTACTAATGTAAGTCTATATTAAATATGGAAATAAATAAAAAGTAAACATTTTTGAAACTTTGGATATTGTTATTTCTGAAATTATTTAGGATCTGAATTTAAGCTGAGAAAGAAAAATTTGCTTAAAGTACAAAAACGTCAAATTATTATCATGATAAAAAATAACAGCTACAGATGGCATGTATTAAAGCCGGCTTTACACGATCACACAATTAACAGGATCTGTCAAAATTTTGTGTAGAAGAGTACGGATGGGATCGTCTAAACGCAATATGTAATGTAACCATCACACATTGAGAGAGAATACAGATGGAAAATTTTACAGTCGTATGGCTATTTTAATTTTTTGAAAAGATTCAAAAAAACTCGCAGGTCACATTAGATCAGGGATGCATTTTTATGTAAACACATACAAAAAAAGTGAAACAGCTGTTTCCATCTTACTTTGTTATTGTTTTATACCAAACGTGTAAACACTAAAAATTTCATTTACTTTTTCATTAGACTTTACGTACGTAAAGTGTGATTGTATGAAGTGCTCTTTAGTGTTATAGAATCGTTATGAAATGTTTTCTTAATAACTGTTTACTCTTTTGCATTTCTTGCTCAAGTTTAAGTCACCTCCATTGGGCGCTTAAACTAGCAAACAAAATTAGCTGATTGAGTATTCAAAAACAACTTTCGAGGATTAATTTTAAATTTAATGCCTAATCCTTCACCTTAAGATTGGCCCCAGAAACTAATAATTTGATAATAATTTCGAATGATGATCGGGGAACTGGCAATCAATTTGAGATGTACTTTTCAATATTTAACACTTTAATTTTAAAACAAATTTCAATCTGCAATTAAAACATGTGTGATTTATTTTCTTCCTCTTAAATACCCTTTAAATGACAAAATCCTTTTTTTTTGACAGTTACGAAAATGTAAACGTTTGTTTGTTATTTACTCTCTTTCACCATACATTCAATATCAGCCACTGGGTCAATTCAATTTGTATCGGTCACTGACACTTCTTTCTATAGATGGATACACTTCCAAACAGGTGTATAATGGAAGGCGCACAAAAACGAGTAATTAATTGAATCATGGATGATAACGTTTGATGGAAATTCATTAAACTTTACCAATTGATGGGGTCTTTAATTATAGATATCCCTGTAGTGTAACTGTAACAAAGCAAAAGGATGTCGTTTTTTTCTTGAATTTTTCAATCAGGTGAAAAAATGCAAACCAATAAAGGACAGTAATAAAAAAACAGTCACCGACACTATTGACTCATTTACAATCTGTGGGAACATTGAACTGTTTAGTAAACAATGACGATGTAAAATAAATGTATTACAGGAAAAAAATCACTGGAAGTAAGAAAACAAAACTTTACCGATGAAATCGATTAATAGGTGAGAGGTTGTATGTAAAGTGAATAAGTGAAAAGGTGTCTGTATCTCGCATTGTAATCGATTTGAACAAAACTAAGAACTATACAAATACTTACTAATCTATATATATATATATAAAAGAGTAGCGTTACTGACTTACTGATTCATCATCGCACAGACCAAACGGCTGAACCTAGAATCATGAAATTTTGACAGTTATGTAGATCCACTAAGGAGGGATTTTTAAAAATTTGTACATTTACGGGTAAAAAGGAAAAAAAAAAACGGATAAAACAAGTTTTCTTAAATATCTTACATAATATTAGTGATACAAGAAAAATTTTAAATGCACCTGTATCTACTCTTAAAATGAGCAGATGGGTTTCTGGTACTTTTTTGAAATTTGTACTTTTAAGGGGTAAAAATGTGTAACAAAGGTGATTTTGGTACCTTTTTCAGCCTTTTATAACTTTTAAACTAATTAACATAATCAAATTTTTCTAAATATTTTAGATAAAATTATGAGACACCTGTTTCGTACTTTTTTAAAATTCAGTCCTTTTTGGGTGTAAAAGGGACAAAACTGTATTTATGGTACTTTTTTTAGCACATTAAGAAAACTTTTTCGGTTTATTGAATTATTCATATTAAATTGCGGACTAACTCTGTAATATTTATTGTAATAAATTTTTTGCTATTTCACTGGGTAAAAAAAGTGCCAAAAAGGGGAAAAACG
Organism: Lucilia cuprina; assembly: GCF_022045245.1. Classification (NCBI taxonomy): domain Eukaryota; kingdom Metazoa; phylum Arthropoda; class Insecta; order Diptera; family Calliphoridae; genus Lucilia; species Lucilia cuprina. The sequence continues at coordinate 20,982,669 of NC_060950.1, forward strand.
GGAAATTTAATTTTATTCAAACTCATTGAGCCAACTTTTATAAAATTTCAAAAAGTAGTTTATTTACTCACACAAAATAAGCTTTTGGTATATTATTTTGGAATTCGAGTACTAAGGCCTATATAGGACCAAATTCGAGTAAATTGTTTGGTACCTTTTTTAAAGCACAATTTTTCTGGAATAAATGAATGCAGATTTGAATCGTTTGAGTTTTATCTGTGATATATATGTAGATTTAAATACGGAACATTTTGTAAACTTAATTCTCGAAAAACTTCTAAGCGAAAAGAGGAAACATTGTATTCTTTTTATTAGTACTTTCCACTTAGGTAAACTTTATGTCACTTTTGGTACTTTTTCTTCCTTCAAATGATACTCTATGTATGTTCTTTAATATGAACTGAAAACACATGATTATTAAACATACACGGTCCTCATTGAATAAGATCCTTTAAGAGATAACTTTTTAGTACTTTTTATCTCATAAATTGTAGTTTTTTTAATTTTCTAAAATATTCAACCTAGGAACATTATTTTAACATACATGGTCTTGACTGAATAATATTCTGGAAGTGGAAACTATTTGGTACTTTTCTATTATTAAAATGGATTCTTTAAAATGGTTAACCGGAACACACAGTCCTTATTAAATCAGAATTTATTGAAAGAGATCTTTGTACTTTTTCGTTTTTCCGATGGTACTTTTTGATATTTTTACGATATTAAACATAGTTAGGGTAGCGAAGCACCCAGGGTATGCTAGTGTTTAATAAAGTTTATTAAGCGGTAAATATCTTTATGAATACGGGGGTAAATCTGTTTAATCAACAACTGTACTATAATTGTTTAAAAACGAAAACTGTAATGAATGAAAAGTTCGCTAATAAGATTAGTTTTGTAGATATTTCGGGGAGTGTTAACACATTCTACATCATCCACATCAAAAGCAATGTTCGAAGTTTTTCCAATGGTTCATAACTTCACTAAGTGAATATGCAGGTAAATCATTCACAATAGCCATATTTGAACGAAAGTATTTACGATCCACCCGAAACAATAGCAAATACACAAACCACAACATTAAAGTTGCCAGATTAAATTTGTATATAAAGAAGCATGACAGATGATCTAACAAAAATTAAAAAAAATCGATGAATAGTTTTAATATTCGAGGATATAAGACTTTTATAATAGAAATAAGAAAGTGAGCGGACTTCGTTACACAAGAATATACATGCACGAATATAAATTTTAATGAAAAATATTATTGTTTACACGATTGATATAAAACAATAACAAAATAAGATGGAAACAGCTGTTTCATTTTTTTGTTTACATTTACATAAAACTACATCCCTGATCTAATGCGACTTGCTTGTTTTTTGAAACATAAAAAAAAAAAATGAAGAGAGTCAAACGAATGTCAAATTTTCCAACCGTATTTTCTCATAATGTATGATGGTTTCATTACATATTGCGTTTAGACGATCCCATCCGTACGCTTCTACACAAAATTTTGACATATCGTACTACTCGTTTTTCCTGTGAAGCCGGTTTAAAAATGAAATTCCATCCGTATAACAAAAAAAAAAGGATAATAAAAGTCGTATAATTTATATTTTTTGTGTTTATCCGAGTGGTATAAAACAATAACAATGTAAGATGAAAACAGCTGTTTCACTTTTTTTGTAAGTGTACATAAAAATACATCACTGATCTAATGCAACTTGTCAAAGCCATATGACTGCCTTCTGTATTTTCTCTTTTAATGTGAGATAGTTTCATCAAATATTGCCTTTAGACGATCCTATTCGTACTTTTCTAAACAATTTTTTGTCAGATTATATTACTTGTGTGATCGTGTGAAGGCCATTGTTGCGAAACTTCAAAAATGCAAAAAACACCTAGAGATGTAATCGGTAGACCGAAATACGAATCCTTGAAATAAGCTAAAGACATGTACTTATTCATAGAGAATACATTGTGGTCAGTCTGGTATAAATAGAGTAAACTCTAGACATACCTTAACACGGAGGAAAAATTAAGAAATACTGACATACTCACTCTAGGAGCGCATCCTTCTTACGTCTATTCCATATGAAATCCTACGTCTATTCCATATGAAATTTCGAAAAGATGGAACGTGGATAACCGATTCCAAGGAAAGAATACATTTGACACCAACAGTTTTTAGTCTCGGCATACAAGAGGATTCCTTCGGGATTTCAATCACACAAATTATTCAGCGAAATTTTTTTCGGATCGGTGCCTTATTGGTCATAGCTTCCTCTTCCAAAAATTCTTAATTGTAAATAGCTGATGATATATAAAACCCTCTTGTAAAAATCACCAAATCGTAAATAACTCATAAATTTTGATATCGGGAAAAAGTTTGCTTTAAATATATTCTGAGATCCTATTTCTGAAACGATCGAACTAATCAACTAAATCCAACTTCAACAGAAAGTTAATTTTGACTGAAATTAAGTGTTAAAGAAATATGTAATTAACTTAAATTAGTTAGTTTTAAAGAAGGATGTATATACATTAAGTCCGAAGGAATACTTCCAGTTGTGAGCTTCTTGACCAGTGCCTCAGGTCTCCGGTCTACCAGACTAGAACACTAATCACTCATCTACCGGAGACCACTGTTTTTAATTGAAGTTTTAATAAACTTCTACAATAAGTCGTTATATACAATCGTTATGTTATATCCTTAAGTACAGTTATAGTAAAAAACTAATTTCTACTATTATTACATTTTTTATAATGAGTGTAATAAAAATATTTTCGCTTTGAATAATTAACACCAATTATGATTCTTAATTATCTTTTCAAACATTTTTCAAACATTTATTCTTTAATATAAATATCTGTATTTACCATTTATAAAACATAACTAAAGAAATAACAATTGTGCAATATTTATGCATGCTGGTGTCCTTTTAGCAATGACGTTCTTTTCTCTTTAAGCCACTGATGCTTTTAGGGTTCCTGTTGATAAGAAGTAGCTTTAATTTGGAGTGTAATTTGTTAAAATATTTGTAGGCAGACTTTCAAAGGAATGTGTTCATAATATAATTAAGAGTTTTTGTGTTTGGTTTTAATCAGGTTGGCGGTGCATTAAGCACTCATATTGTTAGGTTTTTATAAGTTTATCCGGAGAAAACTCCACCAAACGACCTATACCTTCATATAGGAAGTTGAAGCATTCGAACTTAATTTCATCATAAGTATTGTAGGTCATCACAAGAAATAAGTTTTAGAGTTTTAATGTTCTCCACCAGGTTATATTAGGAGTATTTTATGGTCTCCACCAGTTAAAAATATATACTCACTCTGAGGTAAAACGAAAGCACGTTTAGAAACAGTTTTACGAAGTAATGCGGGGGTGAGAAGTAATTCTGAGGAAAGCCCGGCAACAAGCATAAGCCGTCCTTAAGAAAGGAAAACGATAACGCGAGAGTTGTTCCCCAACTCAGACCTGAATTACAACTGTTAATTAAGAGTGAGAAAACTTTATGACTTTAAGAGTCGGTTTTTGAGTTGGCGGTGAAATGCCAATTAACAATCAGATTAGTTAATCTAATAATCTAAAAATATATTTATTCAAAATGTAATACAAGGTTAAACTTTACAGTATTGACATACAAACAGAAAACCTCTATATTTGTTATCAAAACAATGCCTGTTTTATAAAAAGAAAAAGACAATTGTAAATGTAATACAATGAATTTATAGTCGGACATTGCCGACCATATGATACCCTACACCAGTCAGTATGTTAAAATTGTGGATTTTTTTAAATAAAGCAATTAATTTGTTTTATTATGGAATATTTTTACTTATTGTTGACAAAAAAAGAGATTTTCTACAAGAGGGCTCATAGGGGAGAAGGGGTAAAATGGGCCTAAATTTTGGTAGATGAATTTACGTCTATTTCAAAGATATTTATGTAGATTTTAATCGCTTTATAAGTAATTATAAGTTAATTTTGACCTTCAAGTCATTTTCTAAAGGGGAGTTTGTATGGGGGCTAGGGTCAAATGAGGCCCGATCACAATAAAAATTAGTATTGTCATTTACTGTTCTATAAAACTATTTTTTGCTGATTTTTGTTGACATTATAAAACATTTAACGTAATTATGAGCCTAAAGGCTCGATTCGGGGGGTACGGTTGCATGGGGGCTAGGAGAAATAATGGACCGATTTCAACCATTTTCAATAGCGATCGTCCTTGAACCAAAAAAAGAATATGTGCCAAATTTCATCAAATTATCTTGAAAATTGCGACCTGTAGCGTATTTTACATGGACACACAGACAGACGGTCATAGCTAAATCAACTCAGAAAGTGATTCTAAGGCGATTGGTATACTTTAAGGTAAAAAAGAGTATGTGCCAAATTTCATCAAATTATCTTGAAAATTGCGACCTGTAGCGTGCGCACAAGGTTTACATGGACACACAGACAGACGGACGGACGGACATAGCTTAATCAACTCAGAAAGTGATTCTGAGGCGATTGGTATACTTTAAGGTGGGTCTAGGACCAATATTTTTGGGTGTTACAAATTTCAGCACAAATGCATAATACCCTCCCCACTGTAGTGGTGTAGGGTATAATGAATATTAACAAAAATTAATATTATAAATTTTGTGTTTTAAAGTCTCCATTAAACAGTATTAATTAAGAATTGAAACATTTATTCGACTATTAATTTAATCGCCAATCTCTCACCTAAAAATTTTTGCTTAATTTAAAATTTTTGTTTAAACAAAATCAATGTATGATTTCATATTCCAAATCAAATTCTTTGCTTGTTCTGTAAACAAAACATATTCCACTTTTATTTGTACATTCATATGTATAAATTATTAAAAAAAAGGAAAGAAATTTACAATTATGACACTCGAGTCAAATGCCACCAACATTCCTTTTATTTACAAAAATTTATGTACTTATTACAAATACAATTATCCATCCGCACATACACTCTTATTTCTATTTTCCCCATTTTTTGTTTTTTTTTTGTTTTTGTAAAAACACTGATACACAAACATGTGTAATATGTGCGTAAGCGTGTTATTATGGTGATGGTGACACAAATTCTCTTTCATGTGAATACCAGTTAAAGTGGTTATCATACCATTGTAATCCATGCCATTCCTTTTAACCATCTATGTATGTATGTATTCGAGTATATTTATTTTTTCATAACATTCACAAAAACACTTGCTGGATCTAATATTGAAAAGCTTTAACAGAAATGTCCTTTAAACTCATACTCATGCTCTTAAATAGAGATGTACACATGGTGGTAAATGGTACTTGTATGCGCTTATGAGTAAATTGTAAAATGTTCCAACCAAATGAATCATAATTGTCTTTTTTTTTTGGTGTGTAAAAGATGGTACATGTGGAATTTTTTTGTTTGATGCACCGTGGAGCATTTTAACAATTTGTATTTAATTTTTGTAATTTTTATACCCTACACCACTATAGTGGGGAGGGTATTATGCGTTTGTGCTGAAGTTTGTAACACCCAAAAATATTGGTCCTAGACCCACATTAAAGTATACCAATCGCCTCAGAATCACTTTCTGAGTCGATTTAGCTATGTCCGTCTGTCCGCCCGTCCGTCTGTCCGTCCTTCTATCTGTGTGTCCATGTAAACCTTGTGCGCATGCTAGATAATTTGATGAAATTTAGTACATACTCTTTTTGGGTCCAAGGACGATTGCTATTGATAATGGTTGAAATCGGACCATTACTTCTCCTGGCCCCCATACAACCGTACACACCCCCCCCCCAAATCGGGCCTTTAGGCTCATAATTACGTTAAATGTTTTATAATGTCAACAAAAATCAGCAAAAAATAATTTTATAAAACAATAAATGACAATACTAATTTTTATTGTGATCGGGCCTCATTTGACCCTAGCCCCCATACAGACTCCCCTTCAGAAAATGACTTGAATGTCAAAATTAACTTATAAAACGATTAAAATCTACATAAATGACTTTGAAGTAGACGTAAATTCATCTACTAAAATTTTTAAGGATAGGCCCATATTTACCCTTTCTCCAGTATGAGCCCTCTTGTAGAAAAACTTTTTTTGGTCAACAATATGTAAAAATATTCCACAATAAAATAAATTAAATGCTTTATTTAAAAAAAAATCAAAATTTTAACATACTGACTGGTGTAGAATATCATATGGTCGGCAATGTCCGACTATAAATTCATACTTGTTTAATTAAGGCAACATAGTGAAATCCTAAGAGGATCAGCAACTCGACAGAAGACACTGTAACTGTTACCTTTAAAATTGGTAATGTGCCCATTGGAAGAGCTGTGTATCACTAGCCCTAAGAAGAACACCGAATTACTAACAACGGTGACTACAACAGATAACATTGCATCTAAGGTAGAAGAGGTATCGCGGAGACAGGTCCTCATGGATTTGATTACATTGATTTTAGGTAATAAAGCTACTATTTTCAATAGAATCAGTGAAAAAGTATTAGAGATAACTATATGTTCACATGATCTTAATAAGTATATTCATTAACTGAATCGAGAGAAAATGAGAGAGCTAAGAGAGAGAGAGAGAGAGAGAGAGAGGGAGAGGGAGAGGGAGAGGGAGAGATTGTTCCTACAATCTGGAATACCAAGCAAAGTAAACTTCGAGTTGTCAAGCGGAACGGACTGTAGCAAACATGGTTGAAAGCAACATGCTTATAAGATTTTGAAATGTCAATGGAAGCCCGTTGAATGAACAATTCAGACGACTTCAATAACGAACTCACTGATCCTACTATCTAATTCTGCGAATGTTCTGCTCTAGCTGCTCAAAGAAACAGTTTCCTTAGTAGTCACTTCATATCCAAACTTGGCGAGATATCTGGGTCTAAACTTAATAACATATTCAGGTTTCTCACGGCTATAGGCTGGATCTAATAACAAACATCTGACGATTCTATTTGAGTGTTCACATGAAGCGAACTAACACGACTATGAACCAGCCACCTACATGCTAAGGAACAGATGTAAAAATTTCGAGAGAAAGAGAAACGATTTTAGAATGAACTTAGGTTAGGTTAATAGGTAGATGTATTCACATTAAATCCGAAGAAATACAACAACTATATGGATTGTTGTGCGCTTCTTTTCATGGAAAATGTTTGTTGGTAAAAACAAAAAACCTATAGGTACATATACATATTATTCGTTGAATGTATTATTGTCCGATATTCAGAAACTCAATTTCCTGGACCTAATTCCTGAGAATTTTTTTGTAATCACTCCCAATGTATTTTGTTCTAGCTTTGACGAATGCCTTACAATGCTTAAGAAAGTGCTTTAGAATTTCAAAGTCTTGCTCATTTTAAGCAGTCTTCTAGTCCTGCTCTCGTTAGGTTCACTCCATACTTGTGGTTCTACATACCGATTCATTATTCCCAAATGCAGATGGGTTTCTCTCACCCATATTTCTAATTCTGCCCTCGTTGCGTCAAAGGGTTTTGCGTTCTTGAGGTTAACTAATACTAACTCTCTTCCCTTTAAAGTGAATACTATCGCTCTTTCGTTTCTTACTACTCCCGAGTGGCCTGGTACTAATATGATGAAAAACTTGCGTGACTTAAACTTCAACATTCTGGTGGACTTTTTTAAACAAAATATTTATTACGAAAGACATTTGCTTGGGTATGTGTAAGGCCATGATCACTGTGTAAATCAAGGATCTGGAAATTGATATTCTCCATTGAAACTTTAGGCGAATTAACTAGAGCGGTTACAAAACAGATTGTCAGTACATTAGAATGCCCAAATATCGAACGTGACCGATGGCATACCAGACACAGAATTTGTTAGGAATTTTGAGACACCGATCCAATATATAATATTGTGGCACGTCAACGCAACGGAACTTGAAGAAATAATGAGGTAATGCTAACGAGAACATGGTAAGCCTCCTCTAAGTGTACACAACTATCCAAAATTCGACAATTGTTCAGAGACATCCATATGTAAAGCTTGCGGATGGTTCTATGGAAATCAAAAACGTTTTATATGTCATTTCCAAATATATCGGAAGCACTGTTATTCCAGACACAATATCTCTCAAGAACACTGATTGAAATATTTCAAGAAACTTCGACCAAGATGATAACACCTTTATAAAACGTATTTACTAAACGTCTATAGGTGACGTCCGGTAGGAGATTGGTGTTCTAATCTAGTAGACCGGAGTTGGTGGGTTCGATTTTCAACTGAGGCACTGGTCTAGGTCTCAGTGGAGGTCTAGGTGTTTTTCTTCGGATTTGAAGTAACTATATATGTACATCCACTTTCAAGCTAACTAAACGTCAATAAAATCTTCAAAAAGGATTTCATAGGAATATTTGACAATAATTAAGAATCAAAGGGTGTTACTCAAGAAGTTAACAAGGTCCTTGGATCATTGTTTTTTTTTTTAATTTTTCAAAGAAATACGTATGTACAAGCCTACGGTGCGTTGCTGTACTAAATACGATGGAGGTTAAATAATATCAGAAAAGTAAATTAAAGGGATGTTCTTGGTCTATAGTTAAAAGAATTTGAACTGATTTCAATACACGACAACTAAGCGTTTGAATGAAAATATTTAAAAAATATGTATGTAATTTTTTAGTGCTGTTTAATTTTTTTTTAAGGAAATGCACTGAAGTCTGAAAGAAATTGCAGAACTTGCAATTTAATAAATTAATAACAATATAAAAACAGAGTTTTTTAAGCATCGTTTTAAAAGTCGTTAAAAACATTGAGTTGTATTGAAATGAAAAGAATAAAAATTAATAAATGTGTTGAAAATATTTTCGTCTAATGAAAATACCTAATTTTTTAAATTTACTTGTAAGGATTAAATCTTATCCTAATGTATATAATGTGAAAATTAACCAAAATTCTAACAAACGCTAATAAAATCAACCCTTTGAAATACATTTTTCTATGCACGTAGTTCAAAAGTCAATGCTACTTAAAAAAATGTTTTACCCTTTTTTATTGACTTCTATCGAAATATGTGTGATGACTTTCATAATTGTTTTTTTTTTTCTTGTTATTAAATTTACTTAATAATTGAAAGAAAGGTGTGTTTATAACCCACCCATTCTATACCCAAATATTTAAATATATTTTTTTATTAAAAACATATTTAAACAATCAACATTTTTTTATTTAGTTAGCATTCTTCCTTAAGTTATTACTGCATATTTTACTAAAGAAGCTTTTTCTTAGTTTGCAATGAATGTTAAAGATAAAAATTCATATTTTTTATATATGTATGTGTATTTGTAATAAAATGGCTATAAATAAATAAACTAAACTGTAATAGTTTCAAAGATAAACGAATAGATAGATAGATAGATAGATAGATAGATAGATAGATAGATAGATAGATAGATAGATAGATAGATAGATAGATAGATAGATAGATAGATAGATAGATAGATAGATAGATAGATAGATAGATAGATAGGTAGGTAGGTATATAGATAGATAGATAGATAGATAGATAGATAGATAGATAGATAGATAGATAGATAGATAATAATCATTAGAGTTATAGAAAAATCTTTATGAATCTACAATAGCCCTATCATTCAGCCATTGTTATCACGTTTAATTGACATCCTTTCATTTGTCACTATTTATAATAACAAGGTCAATGGTAAAAATATTTTCTTTTATAAAAATATGAAAAACATAAAGATAAACCAATATCTCATCAATAATAAAATCTTAATTAAATGTTGAAAATACAGAAAAAATCACAAACAAAACAAAAACACATGTAAAGATAAGGGAAAAGGGATGTTTTTAAATCTAATACGCATACACCCACACAATACAAAAACCCTGCATTTATGAAAATATGAAAATTGGAAAAAAGAAAAACAAACCTAAAGGTTATAAATAATCCTTTTTTATTAAAAGGACCCAGTGACGCACAGAAAAAACATAACCACACATTTGAGGTATGAAATCATCTATAGAAAAAAATCCAATCCAAACCAAATCAAAACAAAAAAAAACACAACAATAGCCGGCAAAAACAAATCAATAGATAAAATAAACTACAGGTTCAAAATCAAAACAAAGTCATAAAACAACAACAAACATTACAATAACTAAACACACGACATACAATAACAAACACTGTTATGAGTAAAAATAACAAACAAATAAATAACGACGATGATGTGATAATCGGACCGGTAACAGCAACAATCACAAAAGCAAAAGCGAACAACAGAGACGAGCAACTAGTAGGATGTGACAGATTATATGGTTGGTGATGCCGTATTTTTAGTTTCTGTGTGGGAAAATAATTAAAATATTTGAAATATAAGGAACTAAAGAAATATTTTTCTTAGAACACTATGCGAATATTAAATGGTCAAGAAAAAATAATTGAGTTATAAACAATTTATTGTCAACTAAATATGCTTATTATAAAGTAATTTGTTTAAATTTGTTATTCATAAACATGTTTTTGATAAAAACCAATTAAATTGAAAATATTTCTTGTAATTATTATTCATAACATGAATTTATATTAAAAAGGCATTTGTTTACGTAGTAGCATTTAATTGAATGATCGATTTGAATATTGTTTACTTATTAAAACCATTTCATAGGGTATGGATTTTGAACAATTTTTGAGAATGTATGTCAAATAACCCAACTTTAGAAACCGATGTCTTGCTATCGGGATGCAATTTGTAACAATGATAGTCGTATTGTATAGTAGTTTAGTCACTAGAAGGGCCAATCTTTAGGTGAAGGTTTAGGTATTAAATTTAAATTAATCCTCAAAAGTTGTTTTGGAATACTAAATCAGATAATCTTGTTTGCACAATGGAGGTGGTTTAAACTTGGACAACTGAAACTGAGGTCTAACCAGAGAACCACCTAATCTGGTACTACGGGTGGCCAGTTGAACGCAGAACTATGTCTTGGCTGGTCAGTTGGTTAAGGTTCTTTCGGGCTGTGATTAAAACCCAAATTCGTGGGAAGATTGAGTTGCGGTTAAAAGACTGATGTAAGGTAAAGTCAATATTTCGGGATAAGTTCGGTGTTGTTGCCGAAACAACAGGTACCCCACAGAGGAGTGCGTGTGGGACTAATCGTTGTAAATTGGTAAAGATGGTATTAATTGTATATGGTACGGGATGAATGTGGGGTATGCGGGCCTCACCATTGTAATTATTATTCATAACATGAATTTATATTAAAAAGGCATTTGTTTACGTAGTAGCATTTATTTGAATGATCGATTTGAATATTGTTTATTAGAACCATTTCATAGAGTATGGATTTTGAACAATTTTTGAGAATGTATGTCAAATAACCTAACTTTAGAAACCGATGTCTTGCTATCGGAATGCAATTTGTAACAATGATAGTTGTATTGTATAGTAGTTTAGTCACTAGAAGGGCCAATCTTTAGGTGAAGGTTTAGGTATTAAATATAAATCAGCTAATTTTGTTTGCACAATGAAGGTGGTTTAAACTTGGACAAGAAATGCAAAAGTGTAAACAGCTGATGCCAAAAAAAAATAATAATACAATTTTTATTAAAATAAACATTAATTTTTTTATTGATCATTATTATTTCTGGAGACTTTACAATCTATTTTTTTTTGTTTAAAATTTAAGTTTTCATTGATTTTATTATTATATTTACAATTGTCTTCTTTTTTATAAAACATGCCTTGTTTTGATAACAAACAGTGACGTTTTTTGTTGTTTTGTATGGCAACACTGCGAAGTTTAATTTGTACTCAAAAACATCAAAGGGGATTAACATCAGACCGTTCTTGAGCTATGTCCCTTTGACTCTATGTCCGTCTGTGTTCCCCTCCCGGGCATATTATCCATGATGACAGATCCCATCTTGGTGTATTGCAATCCGGGGGTAGATAGGTGCTACCAATACCTCTCGTCGGCCGGGACTATAAATTAGTGTTTAAGTTTACTGCCTGGCTTAGTCCTTGCATAAACTGAAAAGAGGTCTAACCAGAGAACCACCTAATCTGGTACTACGGGTGACCAGTTGAACGCAGGACTATGTCCTGGCTGGTCAGTTGGATAAGGTTCCTTCGGGCTGTGGTTAAAACCGAAATTCGTGGGAAGATTGAGTTGCGGTTAGAAGACTGATGTAAGGTAAAGTCAATATTTCGGGATAAGTTCGGTGTTGTTGCCGAAACAACAGATACCCCACAGAGGAGTGCGTGTGGGACTAAGGGGATTAACATCAGACCGTTCTTGAGCTATGTCCCTTTGACTCTATGTCCGTCTGTGTTCCCCTCCCGGCCATATTATCCATGATGACAGATCCCATCTTGGTGTATTGCAATCCGGGGGTAGATAGGTGCTACCAATACCTCTCGTCGGCCGGGACTATAAATTAGTGTTTACAGTTTACTGCCTGGCTTAGTCCTTGCATAAACTGAAATGAGGTCTAACCAGAGAACCACCTAATCTGGTACTACGGGTGGCCAGTTGAAGGCAGGACTATGTCCTGCCTGTTCAGTTGGTTGGGGTTCCTTCGGGCTGTGGTTAAAACCCAAATTCGTAGGAAGATTGAGTTGCGGTTAAAAGACTGATGTAAGGTAAAGTCAATATTTCGGTATAAGTTCGGTGCTGTTGCCGAAACAACACCGAACTTAACGAAACAACAACAGATACCCCACAGAGGAGTGCGTGTGGGACTAAGCGTTATACCTATAATGAATGTGTCGTAAGTTTTTCTCTTATGAATGTGTCGGGAAGTATGTTGGGTTGTCTGATGATGGATGAAAGGTATCATATACAAATGATACCATTGAATTTTCCTTTCTTATCCAGTTATGTTCAGAGTAAACTCTTTTCATATGGAATTACCACAGTATGTTCCTATGAGTAAGAACAAAGCTTATTTGATGGATTCGTACTTACGTCTACCGGTTGCGTCTCTAGGTGCTGTTGCCAAATTGACAGAGGCAATCCCATCTGCGTGGTTGTAAACGGAAGTAATATACATCTCGGAAGTTAAGCAACGGTGCAGTAATGGCCAGAGATTAGATAGCTCACACTACTCGAGCAAAGTGATTGTACATGGACCGGTATATCCATGTACAAAAATTGCAACCTGCGTGTAAGAAACACAAAGGGACAGTGGTGAGTTGTTTTCTTTTTACTCCCCCAGTAGTTGAAAAAATACCACCGTGAGATGGGGCAAGATGCCAGGTACTCATGTAAAGCACTTCGACTGCATGTTCGTCTGTGTGTTCATGTAAACTTTGTGCTTCTTCTTTGATCCAGAAAATCGATCCATTATTTCGCCTCACACATACAAAACATTTAAAACTTTTTTAATAATAAGTAGATTTACAAAATAATTAATTATTTAATTAATTCTAATCTGACATATCAGTCTTGTTAATGACAATAGTCATTTATCAAAAAAAAAAACATTTCAATTTACAGAAACAAACTAACATAAGGCTAAGTAATGCATTTTCTTTTAAATTTGTAATTCATTTGAAGTTTAAATAAAATTTATCAATTTTATAAATAATAGTCATAGGAATCATCAAAATAATGATAAACCAAAACTAATGACAGCTCTTTAATTATGTACGAGGGTAGTTTTACATATCATACATATGTTTATGTAAAGATAAACATAGGTATGTACACACGTTTAAATATACATCTGTACGTGTCTATGAGCGTGCATATCAATATAATTTAAGTGACAAGTTAGTTTAAATGACAGGCACAAGCCTCTCGCTAATAGTTTTGTCAGTTGGTATTTTTTTTTTGCCATTTTTCGTCATCATCATCACCAGCACATCATAAGAATTTTCTTAAAATTTCTCTCTTTTGCCAAAATATTAAAAAAAATGAGCGAGAAGTAAATGAACTTTACACATTCGTAAATTCTTTATCTAACATTTACTTTACTTCACATCAGTTAGATTCTACTTTTACTAACGGTTGAGAACAGACGTGTTTTGAATGTGGAAACGTTTAACGGATAAATATAACGGTATAAAAAATATTTAATTAAAATTTACTTATGTAAATAAATACGGTAAAGTGATAAAATTATTAAATGAAAAAAAAAAACACAATTATAAATGAAAAGCTTAAACAATTAAAATGACCTTCAACGTTTGTTTTGTTTTTTTTTTTTATCAATAACATAAATAGATATAAAAATAAATAAGAATAGAAAAAGTTATCGATTCTATTTAAATCGTAAATAATAATGATAAAAGTGATACAGTCTGCTATAAATATTTACATGCAAATACACACACACATGAATAAAATTTATTGAAAAAATAATAATAATAATTAAAAAAACAAGGTTTTGGAAAACCCCAGAAAAGTTTTTTTTTGTAAAATTCATTAAAAGAACATAAAAGCAAAAAAAGAACATCTAAAGAAGCGAAAAAGAAGCAGAATTTACTCCAGTACTGAAAAAGATGTGAAGAAGTAATGATTTTATCACAGGCTTTTCATAGGAGGGATGTTCTTTTTTATTTGATTCCAAATTCACTACATCTAAAGTCATGTTCAGGATCTAATTTGTATGTTCTTTTTTTAAAAGTTATTAGGAAGTGAAATTATAATATTATAGAATACAACTAATTTAATTTAAATAATATTAACATAAGTAAATAAATTACACACATTTATCAATAAAATCCAAAATAAAATGGATTTAATTAAAAAAAATATTCAGTTCGAAAAAAATGTATCTTCAATTTTAAACAAAATTGTATTCTTTTCGCTTCTTTGGAAGTCAATAAACATCACTTCCACAGACGGTAAACTAATTCACTTAGTGCTACTTTTGAAGTGGTGATAAATGTTATTCTTTTGGAAGTACTTCGTTATATTTTTGATGGGATGTTATAAAAACAAGTTAAAGACTATTTACCTTAAAATCATACGATTTGAAATTAGATTTACAAAGAAAATAGAAAGAACTATAAGTTTATAAATTTCTAAACTATAAACCAAAATATACATTAATGAAATTGAGCTCTTCTAAGTTTTAATTAAGCATTAGAATGGCTTCCATAATATCAAGCAAAAACAAGTTAATTTCTAAAATCTGTTATGTTATCTGAAAGTCGAAACTTTTGACTTTTAAATGAAGTTATAACTACTGTTATATCTGCCTTTTCTTCGAGATAGTTTAAAGTTGAGCAAAATATACATTTGCACCAATGTTAGTACTACTTATTTTATAGTAGGCCAGATACAAAGCTCTATTGATCAAGAACTGCAGGACTTTGCTCAAAGGAAATATTTAATAAAATTTCGATATTTATCACTTCATTTTATATCCACACCGCTAAAGTGTGAAGTGGTGTGGGTGATTTTTGTAACATCCAAATATATTGGTCCTACTTAAAGTATACCAATATATACATGCTTAGAATGACTTTCTGAGTCGATTTAGTTTTATTCGTCCATATGTATGTATGTCCATGTTAAGCTACAGGTCGCAACTATTCTTTTAGCCCAAGGACGAACGCTATTGAAAATGGTGGAAAGCGATCCATTATTTTGCCTCGGTCCCATACAACTGTACTCACAGAGAAGGGTCATAATTATGTTAAATGTTGTGTTATATCAAAAAATATCTGTAAAACTTAGTTTTAAAGAAGTTTAAATGACTCTGCCGATTTGTATAATGATCGTGGGTTATTTAAACGTAGCTCCCATTAAAGGTCAAAATTTACTTATAAACACTAATAACATGATTAAATTGTACATAAATAACCTTAAAGTTAACGCAATTTCTCTACCAAAATTTATAAGGATAGGCCAATATTTATCCCTATACACTTAGAGTTGTCTTTTTCTTTATTATAAAACATTCATTGTTTTGATAGCAAAAAGTGACGTTTTCTATTTTGGTAACATTGCGGAGTTTAAATTTGTACTCAAATTCATCAAGGATGATAACATTGGATTAAATTTTGTTTTTAGTTTAACGAATCCTAAATGACAGGTAATACGTGCCAACTTTAAAGCCCTCTCTTAAAGTTATATTTCGGCAATTTTTTGACTTTGGGTAATGATGAGAGAAACATTAAATTTGATACCAATAAATATTCGGCTTGGCCAATAGCCAATTGGTTGAGTTCCCTCTTTAAACGCTATTTAACATAAAACACAGGAAGAGAATGTTGATGCTCCGTTAAACTTATATTTCGAGCTAAGTTTGGTGTTGCGAGGAGTGGCAGTCTTATGAATGTGTCGGATGATGGGGTTGTGTGCTGATTAGTAATAGATGTATGGTATCCTATTTTAGTGTTATCTTTTGTCATGGTATGTTCAGGATTTTATCTGTTTAAGCTGGCTTTACACGTGCACACAATTAATATGATAATATGAAACCATCACAGAGAAAATACGGATGAAAAGTTTCACAGTCGTATGGCTCTCTTAATTTTTTTAAATAATATAAAAAACAAAGAAGTCGAATTATCATGTACATCCCTGGTGTACATATTATTATGTAAACACATACAAAAACAGTGAAACAGCTGTTTTCATCTTACTTTATTATTGTTAGGTGAGTCAAGATAGCAACGATTAATAGCAACGGCGGAAATGAAAACGAAAGAATTTCCAAAATATTTTGCTGGATTTAGTGGCAAAACAGCGTTTTAATTAAGCCAATATCTATGATAGATGATCAGTTCCAAGAGATTAACTCAAAGCTATGTGTTCTTTTTATGTCACAAAGGGAAGTTAGTGCGTCATCTATAGCTCATGTGATTGGTTAGGATATGACAACATCATCGTAGTATATATAATAGCGATAGTTGGTTGGATGTTCAGGCTGCAATAGATGCACACATTTGGTCCCTTTGTGACACCTGTAAATATATTAAAAGAAAAGAGGAAGAGGACATAGAAAGTTATGGTAGGAGAGATAGTGAAGAGAAATTAAGGGGGTATTAATAGCAATAGAAGACACTGAAAGACGGAGATAAGATAGTCAGAGAGAGAGATTGCAGTACTTAAACGGAAAAAGAGTCTCGAACTCGAAAAAGCTACTGTTCAGTGCTATTTGAGTTTGTGTCGTCAAACCAACCGCAATGCCTGATAAAGGCTTTTAGGTTATCTATTTTAGTCCCTGATAACTTTGAGGTATCCTCCAGAAATCGATGTCCCAGGTACCGAAGTCGGATGTCCTCCAGTGCCGGACAGTGACAAAGAAGATGTTCTATTGATTCCTCTTATTCCTTATCTTGGTAGCTTCTAGTAGTAGTCATTATAAGGTAATCCAAATCACATTGCGTGGTTACCGAATTTACAGTGTCCTGTGAAGACAGCTATAGTTTTGCTGAATTGGGTTCGGTTGTATCGTAGAAGATGGTCCGTGCGCTCTTTATCAAGCTTTGGCCATATCTTCTTTGTCTGAGTACAAGTTGGCTCGTTTTCCTTTCTTGCTTGTTAGAGTTCATTAAACATGTTATCCATAAGTCTTTTGCATACTCCTATCGGAGTACCGTAAAAATGGTCTATGTCAGAGTCGGGCAATTGCGTACCTGAAGGTCGTGGGGACGCAGTAATCAATATTTACCGGTAGATTTTCTATCCTATCGGTAATACTAGCATGTACATATGATTTTTACGACCATACGTTTATTGTATTTAGTCTAAATGCCGTCGTGAGTGCTATTTTACTGGCCAACAAGTCCGTCGGGATCCAATTAAGTAGCACGAATAGGGATTTCATCGAAGTTGATCCCAGGAATACAGAATATATAAAAACGTTTGTGGAGTAATACTAATGTGACAAAATCTAAGTAGAGACTTACACCTGTATTCATAAACGATTTATTGTAGAAATTTGGTGTGGAAAATATTTATAAATTTAACTAAAATATACGAGGGTTAAATTTTAAAGGAAAAATACTTCACAAAAATCTTTATAACCTTGAAAATCTCAATAAATATTAAAAAAAAAACATGACAAATCATTTCATATGAACTTATTACATATAAACAATTCCCTGGAATTATTCCTTATATTTAACTGGATAAAACTAAGTAAAAAATATGTTAACAGTTTAAACGAATGCGTCATATTCGAAAATACCATATAAACTGTAAATGAATAAAAAATATTGCTTATACGCACTATCATACCATTTGATAAAAAGCATAATAAACTCATGCGTACAAATATGATGATGGCCAAACAGTCTCGATAAAAGCACACACACACACAAACACTTTATTACACTCTCTAATATATTAGAATTTACTGACTCTCTCGTATGCACCCAAAAATAACTTCGTAACGATAACGAACAAAATCATCCTTTTTAGTGGGTTTTATATTTGAGTGTAAGTATGAGTGTGTGTGTGTGCATGACTACTATTTGTGTGTTTGAAATGTAGAACTAGAAAACAGCAACAACGTTCGACTGACTAGTAAACATAGTTAAAGCATGTTTATCTCAATTTTTCCCTCAAACATTTAAACAGTTTAACTTTGACTTTCGCGTATAACAGACGTTGTTTAACTTCAGTGGAAATGAAACTAACGGTTAAACACAATTAAATGTTAACAGTGTTTACGTTTAACATAACAAGCCTAGAAAGAAAAAAAACAACAACACAATAATAATTTATTGCATTAATAAAGAAATGTAAAGTGTAACAAAAAAAAATGTGTAATAATTAATTACAAATACTGTGGCAAAAGCAAAAAAATAAAATGCAAAAAAAACTATAAAACGGATATTAAAATTTTAACTTGTTTTAATTGTTAAGCAAAGAAAAGCATAATAACGTTTTTGTAAAATTTTAAAATTAATAAAAGTGTATTTTATAATAGTGAATGTAAAATTTGAAAAAATACATACTAATAATAATAAACACCTTTATAATTAAAATTGCTAATTACAGGTGAAAAGCTTAATATACAAAACAACATTTGTATGACAAACAAACAAAAAAAAGTATGTTATTTCCGTGTTTTTCTTTTTATTTAACTATAACAAGTGTTGTTATTTGTTTATTTTTTTTGTTAATATTTTTGTGTTTAATTTATAAGAAGTCGAGAGTGCAAAACGTGCAAAAAAAAAATAAAACTTTAAATAAAACTAAATGCATGGGGATAAATCCTCTTGTTGTAAATTGGTTTGAATTAACTAAAAATCTTGTTTGTGTAAAGTGCCTTTACAAGAGTGACTTTTTCTTTTTTCATTCTCTCTTTCTGCCTGTTTTTTTGTGCATCTGCATCTCTATGGGAACTTTATGAATGCCAGCATGCATGTACATGATTAAATAGTACGTACTATGTAGTTACAGTGACTATTGTGAAGATTTTTTTTTCTGTCGTATAAAGTTTTTACATTACAGTAGTTGTTTGTATGTTGTGTCAAAGTAGTTTTGCTGTTATTTTTGTTTAGAGTTTTGTCACCTTTTTATGTTGCTGCTGTTTTGAGTGCTGAGTTTGTTTGGCTGTTGTTGTTGTTATTATTGTTCAGAAATGTGTGAACGAAAATTTCAAGTATTCAGTATTTTTTCGTAGTTGTCTATGCGTACTTACTTATTATTCAGTTTTTTTGTAACCACCTTTAAAAAGTTGGTGGTATATTAATTCAGTCCATTCGTTGGTAACAAATTAAAAAACCTTTCGTTTAGCATAAAGCAATGGTTGCTTCTCAAAGGTGCCCGCTAGGTAGTGTGTACCAAGGATGTAATAATTCAGAATATTAGAAACTTCAACTGGCACTAGACTTACTAAGCTCATGCTACCGTAATTAGAAGTGTGAGAAATAAAAAACCCTCGTCCGCTAACTTGATGACAATTAAAAAGCCATCATTTGTATTAAAAAGCATACAAATATGAATATATAGTCGGACATAGCCGACCATATGATACCCTTCACCAGTCGTTATGTTAAAAATGGGTATTGGTTTTTATTGGTTTTTAACTTTATTCCGAAATATTTTTACTTATTTTTGGCAAAAAAAAAGAGATTTTTTACAAGACGACTCAAAGGGTAGTAGGGGAAAATATGGACCTATCCTTATAAATGCTGTTACGTCTACTTCAAAGTTATTTATTTACCGGCTTATGCAAAAACAATTATTAAGTTAACAATGGTTATTAAAATCTGTTTTTATATGAAAAAATTGTGTAGTAAACAATTGTTAACTTTACTAATCGTTTTTGCATAAGGCCCGTAGAATTTAAAAGTATTATTAGAGTTTATAGGTAAATTTTGACCATCAAGTCATTTTCCAAAGGGAGTTTGTATGGGGGCTAGTGTCGCATGAGAAACGATCGGTAATGTCATTAAGAGTTCTATAAAACTAAGTTTTGCCGACTTTTGATGACTTAATAAAATATTTAACTTAATTATGAGCCCAAATGGCCTATTCGGGGGGTACGGAGGCTAGACGAAATAATGAACCGATTTCATCCATTTTCAATAGGCTTCTTCCTTGGGCCAAAAAAGAGTGTGCGCCAAATTTCATCCAAAAATTGCGACCTGTACCTTGCGCACAAGGTTTACATCGTCAGCCAGCCAGACGAACGGACGGACATAGCTTAATCGACTTAGAAAACGATTCTAAGCCGATTGGTATACTATAAGGTGGGTAAAGGACGAATATTTTTGTATGTTGCAAACATCAGCACAAACCCATTATATCCTACCCACTAAAGTGGTGTAGGGTATAATATTATCAGCTGTCAATAATTATGTGGGAAGGACTTCAAATTTGTCCTCTGAAGTGTCCATCTCTTCGGCTAACTCTACTTTTGAAGTCGGTCAAGAGGAGTATTACAATTTCTAAAACTTGACTACAACATAGAATCAATAGGAAACCTTTGGTTTGGAAGAATATTGTATTTTTTGCATCAGAATGCTCAAAATTTCTAAATTTTTAAAGGTGATGTCAGATATTTACAAATATTTCTGTTATTTGTAAAGCGATTTTACCGATTTTTTTGATTGATTTCAACACACATACAAACAAACATGGCTTAACCGACTCCGATATCAATAAGGATCCATAATGCAGGCCAATTTCAACTGATGTAGTAAGGATATTATAAAACTAATTAGGAACAGTTAAAGCCACTTAAAAATCAATCGCAAAGTGGTATTCTTTTCGCCAAAACTAATTTTTTAAACTTTTTCTTTTTTGATGTTAAGCATCATAAGATTCGTTACAACCGATTATAAAACACTTTTACTTGTTCCCAATATTTTTGTATTCCATAAATGTTTTTGTGTGTAATTTTTTTTGTTTGTTTATGATACAATCTGTTTCTGTAACTAATGAATATCCATAGATTTT
Organism: Lucilia cuprina; assembly: GCF_022045245.1. NCBI lineage: Eukaryota > Metazoa > Arthropoda > Insecta > Diptera > Calliphoridae > Lucilia > Lucilia cuprina. The sequence goes on from NC_060950.1 coordinate 21,004,064, forward strand.
GTTGCATTTTCAAATGTCTACTTTGCACGAGACAAATTGCGTTTGATGTCAAAAGTTAAGTGCAAATATCTGACGAAAACGTGTATAAATGTTATACGTTTCTATGTTAAAATGAAACGTTTATCATTATCATAAGTGGTCTGCGTAAAATACGCATAGTAAATGAATATGAATAATATTTAGTTGAACCATAGTTTGTTTGCGAAAAGCCTGCGGGTTTATTTGAAAAGGGTGTGTAAAATATTTGAAATTAGAAATCTGCAAAATATTGAATTTTTAATTGAAAAAAAAAAAATGATTTAGTTATATTTGGACTTTAAAATTCGAGATCAATAATTTAGAGGAGTATATATAAAATTTATTGGACTGATTTATCAGTTTTTCTATGGACTATTTAATATTAGTGTATTAAAAGTTTAAATTGCGGGAACAGCTAAACGGTACTACCTCTTACATAATAGACGATTGTTTCGTCTACAGTCTGGTTCTATAGTCTGCTCTATTATCTAGTCAATTGAGTGGACTTTAAAGTTCAATATATAGACTGAACTTTAAAGTCAACTATATAGTTCAGACTGCAAAGTATTGTCTATGGACTGAACTATTTAATCTGTCCATAAACTGAAGTGTATAGTCTACTATTAAGATTGGACTATTGTCTAGTCTATAGACTGGACTATTGTCTTATCTATAGACTGGACTATTGTCTTGTCTATAGACTGGAATATTGTCTAGTCTATAGACTGGACTATTGTCTAGTCTATAGTGTGGACTATTGTCTAGTCTATAGTGTGGACTATTGTCTAGTCTATAGACTGGGATATTGTCTAGTCTATAGTGTGGACTATTGTCTAGTCTGTAGGGTGGACTATTGTCTAGTCTACAGTGTGGACTATTGTCTAGTCTACAGTGTGGACTATTGTCAAGTCTATAGTGTGGACTATTGTCTAGTCTATGGTGTGGATTATTGTCTAGTCTATAGACTGGACTATTGTCTAGTCTATAGTGTGGACTATTGTCTAGTCTACAGTGTGGACTATTGTCTAGTCTATAGTGTGGACTATTGTCTAGTCTATAGACTGGACTATTGTCTAGTCTATAGACTGGAATATTGTCTAGTCTAAAGACGGGATTATTGTCTAGTCTATAATAACTGGACTATTGTCTAGTCTATAGACTGGACTATAGTCTAGTCTATAGACTGGACTATAGTCTAGTCTGTAGACTGGACTATAGTCTAGTCTATAGACTGGACTATCGTCTAGTCTCTATACTGGACTATCGTCTAGTCTCTAGACTGGACTATCGTCTAGTCTCTAGACTGGACTATCGTCTAGTCTATAGACTGGACTATTGTCTAGTCTATAGACTGGACTATTGTCTAGTCTATAGACTGGAATATTGTCTAGTCTATAGTGTGGACTATTGTCTAGCCTATAGTGTGGACTATTGTCTAGTCTATATACTGGACTATTGTCTAGTCTATATACTGGACTATTGTCTAGTCTATAGTGTGGACTATTGTCTAGTCTATAGTGTGGACTATTATCTAGTCTATAGACCATACTATTGTCCAGTCTATAGACCGAACTATTGTTGATAATCATTTCCTTTCCTTAATTTACTTTTTCTGAATTTAAACTTCACTTGATAAATATGAGAAAAATTAAAAAAAAATTATGCTTTAATTTGCATTATACCACAAATTCAGTTGCAGCTTAATAGTGCAAGATAATGTCGCCGTATGCAAAATTTATAGTAGCTTTGCATATGTCAAACATTTCAAGAAATCCATATCAATTTAAACGTATTGCAGTCACGAACTTTTGCTAAATCCATTTTTCAAAAAAAAAAACTTATAATAACCTCTTTTTATATTAAATATTAAAATAAGTTATAATAACTAACTGCTAAGTGTTATGAATTATTTAAATATTAATTCGTTTAAAGTTTTCTCATGTCGATTTAAAGGAGATAAAAATGTTAAACAGCATGTGGCTCATGACTATGATATTCTAAGATCTGCTGTGCTGTGTTCAAATGATTCTTTTTACTTATGTTTCTCAAACAATATCAATTCATTAAATAAAATAATCACGTGCTGAAATTAAAACTTTTTTACTTATTTAACCATGACACAAACAATTGAAAGGGGTATAGAAGCAAAGGCAGTAATGTCCATTTTTGTAAAAAAAAGAATTAGATGAAGTCAAAGAAGCAATCTTTAAAGAAGATCAAAACAAAAGCAACTTAAAGTAATTTACATTGATTTTGATCATATGGAAGGTCATTATTAATTTGTTACTTAAAAAAAATGGAGATTGCAGTTTTTGTTCTATACCGCACAAATATTTGTGTGCCAAAACAATTCTATTAATTGTAAAAATTACAAAAATATTTGCTATTTTTCTAATATTTTTTTTATATTTTTATTGATTCTAATAGATCTTTCGAACATAACAACAAACCTCAAAAAGAACAAAAAAAATGTAAACGATAAAAAAAACATTAAAGTGAGGAGGCGTCTAAAAATAATAAAAAAACAATTAAACAAAAAAATATTTATTTGAAAAAAAAAAACCTCAAAGAACCTAATGATGAACCAAAAACTAGACATTTATGTTTATGACATGTGTACTTACGAGTTTTGTACTCCAACATCTACAACTATGTTTGACACAAGATACTAGAACTGGAATATTTAAAAGATAATAACAATAACAACAAAGATATGATTAACAACATGATGTATGACAACAATAAAAACAATAAACCAACTAATAAATAAATGAGAAAAGTAAATACAAACAAATTAAAATAATTGACAAATAATAATTATAAACAAATAGTTAATACAAGCAAACAACATAAACGTAAACAAATAAATAATCATAATAAACAAACAACAAAGTGACACTCACCAACAACTAGAACATTTATTCAAGCGTCATCAATTCATTCAACTTTTAGTGATTGTTCTTCTCGTTGCTTGTTGGTGTTAAAGTATAGTGAACAATAAACAGTGTAAATAACAGCAACAACAACAACATTTTATGTTGAAAAACAACTAAAACAAAGTGTCTTAAAGAGTGAAAATAAAAACAATCAACAACTAACAAACCAATAAATAAATAAATAAACAACATATTGTCGTCTTTAGACAGCAACAGCATCATTTACCTTCCAACATCATCAAGAGCAACAACATAAAAAACAACAACAGTCAAGATGTCAACCACATGTTGCGGATTAAAACTGTTAATTGCCATCATTGTGTTTGTCACCTATGAAAGTGGCAACAAACACACCTGTAATGGTAAGTTACATTAACAACAACAAACAAAACATGTTTCTCTTTCAAATGTTTGTTACTTCTTTTAATATTAACTTGTTCTCAAGAAGGGAAGCTAGATATGTACTTTAGTACTATTTTCACACACTATAGACCTACTAAAACAAGTTGATAAGTATAGTTGAACAACACCGATTATGTGATACCCTAAACTAAATACATTTTGAAGTAATTTTGGAAAGGATCAAGATCGAGAAATATTAAAAATTTTTGGAAAACTTTGTTATCGATTTCATTGACGTTTATGTAGGATTTCGAGGAGACATTTGTAATAAGATTCGCATAAGGTTTATACGGACAAACATGGCACAGCCATAGATAGATAGATAGATAGATAGATAGATAGATAGATAGATAGATAGATAGATAGATAGATAGATAGATAGATAGATAGATAGATAGATAGATAGATAGATAGATAGATAGATAGATAGATAGATAGATAGATAGATAAATAGATAGATAGATAGATAGATAGATAGATAGATAGATAGATAGATAGATAGATAGATAGATAGATAGATAGATAGATAGATAGATAGATAGATAGATAGGTAGATAGATAGAAAGATAGATAGATAGATAGATAGATAGATAGATAGATAGATAGATAGATAGATAGATAGATAGATAGATAGATAGATAGATAGATAGATAGATAGATAGATAGATAGATAGATGGATAGATAGATAGATAGATAGATAGATAGATAGATAGAGATAGAAAAGAGTTAAGCCATTATTTTAAAGTCCACAGATTGATCTTTTATATAACATATTTTATATAGATTTCAGTTTCAATCTCCAAAGAAAAGTATACTTTGGTCTCTGGTTTACAAATTTCTTGGCCTGTATATGTATGTATTTATTATCCAAGTATTTGCATACATATGTATTTGTATATGGGAAACACTAATAAGTAACTTTTTGCTAAAAGACTTTTTACCCTAAGATTACAGTTTTTCATTGTTGAGTTTTCTTAAGTACATGAATAGTCGCAAGTAAACAGTTATTTATTTGAAAGGTACAGATGCAGTTGTTCATTTAAGTTTAAGAAAAATGACAAAGTTGCAGCAAAGGCATTTTTACTTATAAATTATGTTGGGTGGGAGGGTTTTTTTTTCTCGATTCATAAAATGATTTAAGATAGAGTTTTAAAAGACAACAGACATGCAGACTAATAGATAGACAGACAGACAGACAGACAGACAGACAGTGTAATACAAATGTTAGTTAATGTTTAAGTACGTAAAAAAAGTTTTATGAAAGGGGTCATTAATAAATAGCATAAAATAAATACTATATGAACGAAAAAATTTACAAAAAAAAATAATAACTTTATGATTTTATCTTTGTCAGAGATAAGTACAGAGTGGTTTTTCTTTTCCAAATTATACATACATATATATTATTTGAGTTTAACGCAGTTGTTTACAGTGTCTAGTAAAATGTAAAATTGTATTTATTTAAATGTATTATTTATAAAATGACTTAATTACAGGTGGTGTTAACGAAGAGCTTAAGGCATTTAGATTTAGTGTCATTTTTTATGAAATAAATATATAATTTCATTAATGTATAAAGCAACAATCTCCATAGTAACCCAGCAAAAAAATTGGACCGCATTTAGAATATGAAAAAAGCAAGACTTTGATTCAGAATAATTAGTTTAAAAATGTAAATTTATGTTTTTATTGTATATATCTTAAACACTATATTTACATGTTTAAATGTCAGTGCAAAGTTTCTTGTAATAATTTTAAATCTTAGCCACAGAGATTTGAATAGAGCGGAAACTCTGGTGTCAAAATCTTAAGCACTAGTTCCGGGAGAAAGTCCCGAACTGGTTATTTAACCCACCACTTAGAGTTATCAGTTGCCACAGTACCAATTTGGCGATTAAACATGAGTATGTATTAGAACCTAGGAGGAATCAATTCCTAACAGTTAGGAGAATATTTCTTTAAGAGTTATCTCTAGCCACCCGACTACCCATATGATGTAAACCGTTACTCCACAGATTACCAAGATACAGTCAAAAAGCTAGTCCAATGAAGACAATATATGAGAATGAACATTTTCGTTTAAGATTTTTAAGTGTCTACTCTCTAGGATATTTGGAAATAGTCTTCGCTTTTGCTTACAATTGGGCCACTAAAAATACGATTAACTGTTTGTCAAACTGCTTGAAAAAATGTAAATTTAATGTTTAATTCTAAGTTTCCTTTCTATGTGGTTTATTCTGTACTCTTAACAAACTAGTTGTTCCATATATTCTTACTAATGTCACAGTTGCAACAATTATCTTTGACAAGAGATATATTTTAAAAAATTTAATTACAATATTGTGTTGTTAATTAATCATATGATTTGAAATCTTTTTAAACAATTTTACATATTATTTTAAGACAAAATCTAATATATTTTGAAAATATATAGTTAGTTAGTTTAAAAGGAGGATATATATATACATCAAATCCAAAGAAATACACCTAGGCCTCTATCGGGCTTGTTGTGTGCTCCTTAACCAGTGTCTCAGGTGGGAATCGAACTCACCACCTCCGGTCTATCAGACTAGAACACTAACCACTAACCTACCGGAGGCAATGAAAATATATGAAATATATAATTGTTTTGTCAAGTTTGAAATTGCCATATTTGTATGAGGTAATTTTAGAAGTACGCTTTATGGATTGGAATTAAAAAAAATTATCCTATAGCCATTGAAATGAACAACTTTCATATACGAAAAGTTTATGCAAAATCGGACGTGCAGATTAAGACGTATGTAGAGCATGTAGAGAGGACAGTGAAACACTGGAGCACTTTCTTTGCCACTGTCAGGCATTCGTCGAATTTAGATCCAAGTATTTTGGAAGTGATGTTATTCCGGAAATAACATTTCTGACTAAAACTGAATGGAAGATTCTTAGGAATTATGTTCAGGAAAATAAGTTTCTAAACACTGAAAAATAATTCATTCAGTTACCTTTTTTCATGATAAGGAGATTCACTGGATGTTTATTGATTCACTGGAACAGCGTCACAACGTAGGCTGAATCTATCTTCCCTCTATATTACGACAAACTGTCTTCCTCAGTTTCCAAAACTGGTAGATTTATATGCGACTCAAGCCAATTACCAAGAAAACATAGACATTTATAGTCAATTGATCATTGGATCAGCTAATACATTACAAGGAAAACTTCTTCTTTAGGCAAACTTTCCGTAACTGTAACAAACTACCAGTAAATGTATTTACCGTCATTTGCATTGTAAGTAGATTTAGATTGAATGTTTTCACTACTTCCTCTATCCTTCCTCCCACAACATAATTTCCTTAATTCAACCTAATTTTCTATCCAACGAGTAAAATGCTCTAATGTTTTCGCTATTTACTTTGGATACAAAGAAGTATCATTGTTTTACCCTGACATTTACACGGGGGTAAGTCAAAAATTCGCACTGCGTATAAAATACATGTAAATTTTTTGGTTTTTAAAAATTGATTTGCCAAAAAAGGATTTCTTTATTAAAACACTATTGGCTATCACCTAGTGATAGGAACTAATAGCCCTAATGTACATATATGTAGTTGTCATCATTCTTCCATTTGATTTATGTACGAATTACGAATGAATGAGTGTCATCGGGTGTCATATCATAATCAGCTGTTTGTTCTTATTGGTTAGAGACAAATAGGATATATGTATATATGTATACAAATAGGATATATGTATATAACTTAAATAATGAAACAAACGCTATGTATACACGGTTATTAGATCTTACAACGTTGGCAGTAAAATGCGCAGAAAATGTCTAATAACACTGCCAACTTACAAATTTTGTTTTACAATATTGTCAGTAATGCTTTGTCTGACAACGTTGTAAAAGAAAAATTTTAAGTTCAGGCGATTATTAGATATTTTCTGAACATTTTACTGACAATGTTGTAAGATCTGACAACCGTGTATAATGGCTTATACACACACAAATATTCCAAAAAAATTGTCATTCAAAGGTCGAATTAAGTAATTCTTGCTAGTGTGAACTTGATATAAGTTTATACTCGATCGCAATTAATCGTTAGCATTAAGTTTTCTATATTGATTCAAAGACGATCTAGCCATGTCCGTCCGTCTGTCTGTTGAAAATACAATAGAGTCCAAACGAAAGTAGCTAAAGAGCTGAAACTTTGTACAGTTAATGTAGGTTATTGAAATTGTATTGAAAATGGGCAATATTAGTCTACAATTTCGCCTAGTCTCCTAAATCTCTTTGTAAAATTTTATATGGACCTCTTTAAAACATGTCAGTAATGCTTTGTCTGACAATGATGCAAAAGAAAAATTTTAAGTTCAGACGATTGTTACATATTTTCTGAACTTTTAACTGACAACATTGTAAGATCTGACAACCTTGTATCACGGCTTATACACACACAAATATTCCAAAAAATGGCCAATAAGAGGCTGAATTAAATAATTCAACTGCTGGTGAGAACTTGGTGTTAGTTTTTACTTGACCGCAATTAATCATTAGCATTAAGTTTTCCTTATTGACACATAGTTAAGCATAGCTCCCAAACGATGTGCCCATCTAAAAATTCTTAACTTTCAACTTTATTTTACTGCAAAATTATACAAAAGTCACATAATTTTTCAAAATTTTACCATATAAAAGTTCTTTGAAGATTTTAACCCCTTATGAGGTAACTTTCCAAAACTAAACAAACAAATTATGAGCAACACTGTGTGGAAAATTATGTTGTAGATATGCATGTATAAAAAAAAAACAGTTGTAATATTTGAATGTCGTACCGTCCTCGTTCCGTAAGTCAGTATATTTACAGACATGTGTTGACATGTTAAGGTGCAGGCGAATAAACACTGAAAATTTAACCGGCAAACCACCTTTTTACACATACCGAATATATCCACACATACAATCAATAATATTGACAATTGTTTGTGTGTGTGTGTGTGTGTGTGTGTGTATGTTTGACCAAAAACGGAAGGAGGCGCGTTTTTTAACAATTTTAGTCATTTTCTCATAAACATCGAAATGATGTGCCGCAAAAACAACTACGCATAGATAGTTCTTTTGATTTTTGTTGTTGTTTTTTTTATTTAACTAACAAAAAACATACTAAAAACACACCTTAAAATTGTATTTTGTTTGTTTGCCTTTTTGAGTAGGTTACACTTAGTTTTAGTTTTTAATACGGGTATGAGTTTGAAATTTAGCTTATCATTGTAACCGAAAAAAATTCTTTTTTTGTCGAAGTCATACTAACATAAATGGGCATTATGGAGATGGATATCTTTATACACATTAGACCGGTACTTAAAGAATCGAATTGGTAAAGGTATCTTCTCGCTGTTATAACCTCTCCAAAATAGCTAAAACTGGATTTTAGGACGAGATATCTCGAATACCTGATGTTTGGGAAAATTTCTAAATTCAGTTTCATATTCAACGTATACGTTGTATGTAGCTCAATCCTGAAGTATATATACCTTGGTTTCTGGGTTTTCTAAAGTTTTCTGAATTCAACGCTTTTTTGATCCCCCCTAATGTACATACATAAAAATCTACTCACACACTTGAATATGCAATCGTGCATATTATATTTTTTTGGTTTTTATTTATCAGCCAGGGGGGTTGACCATTTGGCATGAATGACCTTCCATTAAAAGAATATCGACTATCCAAAAAACATTTGTGTTTACTTACTTTTATTATTTAAACATTTTTTTTTTACTTTTTTCACTTAATATTTTGCATTAATATAATAAACACTAAACTCTAGTTGTACGAGACTGTTGTTAGTTATGCTATGTACACACGGTTGTTAGATCTTACAATGTTGGCAGTAAAATAAGTATGCAGAAAATGTCTAATAACAGTGTAAACTTACAAATTTTTTCTTGCAATAACAACGTTGTAAAAGAAAACTTGTAAGTTCGAAGGATTGTTAGACATTTTCTAAACATTTTACTGACAACGTTGTAAGATCTGACAACCGTGTATTACGGTTTTTAGTTCACAAAATTAATAAGATAAGTTCAAATTTGGAATTTTCTCATTTCGGGGGACGAAAATTTTAATTGAATATTCTGCAAAGTTTGCTAAAATTCATTATTAAAATGTACTAAAATGAAGGGTACTTATGAGTCGCCACAATCGAATGTAGCACACTTAATTCTTTGTTTTTTTTTTTTTTTGACTGCTCCCAAATATCAATTTAAAATTCGTAATTTAAACGTTCATCAGTGTGGATTTTTGACAGACAAATATACAAATTTAATTGAATTTATTAGCATTCGTAAACCAATTATGTTTTTTTTTCAAACTCACATGATTGTTCAAACATTTAAAAAATAAGAATTAAATATAGTAGGTATGTGTGCCACGAGTATTTAGAATATTTGGTATTATATTTTACCCCGACTGTTGATTAAACCAGGTGTTTAAGTGTCAACATAATTTCATTCTAACACACATACGTCTAGATATTAATTTATTACCCCCAAAAAAGAAAGAAGAAGAAAATAAAAATAAAAAAAAACATTAAGTGGCAAAACATATGCTAATCATTGACCGAATTTAGCACATCTAAACTTGATAATAACACTAAAATAAATAAATGGAATTTGAGTGTTTTATGATTCTATCACGTCTACAATTATCTCTTGGTAATTAATTTATTAAAGAAATGTCATTCATTAACATTTTCAGACATAGTTTGAAGATGAAAACAAATAGAAAATTTATGCATGCAATCGTTTAGGTGAAGTTTCAAATGTGGCGTATGTTTATTATGAACATATGTTTTTATTCAGGGTAATAAATCAGTATGTTGTAAAAATTCTTGAGCAATTTTCTTTTAATCTCATCAAATAAATGGACAATGAAAAATCTTTTAATACCAACACCTATAAAAAAGATGATTCAGTTCTAGTTTCCAATTGCTTCCTCAACTTTATGTTAAATTTCCCAATAATCAATTTGATTATTGAAATTCAATTTGATAGTGTTATCGTTAATATATTGCGTATATGTCTCTTTCCAATTCGATATTGTTAGACATAATCACAAACAAACGAATGTTGCGTAAATTTCGTTTTAGCGAAAATATCTTGAGTTTCAATATAGTTTCCAAGACGAGATCTATCATACGAATATTCACCATTAAAAAATTCTAGCCCAACATCGGTGCACAAGAATATGTAGGGTAGAAGGGGGATTATACGTCATAGGGCACATCTGCCAAAGCGAATAACTTGAAAACCGAGTAATCGATTTTATCGCATTATCAAATTTTGTTTTCGTATATCGATTATCTATGATCCCTGAAAATTTGAAACAATTACTTTACATATGAAGGGAGGCAGACATGATTAATTGTTTTTCAAAGGGCTGTGAAAATATTTCACTGTGTGAACTTTTTGTGCTAACTTTTTTAGTTTTTGTGATAGAAAAAATATATTGGTCAGTATTAGAACGTCAATAATAGTGAACAATAAGGCAAAATAATATTTTCGATAGTATAATTTGAAGCCCGAAAAAAATTTAAACTAAACCCCAGAACTGACCGTGGGGCACATACGCCAGTAATAATTTGTTTTAATTTTTTGTTAAGTTTTGTGAAATAAACAATAAATAGCTAGTTTATTATACTTTGTTTAATGAATTAAAATATAAAACAGCAAAATAAGTTTTTATTTTTGTAATATTTTCTATTATTTTTTAATGACAAATCTGCCCCATCCCCTTGGGGCATTTTTCCCATGGATTGGGCGGTATCGCCGTTGTTGGTCAGTGCGGAAAAGTTAAAAAATATGTACATGAGGATGACTTAGGAAAGATTGAAAGGAATAAAACTAAAGCCAACATATCTAAGTATCCGAACCAAGAAAAAAATTAAGATATGTATTGCGGATTTAATTTGAGGCCGCCTCAAAAAATAAGTGGCGTATGGTCCCCCTTCTACTCTACTATATAGTTTAGGTCCTTAAGTAGGTCTTCTAAGTATTCAAAAATTAGACTGCAGAGATTGACGAAAATCATGTTTCTAGTGGCTTGAAATAGATCTATTGGAGGCCAGCATCGGTCCACATGTACATGTATATATGTATATATATACATGTAGAGTTTAGGTCCTTAAAAGTTTCTCTTCCAAGATAATATCACTCCGAAGATCTTTAGATCTACGAAATTGCTTCAGATTTTTTGCTGTCCTCTACACCTCGTCTAAACTTGCCCGAATATGTACGTCCAATTTTGTATAATTGTAATTATATGTTTTTAATAACAATATATTGTTACAGTGAACATAGTATAGTTATAGTAACTATGTTTTTTCTCTGCGTGTAGAAAAGAATGAAAAGGGGTAGTTTTAGGGTTGGACCATAAGAGATGTTTAGAGTAAATATAGAATGAAATATGTGTACCTAATGAAGAATTGAGATAGAAGTAGAGGAGGAAATAGAAGGTTTTGTACTTGTAGACTAATAAGCGCCTTGGTCAAGTATGGCTTGGTGATCTTAAAAACCAATTACTGTGTATGATAAAGGCATTAATATTATTCAGCCTTGGTCTGGATAGTTCTGACAAATAGTCGCTTTTCTAGAATCGAATGTCTACTAGTGCAGGGCATTGATAGAGAAGATGTTCGATAAATTCTTTTTCGTCTTGACAACTTCTACAGAAGTTGTTGTAGGGTATACCAAGTCTTCTTGCATGGTTACCAAATGATTTATATCTTGCAATGACAGTGACAAGATTGTTGATGTAAGAACGGTTTAGTTGCGATTAAAGTCGTAACTTGGCTATATCTTCCTAGGTTGATACAAAACTAATCAAAAATAAAAATTTTAAAATACTTTCATATTATAAAAGATTTAAGAACACAAATTATGCACATCGTAATCGAGGGAAATAAAAGTATATTTCTACTGATAAATTTAAGTTAAAAACTGGTAAATTTATTTACCCATTAATTTGACATGGTCTTTAAAAACTTAAGTAATTTATGTCTTCTTTTTATAATACTCTAATGAAAAACCAAATTCCACAAACAATTGTCAGTCCTATTGTATCTTATCAATAAAGTTTAATATTAAAATTATTTGTCTAGTAAGTTCGACGGACGACCACTGTTGAAGTCAATGAGCATTATTTACTTTAGAACTAATTATTTGAGGGCCAATAAAACTAATTGGACCTGCTTTAAAAAAAAGTTAAATTGCTTGCGATATTAATTATTTTATAATGTGTTCTTTTTTGGTGCGCGGGTTTTACGAGCTTTTTCTTTTCAAAGCATAATTATTAGACGACAAAAAAGGTGCTTCAGAATTAGTAAAGAACAAATAAAAGATAAAGAATTTAAAATTATTATTTTAACATTTACTATTTACTAGTATTTTATTAGACTGCTCATACTTATTTAGTATTCATTCACATTAACACACATTTGTCTGCATAATATCTATCTATCTGTCGGTCTGGCCCGTTCCGTCTGTTTCTTTATTATGTATCTATTTATCTATTCATTGTGCATTGTGTATGTTGAATTCATTAAAACCAAAAAAAGATTAACAGGATTCACTGTTCAAACATCAGGGGAAACAAAACAAAAAATGTCAATTATATAGAAATCACTCATTAAATGACATTAAACGAGTTGAAATGATAAGCTATGAGAATGAAAGGGTTGAGTAATAATAAATATTGTTTAAATGACACAAACAAAGTTATGAACACGAGGGTCGTTGAGATATTTGTTCAGAAATTTAGTGATTTCATATTTCTATTGGCAAAACATTGTTGTAATGGTCGAAGACCCCTAAAACGTGTTATGTGTTTTCACAAAATGTCAAAACGCTTTGCCCAGGTTCAGGTACAAGATGGTCTAAAGGGAGGGACAAAGTGGAATGAAATTTGTTCCAATGATCAGTAATTATTGATATTGAAATGTGCAAAGAAATTCAGAAGGCCGAACATTAACTAAAACATTACCAGGTACTTCTTGTTCTCTGTGGACACAATCCAGAACTATTAGTTTTGATTATGTATAGAAAAGTCCGTCCGTAGTTCCTGAAGGAAGTAACTTTGGAACTGTATTATAATGCACCTAATATTTTTATACTTTTCACCACTTTAGTAGGGAGGGAGTAGGGAGGGTTTGTGCTGATGTTTGTAACGTACAATAATATTGGTCATATACCCACCTTAAAGTATACCAATCGGCCCAGAGCCATTTTCTGAATCGATTTAGCTATGTCCGTCCGTCTATTCGTTCGTCAAGGTAAACCTTGTAATCAAACTACAGGTCGGATCTTCTATTGTGCCAAGGATGAAGAATATTGAAAATTGTTAAGATCGGTTCATTATTTCACCTAGCCCCCATACAACTGAACTTCTGAATAGGGCTTGTAAAACTTGTTATCAAACTACCGGTCGCAATTTTGGAGATAATTCAATGAAACTGCGCACATGATCTTCTATGGTACCGTAGACGAATCCTGTTGAAAATGGTTTACACCGGTCTATTATTTCACCTAGCCCCATACAACTGAACCCCCGAATAGGACTTGTAAACCTTGTAATCAAACTACAGGTGGCAATTTTGGAGATAATTCAATGAAATTTGAAACATTATCTTTTATGGTACCGTCTATTAAAAATGTTTTACATCGGTCCATTATTTTACCTAGCTCCCATACAACTGAACCCGCCGACTAGGGCTTTTAAGTTCATAATTATGTTTAATATACTCATATCTCGACAAAAGCTGCAAAACCAAGTTCTATACTAGACTTGATGAACCTCACGAATTCTATAATAATGGGTCCTCATATGAGCCTATTAAAAATTAAAACTTCCCAGACAACCTGGAAAGTATGCAAATAAAAAAAGACAATGTGCTACCATGATGTCCTTTCTTTTTCCACTAACATGCCATTAAAAACCAGCTATCAAGATATTTAATGTTGGACATAAACTGACAGACAGACAATTAGAGAGACGGACGGACGGACAGACAAACTGTAACTGAAACGAAAACCACACATTATCTAGCAACATTTGATGTTGTGTAGCAACATTGTTTGTTTAGAAGAACAATGTCATTATAGAATAATATTGAATTTTATTTAAATGAAACTTAAGTGAATTTTTCTTTTTCGAGAAGAATGAGTGAAATGTTTCTTTTTTTGCCATTTCACATAAAATACATTAGAAATATAAAAAAAACAAAATATTGTCTACAAAGAATAACCATCATTAAGGAAAGGGTTTGGGTGTAAACAAAACAAGTTTGATGACAAAAGGAAGAACAAGAAAGAAAACAATTTTTCATATTACACAGTGAGACATTAGGGAGATGTTAAGAATGTTTAATAAGGTGGCAGCAAGATTAGTTTAAAGTTTAAAATTAAACTTTTAGTTCAGTATCAAATTAACATTTAAGGGCGGGTTTCTTACTACTCAGTTAAACTAGGCTTAACTGGCTGTTAGATTAAACTCGGAACAAATTTAGGCGGACTTTAACAGATGATTGTGTTTTTCAGTTTTGGATTTAAGTTCCGATAACTTTGTTAGTGTTGCCAACTTTTCACTCAAAAACATAAACAATGAACAGCTGTTTTTTGCAAACAATACTTTTGTAAAACGAAAAATTTTGGAAAAATGTTAAATAAATATTTAAAACAGTAATAAATAAAACAAAATAAATCAGAAAATTGCAATTTACTTAAAATATTAAGTTTTTGTTTTTTCGGAAATCCTTAATTGTGAATTTTGACTTTCAAGTTTATTTCTGAAGGGGAGTTTGTATGAGTGTTATGATTTTTTTTTTTTGACATAATGAAACATTTATCGTAATTATGAGCCCAAAGGCCCCATTCGGGAAGTACGGTTGTATGGGGGCTAGGCGAAATAATGGACCGATTACAACAATTTTTATTTTCAACCACACACCTTGCGTTCGTTCTATGTGCCAAATGTCATCAAATTATCTTGAAAATTGCGACCTGTAACGTGCGCACAAGCTTTACATGGATACAAAGACAGAAATCTGGACGGACGGACATAGCTAAATCGACTCAGAAAGTGATTCTGACTACTGTACATAGGGGAATAAAATTAATACACGCCTGGTACCAAATTAACACTAAAGTGTTTATAATTTTCCAAAAACATCCGTTGTCAAAGTATAAACATACAAACGACAACACTATTTTCTCAGACAACATAAAATAATAAACACTTTGGTGTCAATTTGGTACTAGGCGTGTATATTTTTGTTCTCTCTGTGTAACATTAAAATCCATATAAACAATTAATAAAAATTGGTGAAATTTCTATGTGGAGCACTGTTCATATATATTAAATACATAAATTCACATATCTGGAAAACTATTAGAGACAGTATCCTCAAAATTTTCACAAACAATTTTGACATTCATGTGAAAGGGGCAGACTTTCACCACATTCGAAAGAAATGAATGAGTTGCATTTACTAGCCTGGCAAAAAGGCATGTGAAAGAAATACAAAGGAATCGTATATCTAGGAAACTATTAGAGATAAAATTCTCAAAATTGATTAATGTTTGTCAAATTCACAAACCATGTTGTATTGTTGTATGTCATAAAAAATTTTCAAACTAAATTTTTTAAAACAAAACAAATCAATAATAAAAAAAATTACGACATACTACGATACAACACCGAATGTGAATGTGACAATTGTGTTTAGAGTAGTAAAGTAGTAAATTTCTTTAACTACGATGTAAAAATGTATCCAAAGCGATTAGAAAAGCTCATAAAAGACTCTTTTAGAAGAGATAGAAAGAGAGCGGATAAATTAATCAAACTTGTATACAAATTTAAATGTTGCCTGGGATTATAGCACTTTTGTGACACTTTTCACATATACTAATAAAGTTGTTCCTTTTTATACCCTACATCACTTTAGTGGGGAGAGTATATTGGGTTTGTGCTGATGTTTGTAACGCACAATAATATTGATCCTATTCCCAACTTAAAGTATACCAATCGGCTCAGAATCATTTTCTGAGTCGATTTAGCAATTTTGAAGATTATTCAATGCATAATCTTCTATTGTCCCAGGAACGAAGCCTGTTGAAAATGGTTTATATCGATCCATTATTTCACCTAGCCCCCATAAAACTGAACCCCCGAATAGGGCTTGTAAACCTTGTAATCAAACTACAGGTCGCAATTTTGTAGATAATTCAATGAAATTTGGTACATGACCTTTTATGGTACCGCCTATTGAAAATAGTTTACATCGGTCCATTATTTCACATAGACCCCATACAACTGAACCTGCCGAATAGGGCTTTTAAGTTCATAATTATGTTTAATATACTCATATCTCGACAAAACCGAAACCAAGTTCTATACTAGACGAAATTGACCCTCACGAATACCATAGGACCTCATATGACCCTAGTCCCTATGAAAAGCCACCATCAAAATTTCACTTAAATGTCCACAATTTTATTCAACAATAAATGGCTTAAGTATGTATATCTAAGGCACCAATTCAACTTAAATCACAAATTATTTTTGTAAAAGGTGTAGGGTATTATATGGTCGCCCTCGCTTGACTAT
The DNA here is from genome assembly GCF_022045245.1 of Lucilia cuprina. Classification (NCBI taxonomy): domain Eukaryota; kingdom Metazoa; phylum Arthropoda; class Insecta; order Diptera; family Calliphoridae; genus Lucilia; species Lucilia cuprina. The sequence continues at coordinate 21,021,063 of NC_060950.1, forward strand.
AATTTCTTATATGTTATATCTATTATTTTATGATTAAGAACCAACCTATTGCTTTTCTTTTTATTCAAAGACAAAATAAAAATGTTTTATATCATATTTATAGTTTTGTTCCTGAACTTGATGCAAAAGCACCAGGAAGAAAAAAAAAGTTCATTACGGTCGCTGGACTGGTTTGATGTTTGGCATTAAAGGCTTTTATCGTTATCGTTAGATACAATATGAATTAAAAAGAAAAAAATGTTGAATGTTATGTATGTATTTGTGTTGTATGTAGGTTTCCTTCCTTCTAAGCAAACAGGTTGATTATAGTTCTACTTCATCATACAGGTGTGGTATGTAAAACAAAAAAAAAAACACATTTTCATATTCAAACACACACACATACACACATACAAACATAAATAAATATTGTGGACATAAAAGATACACATGTAAACAGTTATTAGGATACTAATTAACGGCGGCTTTTAATTAATCTTCATTAGTTTTTGTTTTTTTTTATACATCGAGATTTTCACCATGACAAGGAAACAAATAAAGTGCTGGTGCTGATGACCTGTTGTTGTAATACGAGTATGATGAGAATAAGAAATTACCACTAATTACAAGTTTTGTTACAAACTATTGCATCATTAAATTGTTATTAAAGTTTTCATTTGGCAAAAGAAAATTTCAAATTACTTTTTGTGAAATTTGTGAAAAACCATAGAAAATGTTTAGATTTATTGCTTTTAATCTACATGTTTGTTTTTGCCATTTAATATTCGTTTAAAATACTAACATCCAGTCAGCATCCACATGAGTCATTTAACAGTGTTGTCATGTTGTGTTTTTTTTACGTTTAGTATTTTTCCCCAATATAGATTTTTGTCTTGTGATGTTGTTTTTATAAGAACAACTTTCTGTAAAAAAGTAAAAATACTCTACATAACGTTATTATTAGATTGTCAAAAGAAAAAGTAAAATAATTTGTATATTGCAGTGGTTTCATTGAACATGATTGTATATTAAGGGGGCTTTCAAATTAAATCTCTTAGTTTAAACCCTAATATTTAATGAAGAGATAAAACTCTTCACATTTTACATTGTTTTTGAGATTTTCTTTTTACAATAGTATTCTTTTCAAGTTTACTTATACAACTTTTACTTCTACTTTCCAAAGAGTCAGAAAAGTGAAACAAAAAACATACATTAAAAACAAAAAAAATTATACATCTTGACCTTAGTCAGCCAACTTGTATATTCGAAAGTTCCAATAAAAAAATATTACAATACAAAAAAAAAAAAACAAAAAACACTTTAATGCAAATTGAACATGGTATAAGTACTAGGAGTGTTTAACTGTTTTAAAGCACAAGTAGGAGTAAGAGTAGGATGTCTTGTCCACATTGTTTTCTTTTTGTTTTTTTTCTTTTTGCATTGTTAACAAATCACATATAAACTTGTCGTAATCTTATTAAAACTAAAACTAAAAGTTGTTTTTTTTTACGGAAATCCTTGACTAGGGAACAATTATGTTTATGTCTCGGTTTATGCTGATATACATATGGGTAGGGAATTAAAATATCTAGAGAACGCATATACATATAACACAGGTTAAACATGATTATTTAATAAATAAGTTATAAGTCTCTAAAATGGCCAAAAAAGGAATTTTTCATACTTAATGACGCGATATCTCAAAAATATACGAAATTCTAATCGTATAAAGAGTAGCTCAATCCTATCTATCTATCTTTCTATCTATCTATCTATCTATCTATCTATCTATCTATCTATCTATCTATCTATCTATCTATCTATCTATCTATCTATCTATCTATCTATCTATCTATCTTTCTGTCTATCTATCTAACTATCTATCTGTCTATCTATCTATATATCTATCGATCTATCTATCTATCTATCTATCTATCTATCTATTTATCTATCTATCTATCTATCTATCTATCTGTCTATCTATCTATCTATCTATCTATCTAGCGATCTATCTATCTATCTATCTATATATCTATCTATCTATCTATCTATCTATCTATATATCTATCTATCTATCTATATATCTATCTATCTATCTATCTATATATCTATATATTATATTATATATATATATATAATATATACTATATATATATATATATATATATATTATATATATATATATATATATATATATATATATAATATATATATATATATATTATATATAAGTCTCTAAAATGGCCAAAAAAGGAATTTTTCATACTTAATGACGCGATATCTCAAAAATATACGAAATTCTAATCGTATAAAGAGTAGCTCAATCCTATCTATCTTTCTATCTATCTATCTATCTATCTATCTATCTATCTATCTTGCTGTCTATCTATCTAACTATCTATCTGTCTATCTATCTATATATCTATCGATCTATCTATCTATCTATCTATCTATCTATCTATTTATCTATCTATCTATCTAGCGATCTATCTATCTATCTATATATCTATCTATCTATCTATCTATCTATCTATATATCTATCTATCTATCTATCTATCTATCTATATATCTATCTATCTATCTATATATCTATATATCTATCTATCTATCTATCTTATATATAAAATATAATATATATATAATATATATATATAATAAGATATATATATATATTATATTATAATATATATATATATATATATATATTATATATATATATATATATATATATATATATATATATATATATATATATATATAATATATATATATATATATATATATATATATATATATATATATATATTTTGAAATTTTGAAAAAAAATAACTGAATTTCATCAAAGTCATTTTACATTATAAAATCTTGGGATTTAGAATTGAAAACAATCACAAATATTTTAATGTATTGAAAGAATTCTATTGAGAAGAAATCTGTTTATGCACCATTTAAAAACAACATAGCTATAACAATAGTATAAAATCGATAATTATCAATTATTTTTTATAAACTTTTCCCTTTAGTAAAATTGCATTTGAAAATTCATCATATTAAAAACACTTAGATGCGTCAAAAATTCATCAGACCATATTTGTATTTGTATGATTACGTTATTATTATTTTTTCTTTCCTTTCATAATCAAAACAAATAAAATCTTTTATTTCTTGTTGTACGAAAGAGAGTAGAATTCTGATTCTGTTTGTAATGCATTGTTGTTTATGTTCCATTTCCGACACAATTCGTTTTCTTTTATTCGTTTCATTGTCTGCAAAAAATAAATATTTAATTTGTGCGGAAATTAAGAAGTTTCTTTTTCATACTCTTTTCTTTTATTTTTTGTTTGTAATAAATGATTTGTGTTGTTTGAAATAAGAAAAAAATGAAAGTTTAGTTATGGTGAAAAGTTAGAATTGACCAAAAGATTGCAATTGGCGACCCAATAGGAAAAATTAACAAACAATTAGCAAACTTAAAAAGACTCAATGAAAAAATAAATCAGGATAAGAACATATCCTTTTTTTGAGTTCAATTATAATTTTAAATTTGTAAAATATTGTATATAATTTGTTTCCTAGTCGCCATGAATATTGTTCTTGTATTTAAAACTCCCTCTTTAATCAAATTGTATAAAAAATCATAATGTTTAAATAAACAGTTATTATTCAATATATTATTACACTCATACTTCTTCCTCCACCTAATCCACACACTCCCATCCATCCCATTCATTTACATTCACATTTATGTATTATTTACACAACTGTTAATATAAACAGTTTTGTATGGACGTGTCCTTTGGAATGAAAAAAATATATATATATTAAAATGAAATAAAAAAAAGAACTTAACTATTTAAATACATTTTTTATTCACAATTGTATTTTATTATGCGAGTAAATTTAAATTTATCAAAGCTGAAATCTTTTTTTTTCTCTCGACACTGCTGCATAAAAGACATTCAAACTAAAATACAAAAGACTAGAATATAAGATATAATGACGGTATACAATAAATAACTTTAGTACTTCCGTACAATGGGTACAACACCAACAGCAACAAAAACAACATCTCTTCCTTTAAAAACACTTGTATTCGTACAGTGTGTAACAAAAGTATATATAGAATTTTGTATTCGCTTTAAAAAGCAATGTGAACGTAAAACATATGCATGAGGTCTTTTAGAACGAATCAGTGAGATTATTTATGTTCTTTTGCTTCTCGTCCGATCATATTTCCATTAGCGATATGATCTAATGGCTAAGAACTTCCCGAACATCTTTATAGGCTGTATACACGGTTGTCAGATGTGGTTATGTACTAACAACAAAATATTGTAAGCAACAGGTAATTTTTCAGTAAGAAAACCTTACAATTTGACAAAGAATATATGTATTTGTCAAAAGAACTAAGTTCGTATGACTAAAGTTGCCAGATCAATGGTAAGACTTAGCCAGAAATGTTTCACTTTTACTACACATTTGTTTCTTTTTTTAATGTACATTGTTATCAATACGTATTTGACAATGTTATCATTGTCAGATGCATAAAAATTGCACATCTAACTATAAAAATTGTCAGGCATTTATCTTATAATGAACGGGTAGTGACAACGTAATATGTTTACGTAATTGTAAGATGTCTGTCAATTTACTGTTTGACGATATTCCGACAACGTTGCAAGGCAATTTTTAGAAATTTTCTGAAAATTCTTCTGACACAAACTAATCACATCCTTTAAAGCTATAATACATGGTTGTCAGATTTTATGCTAAGTCTACAAGGTTGTCAGAAAATCTGTAAACACACTACTTTTTAATTACCAAACAAATTGTAAGCAACAGGAACATTTTCAGTAAGAAAAACTTACAAAATAAATAAATAAAAATAAGTTCGTAATGTCGTATGGCTGAAGTTGCCAGATCCGTGGTTAGACTTAGCCAGTAATGTTTCACTATTACTACACATTTGTTTGTTTCTTTTAATGTACACTACGCACATCTGACTATAGAAAATGTCAGGCAATTATCTTAATCGTATAATTGTAAGATGTCTGTCAATTTATTGTTTGACAACATACTGACAATGCCTTTTCTGACAACGTTGAAAGGCAAAAATTTTTAATGTCACACGGCTGTTCGAAATTTTCTGAACATTTTTCTCACTCAACCTAATCAATTCTGTAAAGCTTTGAACACGTACTTGTCAGATTTTAAGCTAAGCCTATATAGTTGTCAGATCTACCAATATTGTCAGAGCAATTTAGGGAAAATATCTTACAATCGTGTAAATTTAAAATTTTTTCCTGGAAATATGTCAGAGAAATTGTCAACAAAATTTGACACACTTCTTTATAATTCCCAAATTGTTAGACATTGTCAGATGAGCTAGTTTTAACATCTGGCAATGACATCATTATTACATAAAAAACAAAAACGGAAAAATGTAAACTAAACTAAAGTCTGACAATTGTGACCACCGTTTGAACTTAAAATAAAATTATTGTCAAAAAAATATCTCACAACCGTGTGAATGGACAGTCTATATCAGGCGCGGATCCACGGGTGAAGGGGAATTTATAATAATCTGATAATAATCTGAGCTTTCGGATCTGTAGATCTTTTCCAAGTTCAATTAGCTCCATGGGAACCTAAGAACTACTTTGCTCAATATCCTTTCTAATATGATAGACGCTTTGAAGATGACACCGGTCTACACACTTTTCTCACACACTGTCATGTGAATGTGTTTATTGTTTTGTAAGTGTTTATGTTGGAATGTGACATAATATTAGTGGGAGTTATTTATGGCGCTACATAACAACCCAGCTGGAATGGTTAAACTTTTTTTTAAGTAAATATTCAATTATGAATTTTATCTTTTTTATTTAGTATGTTTTCTTTTATTTTTATCATCATTTTCTTTTTCTATCTAAAATATTATTGCCAATGTATGTAAGTGTAAATGTGGAAATGGAAAAGTGTTTTCTAACGAGGATAAATTTTAAATACGAATACGAGTTAGTATGTATTTATGTTGTTATTTTGAGTGATGTGCGTGAAGATATTTTGCTGTTTTTTTTTGTTCATCTTCCACAAACTCTATTTAAACTTAGTCACTTAATATATATCACTTGGCCACAAAATAGAACGTACATATTATAGAAGACACTTAAGAAAAAATAGAATGCGGTAGTTCGTTCTTCTGATCCCTGATGACATCTTAGACAGCAACACCAACAACAACAACAAAAACTATTAATACAGAAAATACTTATGACGACAATATGACGCCAATAGATTGCAACTTATTTGTTGGTTTCATTCGTTATTTTTCATGCAGAAAAAGGAAAAATAATAAACGAAAAAGTGGGAGTGAACGGAACCGGAAATGCTAGATTTATTTTGAACTCACATATATAAATGTGTGTATGAGTAAAGTGTATGTGTATGCTGGTTTATGTAAGAAATAAATACAAGAACTTTAATTGAGTATCGAAGAAATTAATAAATGTGAATTGTATAAAATTAATCAAAAATAATTAGTAAATTTTGGATTTTTATTTCGAACTTTATTTTTTTTAATAACACATATTTATTGTATTCAGTGAGTTAGAAAAATTTGTATATTGTCATAGGATTAAATTAATCCTACTTGATTTGTGCATTTGTTTATTTTCCACATAATTTTCCATTGAAATATTTGTATTTAATTTCGATTTAGAATATCCAAATCTAAATATTTATTTTCTTTTTTATTTGAACTGATAGTAATACTGTTTGTTACTATTTATTGAAGTTCATTGATAAGTAAGTAATTAACTATTTGAATTTTTTGTTATTTATTATATTGTCAACGTCATTGTCAGCTGTAGCATGATTATTGATATTTTCACAGTCAACATTTACTTTCTTCTCCAATTCACAAAGCGCAGTAAAGAGGTTATTTTTGTGGTTTTATGGTTAGATAGATAGATAGATAGATAGATAGATAGATAGATAGATAGATAGATAGATAGATAGATAGATAGATAGATAGATAGATACATAGATACATAGATACATAGATACATAGATACATACATACATACATACATACATACATACATACATATATACATAGATACATAGATACATAGATACATAGATAGATAGATAGATAGATAGATAGATAGATAGATAGATAGATAGATAGATAGATAGATAGATAGATAGATAGATAGATAGATAGATAGATAGATAGATAGATAGATAGATAGATAGATAGATAGATAGATAGATAGATAGATAGATAGATAGATAGATAGATAGATAGATAGATAGATAGATAGATAGATAGATAGATAGATAGATAGATAGATAGAAATAGAGCCTCGATGAAATAGTGGACCGATTTCAGACAAGATCATCGGACAAAAAATGTAACGTATAATAAATTTCATAGAATTACATATCTTCAAAATTGTAACCTATAGTTTGATTACAAGGTTTACATAAGGTTATTATTTGATCATTACTTAAGTGCCTTAAAGACATCACAACAATAGGATGAACAGTATTGTGCTGATGTTTGTAACACCTACATCGGTGTGTTTTGTATAAATACACTTTTAAATTTTTGTTCAACAGCAGACAGTGACAATGAAATATTTAATATTTGTTTATTTTAGCAAACAAATTCTTCTTTTATGTTATTTCTCATATTTAAATAATTACGTCAGTGCTTTGCTCCATTACAAATATTTTACTTATTTATCTCTCCTTAAAAGTTTAGCCCACCAAACAGTTCTGGGAAATTCCATTCCATGGTTAAATATTGCAAAAAAAAAGTAGACTGATATGTGTGAGGGTCTGTTGGACAAAATTATTAACAGTTTGTTAGCAGTATGGTGAATTTTTGTATTTTCTTTTTGTTTGTGTAAATTACAAAAGACGTTTTGGGAATTTGTTAATGGTTATTAATTAAATTGTTTAGTGTAAACATTGTTGTTCGTTGTTAAACAGGCGTACTTTTCATTAGACTAAATAAAAGTGAAAATTTGATGGCTTAAAATATGTGTCTCATACATGTCATCGTGATGAATAAATTTGGTCATACTTATACTACTTAAATAAACAATCATTTTTAGGGTTAAATTTGTTTATGTGTTTCCATTGAAAGGTGTTATATTTCATTAAATTTTACACCTTTTTTAATGTAAAATATTTTTTTAACTAATTTAAATACATATGTATGGGTAGCTGTTTTACACAGTTTCCGGTAAAATAGTCGAAACAAAACGTTTTTTTCGAAAATTTTTGTCTAACTATTTAACTTGCTTTAAAATTATATGTAAAATTAAGAAAAATTGGGACTGAGGTACTATATTAAAGACTCTGAAATAGATGTATATATACATAAATACCTATTCACAACATTAGCTTCCCGGCAGACGTACGATCAATAATGTAATGCATTTGGTTTAGATTACATAAAGTGCAAACAGGTCTTATCATTTTTACCGAACACCAGATGACAATTAGGGTCGTATCAGATGAAAAATGTTAATATAAGACCCTATTGGATGTAAAAAGGCGCTTAGACCATATCACTCGGCAGTAGTCGGTAGCAAATGTGATAGCTTTAAAGGGAAGGCAACTCGAGGAAATTAACCTGGTGAACGGGATCCACATAGTGGCTGGGGTTTAATGCCCAAAATCGCGGGGAGAGAATGTTGGTTTAAGGACTGATATATCCTATACCTAGTCTATATAGGTCTGTGTACAAAGCAGCATATGCTAGATTCCTGAACCCGATAGAAATACCTACATCCTTTGTCACATAGATTAGTTCATGAAAGTGGGATCCTAATCCATTTTGTTGGGTATTTCGGACTACCAAATATGTCTCTAGATGCTGTTGCGGAAACAACAGGGCCATCTAAGTTGTGAAGTAGCGCTGACTTAAAGAGGTTAAGAAATGCACTTGAATTGGTTATTACATGATGAGGATTGCATTTTAAATAATGCAATTTTTCATGGCATCATAAAAGGGTTTAAATTCCGGTATATCCAGAAGATTTATTTTACCTTCTATTGACTTTAGACTAGTGATAGCTCTTTCCCTGTCTGGGTGTATATTAGACTTGAGTCAATGCTGCCCATCATTCCACAAACGGGGCTACTATGAAGGATTCAGGGGCGCATGGTAGACCGTTCTGAGATCTACTCAGATTACGCAACTAGGGCAGAATTAAAAATATGGCTAAGAGATCCCTATAAGTCCTCTTGATATAATGAAACGGTGAATAGAACCACAAAGATCCTATGATGTGACCCCAAGGAAAGCAGTACGAGAAGCCGCCTAAATATAAGCAAGTCTGAGGTTAGTTTAATGATACGTATTCTTAGTGGACACACTGGATTACGAGCTCAGCTATACATAATTCGACGTGCGGATTCAGACGAATGTAGAGCATTTAGAAAAACAGTTAAACTCTGGGCCACTTTATTTGCCTTTAGATCCAAATATCTTGGGAGTTTTATAATTCCGAATTATGCATTCCTTAAGAATATAACTCATATTCAAAGCATTACTAGGTTATACATATATAATCTAAATATATATTTAGATATCTTACTTCTAGCCCCTATCACACACACACACCTCGCTTAAACTAGCTAACAAAATTAACTAATTGAGTACTCAAAAACAAGTTTCAAGGATTAATGTTAATTTAATCTCTAGTCCTTCAACTAAAATTTGGCCCTTAGCGTTTATTTTTCTATGGAATTTTTTAATATTATTAAATATTGTTCGCGCGCATCCTTTGGATTGTTGACAAACATTTTATTTAGATAAATATCGAGTGCTAAATAATAAGGAAAGATAAATAAAAATGAATAGTATGTGTTTTGGTGATTAACCCAAATTTTGATTAAATTATCAATACACCATATATGTAATAGAACAAACATATAAATATTAGAACTGCTCAAAAAATGTGAATTAAAAAAGAACGATACAATAAAAAATTTTTAGAAGAGTATTGATATCTTATGGAAACAGACATATATATCTAACAGGAACAATATCTTTTAATTTTTTTATATCGAATACAAAGTTATCGGATATATGTAGAAATTATACATATGAATACAAAAGATATTGCAAAAACCATTTTAATAGAGTTAACCAAAGATTTAACGATATTTGTTGGACCTTCTTATTGTTAATATATAATTATGTATAAAGTCTGTGTATGATAGTTTGATAATCATAAGCATGAATAAACATCACTTTCTTTTTAATTTATATTCAGATGAACACACACGCTTCCATACACAAGTTTTTTTTTTTTTGTGTAAACAATCATATCAAATGATTGTCAATAATAAAATAAACTTAAATATACGCACACATACTCACACACACGCTGTTAATCTAAACAAAAAATTTATTATCTATATATATAAAATTCTAACGTTACTGACTGACTGACTGACTGACTGACTGACTGATTGACTGATTCATCATCGCACAGCCTAAACGGTTAAAGCTAAAGAGATACGTATTCTTAGTGGACACACTGGATTACGAGCTCAGCTATACATAATTCGACGTGCGGATTCAGACGAATGTAGAGCATTTAGAAAAACAGTTAAACTCTGGGCCACTTTATTTGCCTTTAGATCCAAATATCTTGGGAGTTTTATAATTCCGAATTATGCATTCCTTAAGAATATAACTCATATTCAAAGCATTACTAGGTTATACATATATAATCTAAATATATATTTAGATATCTTACTTCTAGCCCCTATCACACACACACACCTCGCTTAAACTAGCTAACAAAATTAACTAATTGAGTACTCAAAAACAAGTTTCAAGGATTAATGTTAATTTAATCTCTAGTCCTTCAACTAAAATTTGGCCCTTAGCGTTTATTTTTCTATGGAATTTTTTAATATTATTAAATATTGTTCGCGCGCATCCTTTGGATTGTTGACAAACATTTTATTTAGATAAATATCGAGTGCTAAATAATAAGGAAAGATAAATAAAAATGAATAGTATGTGTTTTGGTGATTAACCCAAATTTTGATTAAATTATCAATACACCATATATGTAATAGAACAAACATATAAATATTAGAACTGCTCAAAAAATGTGAATTAAAAAAGAACGATACAATAAAAAATTTTTAGAAGAGTATTGATATCTTATGGAAACAGACATATATATCTAACAGGAACAATATCTTTTAATTTTTTTATATCGAATACAAAGTTATCGGATATATGTAGAAATTATACATATGAATACAAAAGATATTGCAAAAACCATTTTAATAGAGTTAACCAAAGATTTAACGATATTTGTTGGACCTTCTTATTGTTAATATATAATTATGTATAAAGTCTGTGTATGATAGTTTGATAATCATAAGCATGAATAAACATCACTTTCTTTTTAATTTATATTCAGATGAACACACACGCTTCCATACACAAGTTTTTTTTTTTTTGTGTAAACAATCATATCAAATGATTGTCAATAATAAAATAAACTTAAATATACGCACACATACTCACACACACGCTGTTAATCTAAACAAAAAATTTATTATCTATATATATAAAATTCTAACGTTACTGACTGACTGACTGACTGACTGACTGACTGACTGATTGACTGATTCATCATCGCACAGCCTAAACGGTTAAAGCTAAAGAGCTGAAATTTGGACAGGGGGTTGGTCTCCCACCAAATAGATCCACTTAGACGGGATTTTTGGAAATTCGAATGTTTAGGGGGTAAAAAAGGGTAAAAACGGGTAAAATCGGTAACCTCATATCTCCTAAACTAGAAAAGATACAAAAATAGTTTAAAGCTTATCGTCGTTCATTTAAAAAATAAGCGGACAGGTGTCTGGTACTTTTTTCAATTTCGGCCCCTTTAGGGAATAAACGGGTAAAAACTGTATTTTGGTACTTTTTTTGCACCCCATGTATCTTTTAAACCAGTGAACATTCAAACAATATTTTTGACTCCTTCATAACTTGACAAAAAAATAAAAATATAAATTTAGTACTTTTTGGTTATTCGGATGTTTAAGGGGTGAAAATTGTACCTATTTTTGGTACTTTTTTCATAAAACACTGATTTTGGTTTATTAACTTATACATATAAATACGTAATAACGGGCTCCCACTACGATGTTGCAACATTTTGGAATAAAATTTTTATTTCGTTAATGAAATTAAGCATGTAGAGCCCGGAGTAAATGAGAATCTATAAAAGGGGACTTTTTGGTACTTTTTCGTTCTTTAAAAGGTACTTTTTGAATTTCCTATAATATTGAACCTAGAAACATGAAATTAAGTATGTAGAGGATGGATTAAGTGAGAACCTATAAAAGGGGACTTTTGGTACTTTTTCGTTCTTCAAAAGGTACTTTTTGGATTTTTGTATAATATTGAACCTAGAAACATGAAATTAAGCATGTAGAGCCCGGAATAAATGAGAATATATAAAAGGAGACTTTTTGGTACTGTTTCGTTCTACAAAAGGTACTTTTTATGAGAATCTATAAAAGGGGACTGGTATTTTTGGTATTTTTCGTTCTTCAAAAGGTACTTTTTGAATTTCCTATAATATTGAACCTAGAAACATGAAATTAAGTATGTAGAGGATGGATTAAGTGAGAACCTATAAAAGGGGACTTTTGGTACTTTTTCGTTCTTCAAAAGGTACTTTTTGGATTTTTGTATAATATTGAACCTAGAAACATGAAATTAAGCATGTAGAGCCCGGAGTAAATGAGAATCTATAAAATGAGACTTTTTGGTACTGTTTCGTTCTACAAAAGGTACTTTTTGAGTTTTCTATAAAATTTAACCTAGAAACATGAAATTAAGCATGTAGAGCCCGGAGTAAATGAGAATCTATAAAAGGGGACTTTTTGGTACTTTTTCGTTCTTCAAAAGGTACTTTTTGAATTTCCTCTAATATTGAACCTAGAAACATGAAATTAAGTATGTAGAGCCCAGAGTAAATGAGAATCTATAAAAGGGGACTTTTGGTATTTTTTCGTTCTTCAAAAGGTACTTTTTGAATTTCCTATAATATTGAACCTAGAAACATGAAATTAAGTATGTAGAGGATGGATTAAGTGAGAACCTATAAAAGGGGACTTTTGGTACTTTTTCGTTCTTCAAAAGGTACTTTTTGAATTTCCTATAATATTGAACCTAGAAACATGAAATTAAGTATGTAGAGGATGGATTAAGTGAGAACCTATAAAAGGGGACTTTTGGTACTTTTTCGTTCTTCAAAAGGTACTTTTTGGATTTTTGTATAATATTGAACCTAGAAACATGAAATTAAGCATGTAGAGCCCGGAGTAAATGAGAATATATAAAAGGAGACTTTTTGGTACTGTTTCGTTCTACAAGAGGTACTTTTTATGAGAATCTATAAAAGGGGACTGGTATTTTTTCGTTCTTCAAAAGGTACTTTTTGAATTTCCTCTAATATTGAACCTAGAAACATGAAATTAAGTATGTAGAGCCCAGAGTAAATGAGAATCTATAAAAGGGGACTTTTGGTATTTTTTCGTTCTTCAAAAGGTACTTTTTGAATTTCCTATAATATTGAACCTAGAAACATGAAATTAAGTATGTAGAGGATGGATTAAGTGAGAACCTATAAAAGGGGACTTTTGGTACTTTTTCGTTCTTCAAATGGTACTTTTTGGATTTTTGTATAATATTGAACCTAGAAACATGAAATTAAACATGTAGAGCCCGGAGTAAATGAGAATCTATAAAATGAGACTTTTTGGTACTGTTTCGTTCTACAAAAGGTACTTTTTGAGTTTTCTATAAAATTTAACCTAGAAACATGAAATTAAGCATGTAGAGCCCGGAGTAAATGAGAATCTATAAAAGGGTACTTTTGCGTTCTTCAAAAGGTACTTTTTGTCTTTTTTATAAAATTGATCCTAGAAACATGAAATTAAGCATGTGGAGCCCGGAGTTAATTAGAATCTTTAAAAGCAATCAGGGACTTGAGTAAATGAAAATTTAAACTGGAATATTTTCTGGTACTTTTTGAATTTTCTATAATATTGAACTTAGGAATATGAAATTAAATAAAATAGGTCCTTTGGTACTTTTTCGTACTTCACTGGTACTGGTACTTTTAGAGCCTTCTAAAATATTGAATATATAAACATAAAATTAAACCGCAGTATCCCAATTGAACGAAAAAGGCACTGTCTGGAACTTTTTCGTTCATCAACTGTTTTTTCTAATTTTCTGTAATATTGAGACTAGAATCATAAAATCAAACTTAAAGAGTTCTCTAAAAGGGGAATTTTTGATATTGCAGATATATATACATTTACAATAATGATATTTATTTTATTCCATTACGATGAGGGTAGCGAAGCACACTGGGTATAGCTAGTTAATAATAAAATCAAATCAAATAGGAAATAAAACAAAGTGGGTGACAAAAGAAGATAGAAGTGGTTCATTATGAGATTTTCTATATGAATTTGATTATATCCCCAACTCTAAAAGTTTATCAACTTAAGGATAAAATGGGGAAGTTAACTGCCATTTTATTAATGATGTTACTTCATCACTCCCTTTCTCTGCAGATTTAAACAATCAACAATCAAATTGGTCATTTAAAGGAAATTTAAGTATCTATCTATCTATCTTTCTATCTATCGATCTATCTATATATCTATCTATCTATCTATCTATCTATCTATCTATCTATCTATCTATCTATCTATCTATCTATCTATCTATCTATCTATATATCTATCTATCTATCTATCTATCTATCTATCTATCTATCTATCTATCTATCTATCTATCTATCTATCTATCTATCTATCTATCTATCTATCTATCTATCTATCTATCTATCTATCTATCTATCTATCTATCTATCTATCTATCTATCTATCTATCTATCTATCTATCTATCTATCTATCTATCTATCTATCTATCTATCTATCTATCTATCTATCTATCTATCTTTCTATCTATCTATCTATCTATCTATCTATCTATCTATCTATCTATCTATCTATCTATCTATCTGTCTATCTATCTATCTATCTATCTATCTATCTATCTATCTATCTATCTATCTATCTATCTATCTATCTATCTATCTATCTATCTATCTATCTATCTATCTATCTATCTATCTATCTATCTATCTATCTATCTATCTATCTATCTATCTATCTATCTATCTATCTATCTATCTATCTATCTATCTATCTATCTACTATCTATCTATCTATCTATCTATCTATCTATCTATCTATCTATCTATCTATCTATCTATCTATCTATCTATCTACCTATCTATCTGTCGATCTATCTATCTATCTATCTATATATCTATATATCTATATATCTATCTATCTATCTATCTATCTATCTATCTATCTATCTATCTATCGATCTATCTATCTATCTATCTATCTATCTATCTATCTATCTATCTATCTATTTATCTATCTATCTATCTATCTATCTATCTATCTATCTATCTATCTATCTATCTATCTATCTATCTATCTATCTATCTATCTAAATGTTCACCTCATTCATTCAGAGTTCACTTCAAAACTGTTATTCAACTTATTCAAAACCACATTCCCATAACTGTCTGCTCTATCTAAATTTAAATTAAAAGTGCATCTATTTTCTCTCTTTTCAGCCTTCGAAGTCTACTTTCCCATGTCGGCCATACAATTAAATCTCCCCTTAAATGAAAAATCACAAAGTATATTCTCCAAAATACCCATAGGACAGTTTCAAGTCCTGGCGGTCAGCAATAACAGCGTTGCCACCGATTATGTTTACAGTTTAGAAAACAATGATCTTTTAAACATAAATAGCACCACAGGAGAAGTATTCATACGAAATGATTATAAACTCATTCAAGATAAAGCCAAATATATATTAACCGCTCTCAGTAAGAGTACCGAAGATGTAACAAAAATACCACACATGTCATTGGAACTGAAACCGTTGAGCGAACAAAAATATTGTGCCAATATGGAAAATATATGTTTTTGGTCTTCGGCTCATTATACCATACTGGAAGATGTTAATGTGGCCACTAAGGAGGATCAACAGAATTTTAAACCTATACAGATAGGTTCTTTAAATCCCAGAGCAGCTAAATATCTATGTCCATATATGAATATAACATATAATCTTTTAAATGCTAGCGATTTATTTATATTGAAAAATAATCTATTATTTACACGAGCTCCCTTGGACTATGAGTTATTGAATTCAACGCATCAAACAAATCTCACGGTTACTGTTAGTTGTCGCGTTGAGGTGGAAGAGAAAAAATTTAAAGAATTTCGTAAAAACATTAATATTCAAATAGTGGATCGTAATGATAATGGACCAGAGTTGCAGGATAAGAAAATTTATAATTTCTATTTGGATAATCCACATTTTAAGGAGGTAAGTTATGTTATTAACTTGATAATTTAAAGATCACTACGTACATAAGTATTCTGACTACTTATATAAGTAAGTGCCGGTCCACACTAAAAAACTTGTTTTGGGAAACTTTTGATTTTACATGAGAGAGAACGAGATGGAAATATCATTTATATCTATTGCGGTACGAAGTTTCTCGTACTCGGAAACTTGTTCTTTTCATTCGTATAAAAACAAATCAATACAATTAAGTACCGTTCCACAATAGGAAACTTGTTTTGCGAAACTTTTGATTTTGTTTGAAAGAGAAAGAATATCATTCATTTCTCTCCCGGTACGGAGTTTCTCGTATTCTGAAACAACAAATCAATACAATTAATACGTAGTTTCTGAAACATAAGTTTCTATATGTAGACATTAAGGAAACTCCAAAAGAGAATTAAGAAAAAGTTTCTCAACAAAAGTTTCCTAGAGTGGACCAGGTCTAAGAAAACTTTAAACGAGAATTAAGAAAAAGTTTTTCAAAAAAAGATTCCTAGCATATAATTCAGTTCTGGGTAAAGGAAGATCGTCGTGCGTCATTGACATTATCTCTTAAGGGCAAACAGGCCGTCCTATTCGCTTTGCCTTTAAGAGTTTTACGTTTCACTGCCGCATTGGTTTGGGAGACCATAAAACTCATTAGCTAAGTCTGAGCGATCTGGATTCCTATACAAAGGTATAGTTTGTTTTGTGGACCAGGTCTAACTACCAACTTCTATGTAACTCTAGCAGATATCCTGATGTGAACATCTTTCAGGTTGTGGTTAACCAAACTGAAAATTCTCAAAACAAGTACATTTTGAGATAACTGTCTTTCCAAAATGACTTAACAAGAGCTAAAATTAAGATATTCGGTGTTGTCATAGAATCCAACAATTGTCGGAATTGGTTTTAATGAACGACCAAAAAATACATTGATATCATGAAATCATATGTTTTAGCTTGATAGTGAATTGAATTATTAATCGATTATTATCTGATCATGTTATTTAAAGCTTTTAAATCCAATTCCGACAACTATTGGAACTTAATGGATTTATGTATGTTTACATTGTATAATTGAATCAAGTAAAATCCCTACTAAAAGTATTATTAAATTCTCAAACTGTTTACGTAAAAATCAACGATCTGATATGATTATGTTGAAAAACAGAATAAGGAAAAAGTAATCGGAAAAACAACAAAATACCTAGAGAATTTTAGAAAGCGAACGACTTGTAAAAACTTGCAACCCAGACGAGTACAAAAACAGACATATTTTAAATTCGATATACCTCATCTAAGGAATCATCTATTGACTACTACAAAGACTAGTCTATTGACTACTCTATGAACTAGTATATTTTCGAATTTTTGGTTTATTCTATGGGCTGCATCTAAAGATTAATATATTGTGGTGTAGTAGACCCTTGTCTAGAGAGTTGACTAATCTATTAACTACTCTATGAACTAGTCTAGTCAATATTCTAAAACTTTATACTTGTAAAAACTTGAAACGCAGACGAGTACAAAAACAGACAAACTTAAATTCGAAAGACCTCATCTAAGGAATCGTCTCTTGACTTCTCCAAGGACTAGTCTATCGATTACTCTAGGGACTACTCTATAAACTAATATATTTTCTAGTTTATGGATTATTCTATGGACTGCATCTAAGGATTAATGGCCCCAAGTCTGCATTTCAATTCGAATCGACAATTTCTCCGTTTGGCAACTTTGGTATTCTGCATTTCGATTCGACTCACCGCCACATAAAAAACAAATTAGACCTGGTTCACACTGGGAAACTTTTGTTGAGAAACTTTTGATTTTGTGTGTAAGAGAAAGAGATGGTTGATATTTATTTCTCTCACACACAAAAATCAAAAGTTTCCCAAAAAAGTTTCCTAGTGTGAACGAGGAAAACATAGGTACGATCGTAACGCAGAATACACATTCGTAAAGCATTGCAACGAAATGAAATTGCCTGGAATACCTTTTTTGATCGAATGCGTAAACGTAATCGAAATGCAGAATAGGGGTGTGGTGTAGTGGACCCTTGCTTAGAAAAATGACTAGTCTATTACCTAATCTATGAACTAGTCTAGTCAGTATACTAGTCTATAGGCTAGTCAAAACTCAATACTCCATTTTAATTAAAATTTAACAATTTATCGATGCTCTTAGCAATTCGACAAAATAAAACATACAATTTGGAGTAACAACTTCTAACCAGATCGACCACTTTAAGAACGAGCGGACATACTTTTCTATATCTACAAAATATTTATAATACGTTACAAACGTAATGACAAATTCAATGTAATTTTCATAACTTTAGATGATGGATATAAAAAGAACATGATGTATTTCAATTTACTTGAAAACAAAGAAATACCAACTTTTAATAAAAGTTCTTCCTTCAACTATTAAAATTTTTATGTGTATTACAACATTTTGACGATTCAATTACATTCCTGTTTTTATTTTCTATTAAAAACATGTACAAACCTTAATTATCCTGACCCAATTTTCAACATTCTAAAAGCATTTTATTAAAACACACAATAATCACAAATACTTGATAATTTTTTGGGAAAAAATGTTTTTTAAACTGTAAAATAAAAGGAAACAAAAACAAGTAATATTTCTATATTCAGCTATGCTGAATCCTATATACCCTTCACCAAGTATGTTTTAAAAAACAGTTTTTATTTATTTTGTATCTCTGCACACATGTCACACATAACATACACACAAACAAACTGTAGCAGAAAGAAATATTAACCGTTGTACTGTAATACCACCGCCAAACTGTATTACCAATATATTACTGCTTTATCTCCTTGTTCTTGTTATACCCTTCACCTTCGTGAGAACAGAACAGCAACCAAACATACAAAAACAATACACAGCTGAATAAAACCAAATACATCTCCACACGCACATGTACATCTTTATCCAATTCACAATGTTGTTGTTGCTTTTTTAAAAAAGCATGAAACAAAATTGGCTTTTTTGATGAAATTTTAAAGGTTGTATGGGATTTTTGCTTATATTTCCGTTATTTATAGACCGATTTTGCTGATTTTAAATAGCGATCTTCTCGAAAGCATGTCTAACTGAATTATTGAAGATTCGGATCTCGCCGATATCTGGGGACCTCTAAAAACTCAAAAACTTCAACAGACAGACAGACGGACATGGCTTAATCGACTCCGTTATCTATAAGGATCCAGAATATATATACTTTATAGGGTCGGAAAATTATATTATAGAAATTACAAACGGAATGACAAACTTATATATACCCTTCTCACGAAGGTGAAGGGTATAATTAACCTAAAATTTTTTAACAACCCACACGCTTATCCATTACGTTCTACGTAAACTAAAGTAGAATTTCTTTTAAGTTTCGTTGGGCAAAGTATTAAAGACCAGAGCTGGCTATACAATTATCTATTTTTTTTTTTTTTTGACCGAAAAGTATAAAAATGAAATTATTTTGTTTATTTTTGTAGTTGTTGTTAAAATTGCTCAATGGAGTGAGGTTAAGTGGTAATGATTTCAAACTAAAGAAAAACACCGGTAGCGTGACGCGTTAACATTTATTATTGTTGTTGTTAGTGGTTTGTTGAAAAATCATTCTTAAAAAAATATATATTTGTTGTTGTTAGTTGACTTTATACAATTTTCTTCATAAATATAAACTATAATTTGAACTTTTTGTTGTTGTATAAATATGCCAATGAAAATGGAAAATACATTTGGCAGACAAATGGTAGACATGCTGCCAAAAATAAACGGTAAAAAAAACTTTGCAGACACCAACCTAGACATGCTATCAATAAAACCAGAAAAAACCAAAATTATATTTGAATCAACAGACTTTGGTGCGGTGCACACGAACAGAAATATACTAAGTTTTGAAAAAAACAAAACGTATCCTTGAATTTTCATGACTTTGACAAAGAAAATACGAAAAGTAAATGTATAAAGAGAAGTTAATAAAAAAACATAATCGATATTAAAATTTGATATTATCCAATTTTCTTAATAAAAATGTATGTTTAATGTAGTAGATTTGCTTAAGGGTTATTTATTTTGAAATGCACTAAATTTCCTTATCACATATATTGAAAATCAATTAAAAACATTATATTCGACTTAGGGCGAGTTTTTCAGATAAAGATAATCTACATTCTTTGATTAAACCTAGTTTAATATATGTTTTGTGATAATCTACATTCTTTGATTAAACCTAGTTTAATATATGTTTTGTGTTTTTCAGTAAACAGTAACGTTACTTATTATCTTAGTTTAACTGAGTATTATTGGCCAATTTAACTTAAGTTATAAGTGAGAAAACACAATTAACAAAAACAATAAACCAATAATTTCGAAACAACAACAACTTAATATTTTAAATAAATTGCAATTTTCTGATTTGTTTTATTTTATTTGTTACTGTTTTAAATGTTTATTTAAAATTTTTTCAAAAATTTTCATTTTACAAATTTATTATTTGCAAAAAACAGCTGTTCTTTGTTTATGTTTTTGAGTGAAAACTTGGCAATACTAACAAAGTTAACTGAACTTAATTCCATAACTGAAAAACACAATCATCGGTTAAAGTCCACCTAAATTTGTTCCGAGTTTAATCTAACAGCAAGTTAAGCCTAGTTTAACTGAGTAGTAAGAAACCCGCCCTTAATGTCTTTTTTTTAAAGTAGCTTGTTGCGTTTTGGACATTAAAAAACTGGCCAGGATTATGTTATCCTGATTATATTTCCCCAATATATATCAATACCTTAAGTCTTCCGGAATGATGGTGTGAAATGTATCCTCGTCCTTTGATTAGAATGATTTAACAAGTGACCATATGGGATGTTTTCGCCCATATGTTTACTTATTCGGAAGTATTCGTTTATGGCGGTTATTCATTTACAATATCTGATAGCTATCGACCATTTTAGTTTACAGTGTTGACCAGTGCAATATATCCTTTCCCAAGGATCATGTTATCCTGATGATCTTTTCCCATATACCAACATCTCAAGTCTTCCGGGAGGATTTTATAAAGCAGATAACTCGTTTCTAGTTATTAATACTTATTCTGAATAATAAACTCCCCTCTACTATAATTGAAGCATAAAAAAGGGAACAAACACCCAAAAAATAATAGTTCATAATTGACTTGATTATAAGTGTACTTTTGTTAATGGATATGCATAAATCCGTCAGTAAACCTGGACATTCAGGTCTCCCCAAATAATTTTTATGGCCGTATGGAATGTTCTCGCCCACATTTTTACTGAAGCGCTGGGCGGAGTATTCGTTTATGGCGGTTATCCTTCCCCCAGGATCATTTTATCTGAAACCTCTACCTTTGTGTTATTGCAATCTTGGGGAACAGAGGTGTTTCCAACACCTCTAGTCGGCCGGGACTATAAATTGGTGTTTACTGTCTACCGCCTGTCTTAGTGTAGCATAGATTGAAAAGAGGTCTAACCAGAGAACTACATAATCTGGTACTACGGGTAGCCAGTTGCCTGCAGGACCATGTTCTGGCTGGTCAGTGGGACTTACCGTTAGAAATGAGTTGGTATTAATTGTATATGGTACGAATGAAAGAGGAGTACGGCGGGGATCACCCAACCCGTCTACCTATAATGAATGTGTCGTATGTTTGTCTGTCTTAGTCCTTGCATAGATTGAAAAGAGGTCTAACCAGAGAACTACATAATCTGGTAATACGCGTGGCCAGTTGCCTGCAGGACCATGTCGTATGTTTTTCTCTTACGAATGTGTCGGATGAATGAGTTGTGTGCTGGGCTGTCTGATGATGGATGAAAGGTATCATGTACAAACGATACCATTGAATTTTCCTTCCTTGTTAACACAGTCTGTCCTTGTGAGTAAGAACAAAGTCTCGGCTTATTTGATGGATTCGTTTACCGGTTACGTCTCTAGGTGCTGTTGCCAAATCAACAAAGGCCATCCCATCTACGTGGTTGTAAACGGAAGTGATGTTTTACATCTCGGTAGTTACGTAACGGGGCAGCAATGGTCAGAGATTAAATAGCTGAAGTACTCGAGCAAAGTTTGTACATGGACCGGTATATCCGTGTACAAAATTTGCAACCTGCGTGTAAGATACACAAAGGGGAAGTGGTGAGTTGTTTACTTTTTACTCACCCAGTGGTTGAAAAACTACCACCGTTATATAGGGCAACATCCACTCATGGTACTCACGTAAAGCACTTCGACATTCATTTCTCTATCTATCAGTACCTCTAGTCTGCCGGGACTTGAATTCGTAGATTCAGAATTAGATGAGAACATATAAAAGGGATCTTTTTGGCACTATTTGCTTCAACAAAAGGTATTTTTTGAATTTTCTATAATATTGAACCTAGAAACATGATGTTAAGTATGTATAGTCGAAATTAGGTCAGAACCGGAAAAACTAAACTTATTCGTACTTTTTCGTTTTTCAAAAGGAATTTTCTATAATAATGAACATAGAAACATGAAATTATGTATGTAGAGCCCGGATTAGACGAGAACATATAAAAGGGAACTTTTGAGTATTTTTTTGGTTTTTAAAAAGGTACTGTTTTGAATTTTCTATAATATTAAATCTAGAAACATGAAATTAACCATTTTGAGCAACGAGGTGATTAATAAGGTTCAATAAATAGACTAATAATCGAACTTTTTCTCGAAAAAAAGTCGAAAAGTCGAAGTCGACTATTTTCTTTCAAAAAGTCTATAACTCGACTATCGTCTGTGAAAAAAGTCGACTTTGGAAATAAAAGTCCAAAAAAGTCAAAAAGTCGGAGAGTCGAAAAAAGTCAAAAAGTAGAAAATAGTCGAAAAGTCGGAAAAAGTCAAAAATAGTCAAAAAGTCGGAGAAAAATCACAAATTGTCAGAAAGTCGGAAAAAATCAAAAATAGTCAAAAAGTCGGAAAAAGTCGAAAATAGTCAAAAAGTCGGAAAAAGTCGAAAATAGTCAAAAAGTCGAAAAGTTAAAAATAGTCCAACAGTCGAAAATTGTTGAAAATGGAAAAGTCGTCTTTTAACTAAATGCAAAAAGTCGACTTTTACTTAAATACAAAAAGTCGAAAAGTCGACTTTTCGTTTCAACTATAGAACCCTAAGTAATTAATTATACAAAAAGAGGCCTAATGTGTAATATTTTGGTCAGTGTTCGAAGACTCTTTCATACATATGTATATATATACCCAAAAATGCAGACATATACTAGATTTTTTCATAATTTATTTCCACATTCTAATATTTATATGCACAAGCACGTAATTAAATAAAATATTTCAATATTAAATTAACGTTCATATTAAAATATCATCACATTTCCTTTTAAATAATTACTTAAACATGGAGTAAATTACTTGTTGTGTTAAGACATTCCTATGAGAAAAGAATTTAACCCAGTTAATTACTATTTACGTACTAATGTAGTATTTAAAAAATTAAACTACACATGTCAATATAAAGAAAAAAATCTATATGTAAACTTAAAATAAAACTGACCTTGTAATACGTGCATAAAAACATTTGGATGGTCAATGTAACAGGCGCAGCATAATATCCTTTGAGGATAAACAAATATTCCTTGAGGACTCTTTGACATTTTCATTTTAAACAAAACCCTAAAATTGGTTAAGTATTTAATTATATGTACATGGTCTCGAGCAATGTGTGTGTTTTTTTTTAAATAAAGAGGTGTAATTTAATTAACTTAATACAAATAATATTTTGTTAACCTAGTTAAATAGTATTATAATTATTTTTTTCTTTTAGAATGACACCATTGGCGAGAAAATAATCTTTGTAGACAAGGACTCTATGGAAACGAATGCTCATCAAACTTATCAAATTTTAGACGATATAAATGATTTGGTACGACCACTGTGCAATGCCTACGAAGCTGATCATACGGGAAAAAGGAATTCTATTATAAGTTGTCGTAAGTTGATTAATTTTAATTTAATAAGTTTTAAATCTGTAAAAAGAGGTAACGTGTCATATGACACTAAAATGTGTCGAAGTGTTTATGGACGTTAAGACAATTCTTAATATAAAAACAGAAATGTATTGAAAAATTTGTTTAAAATTTAGGAAAGGGAAAATGTTATCCCGAAAAGAATTACTTCTAAATTTCAAAATGCAACATGCATTTTGAATTCCTTTTTAAAAGTGTCCTTGATAGCCGACCTTCGGCTAGGCACATGTGTCTTAAATTTTGGCGTATTTTCAATACCTGATTCGCTAAACTAAGCTTTTCTTTACATAAAAAGACTCCTTTAAATCCATAGACTTTAAGTTATTTTTCTCATAGAACAAGCGCGGATCCATGGGTGGAAACCGGGGGCATGTTATCTTGGCGGTTTCCACCGATCGTCCCTTTACATAAGCACGCTGTTTATATTTGATACCTTTGTCTTTAATTTAAAAGTTATATATAAGATTTCAAAAAAATATATCTTAAAAATAACAATTTAAATTAAAATATTATTCAAAATCTTTTGAACCGATTAAATATGTTACAAAGAATAACAAGTTAATTCAATTTTCAGAAATTGTCTTCGCCCGAAATGGAATTCTCAGCCAATCTCCGTACTGCTTTATATTGGAAGCCACAGATAAGACAATTGATGTCCATGTCCCCAACACTGTAAGTATTAGATCTAAAGAAACTTAGAAACTAAATAAATTCAACTGTACTTTTTTGTTCCAAGGCTAAAGCCCATATTTGCATTAAGTCCGATCCCAATAAAATACACGAAGCAGATCGTCCCAAAGCTTTAGCGTTGCGATCACGGCAACATCGCAAATCCAATGTTATGAATTCCGAAGAATCAATATTAAATTCAGATGGTTTTGGTCGAACCATTACTCGCAGTATACTCAGTACTTATCCTAAAGATGCGTATGTTTATCGTACGGCCCAAGCAATGTATCGTGTAACTCAACCTAAAGACTTTTTGGAATTGATGAAGATGCCAGAATTGAAATACACCATAGTAGAGGATCGTAGTAAAGCATTCGCCATAACATCGGTGGCTGGTATTATTTATGTTAAGAATACAACAGCTTTGGAAAATGCTCCGGAAATTGTGTATTTGTAAGTTTTGTTAGGAAAATAAATGTTATCTTTAAGCTCTTAATAACATGTTTTTATTCCAGTTTAAATGTTTCCTGGCATGATACCCATCAGCGTTCTTTTGTGATAAATGTTCATTTGGTAAATGGTCGTCCCGACAACACCACCTGTGATCACAAAGTCAAATCTAGATCACAAACATGTGCTCAAATCAAATACGCCTCGCAATGTGTTAGATTTTGTGGTCTCGCCACTAATGGCAGTAGCTGTGTATGGCGTGGTTCTAGTGCGGGATTTTTTGGGCGTAACTATAAATCTTGTGTGCCAAATCCTGAATTCTGTCCCGATAATATCTGTGATCCTTTGGAAGAACTTAATACAGCTGCTTGCCCCCAAGATTGTACACCTAGCAATAAGATCATGGGACCGCACTCAACAAATGAAAATCGTCGAGGTATACTTTCGGCCTCAGGCACTTGTACGTGTGAGGATAATGGCAAATGTTCTTGTGCACCTTTAGACGATGAAGAACCCAAACCGAAACGTAAACGAAAGAATGATACCAGATCGGAAAACTCAGCTGACAAGTTAGAGGGACCAATTTATAATCTAAATACACAGAAAACTGATAAAGGTCCCCTTGAAGAAATGCTTAATTTAGCAGGCTGGGAATGTGACAATACATGTATAATAGTAGCCATTACTTGCCCCATGATTTTCATTACACTAATCATATGTTTGATTCTAACCAAGAGAAGTTTCAAAAAACGATCTTTCAGCAAAGAGAGTGTTACTAATAAGAAAAAAGATCATTTATCAGATTGTGATGTTAAGAACGGAGATTTACCTTTAATGCAATTGGAAAATAGTTTCAAATTTGATAGTTCCATTGCCGATACTAAGTGGGAGTTCCCACGCGAATCATTGGTCTTAGATTGTATTTTAGGCGAAGGAGAATTTGGCAAAGTAATGAAAGGTTATGCCACCGATATAGCCCAACGTCCGGGTGTTACTACGGTGGCAGTGAAAATGCTTAAGAAAGGTGCCAATTCGGTTGAATATATGGCTTTGGTCTCTGAATTTCAACTGCTGCAAGAAGTTTCCCATCCAAATGTTATAAAACTATTGGGAGCTTGTACTAAAGGTGATGCTCCCATGATAATTATAGAATATGCTCGCTATGGTTCATTACGTAGTTATTTACGTTTGAGTCGTAAAATCGAAAGTGCCGGTTGTGAGTTTGCCGATGGTGTGGAACCAGTTACAGTGCGTAATATTCTGTCCTTTGCTTTGCAAATATGCAAAGGAATGACGTACTTAACGGAAATAAAGGTAAGATTGAAATTTTGGATTAGATCCCTTAATAACCTTAAAAAACTTGACAAAATTATGTACGAAAATTCGTACTAAAATCGAATATAATTTGAGTTCAGATGTTAACTTATTCACTTGTAATATTCTAGTTGGTTCATCGCGATTTAGCCGCCCGCAATGTGCTATTGGCCGAAGGTAAAATATGTAAAATATCTGACTTTGGTCTAACACGTGATGTCTACGAGGATGATGCTTATTTGAAAAGATCTAGAGATAGAGTGCCAGTTAAATGGATGGCTCCCGAATCTTTGGCAGATCATGTTTATACCACTAAATCAGATGTTTGGGCATTTGGTGTTCTGTGTTGGGAATTGATTACTCTAGGAGCATCACCATATCCCGGTATACCACCACAAAATCTATATCATTTACTTAAAAATGGTTATCGCATGGAAAAGCCCGAAAATTGTTCAGATGAAATGTAAGTTTGAAAACAAAAAACACTGATAAAAAAGATTTATAAGAGCTAACTTTAAAATTTTCTCAATAGCTATAATCTTGTTAAATCCTGCTGGACAGATGAGCCAAATGCCAGACCCTCATTCAAGTACTTGGCCTCAGAGTTTGAAAAACTATTAGGCAATAATGCCAAATATATAGAATTGGAAACAAATGCTTTCTCCAATCCCAACTACTGTCTCGAAGAGGAGATAACGAAAGAGGCCTCCAATATAGAAGAAACCGATTTAAGTAAACCTACTAATTTACAATGGGGTGAACCGGATCCCTTGGATCATCTGTGGAGACCTCCCAAAATAAGTTATGATTTACAAGATTGTTGCAATAGTCGTGATACTACCAACACATTCTCTAGCAGTTTTCAACCACCACCCGGTTATGATATGCCAAGACCTCTCTTGGAAACACACACAATCGAACAACGTTTACGTTATGAAAATGATCTCAGATTTCCACTCAACATACGTAAAACATCTATGGCCGAGCCCATGAATAATATACAGGCTACGTATACCTTGCCCGTAAAGCGGGGACGTTCGTATATGGATATGACAAATAAGACATTGCTATGCGATAATTTAGATAATGATGATTTCGAAAAGCATATTTCTAAAACAATTTCATTTCGTTTTTCCAGTCTTTTAAATCTGAACGAACAAGAAGATAGTATGGCTTAAATATTGAACAAGAAAACAAGGAAATATTCTCTTGTAAGAGAAAATTTCTTGTCACCTTTTCATTTTTTTAGGAGAATTATACAGATTTTAAGTCAAATTTATTGGTTTAGTTTAACTTTTCGGTATTCCAAAGTTAATGGCTTTAAAATAGTTTTCCATGAATGAAATCTCTTAACTTAATATATGCATAAGACTATTTTTCAACATACACACCTATTCGGCATTTCAATTCGAATCGAAATTTTCTCAGTTTGATAACATTTCGTTATCAAAGTCAGTCACTAAAATAACAACTAAAGGGCAGTTCACACGATCACACTTTACGTCCGTAAAGTCTAATGAAAAAGTTTTGTATGTGTTTACATAATAATACATCCCTGATCTAAAGCGACGTGCTTGTTTTTTAATCGTTTTACAAAATGAAGAGAGCCATACGACTGTCAAATTTTCCATCCGTATTCTCTCTCGATGTGTGATAGTTTTATTACAACGTACTCTTTTACACAAAATTTTGACAGCTCATATTACTTGTGTGATCGTGTAAAGCCGGCTATAGGGCGGTTTCTACTACTACTCGGTTAAACTAGGCTTAACTTGATGTTATATTAAACCCGGAACAAATTTAGGCGGACTTTTAACGATGATTGTATATTTCTGTTATGGATCTAAGATTTGTTAAATTTATTGGTATTGCCAACTTTTCAGTCAAAAACATAAACAATAAACAGCTGTTTTTTTGCAAATATGTATCATTTTTGTAAAATGTAAAAAAAATGGCTAATAACACTCAGGTTACAGATTACTAAATAACACAAATAGTTAAACTAGGTTTAACCAATGACTGAAGATTATCATAATCAGATAAACCCGCCTATACAAAAACGTAGTAGTAATGCAGAAAAAATACAATCGTAAAGCATTAAAATAATAATGTTATCGTTTCTTCTTTTTCTTACGATTCCATTTTTAGTTGGAAAACAAATTTTCGAAATGCAGAATAGTGGTGATAATCTTTTCTCTCGACCATACATAAATAAATCTTAATTGTGCCAAATAAAATTTTAGTTTTTTTTGTACTTACATATAGACAAGTTTTCTGATACCACAAACATCTTTGACATCTGGAAATCTTTGAGATCTTAAACCGATTTTCCAAATTTCCATAAATTTTGGCATAGAATCTTGCATTAAAATAGCAACTAAAATAAAACAAAAAGAAAATTTAAATCTTAATTTTAAATCAAATCAATATTTACTTAAAAAATATTAGCAAAATACAAAATTTCAAATTAATTTCCATTGTCATTAGTTTTTTAAATTTTACCTTGAAAATTTTAGAATATATTTATTTTTAAAAGACTGTTATTATTTAAAAAAAAAATTAATTTAAGTTTTTATATAATTTAAAAACAATTGTTCAATTCACAATCGTTGTCATAAAAATGTTTGAAACAAATACAAATCAATAATATACAAAATTTACGACATACTAAGAATACAACCATACAACACCGATTATGAATTGAATAAATATTATGTTGAAACTGTTGATTAGTATTAGTTTATTGTTATTGTTTAAATTTAAATTCTTTTGCATACATAAAACATAAAATACTCTTTAATCCATAAAAGAAAATATTTCAAATTTAAGAATTTTTATTTTAATAAAATTTGCCAAAAAAAATATAATAAAAAATTAAGAAATTAACTAAATTATAAATGTAAATTGTATTTTTTTAATTAATATATATAAAAATTAATAAACTAATTTAATTATTTAATTTTTATAATTTTATATTTTAGCAAAACGATTGAATCGAAAATCTTTTGCAAATTCAAGCTTGCCAAAAACAAATGTTTTACTTTCCATAGATTTAAGTTAAACTTTGTAAATATATTTATTTATAGATTTAATAAAAAATATACACAACTATTAAATATGTATTTATGCTTAAATAAAATAATTATGTACATACATATAAATGCAATCGTTTATGAATTATTATTAAATACATAACTAAGGGCGGGTTTCTTACTACTCAGTTAAACTAGATTTAACATTTTGTTAGATTAAACTCGGAACAAATTTAGGCGGACTTTAAACGATGATTGTGTTTTTCAGTTTTGGATTTAAGTTCCGATAACTTTGTTAGTATTGCCAACTTTTCAGTCAAGAACCTAAACAATGAACAGCTGTTTTTTGCAAATATCACTTTTGTAAAATGTAAAATTTTAGAAGAAATATAAATAAACATTGAAGACAGTATACTGTTATTATAATAATATCAATAAAACAAATCAGAAAATTACTATTTACTTAGGGCGGGTTTCTTACTACTCAGTTAAACTAAGCTTAACTTGTTGTTAAATTAAACTCCGAACAAATTTAGCGGGTTTTAACCCGCACTCATATTGCCAGGTTATCACACGATTTTCCAGAGAAAACCCCACCAAACGACCTATACCTTCATATAGGAAGTTGGAGCATGCGGACTTCATTTCATCAAAGGTATTGTTGGTCTCCACCAGAAATAAGTTTCAGAGTTTTAATGGTCTCAACCAGTATATATGTATTTGAGTTTAAATGGTCTGCACCAGGTTATATCGTGAGTATTTTATGGTCTTTACCAGTTAAAAACATAACCTCACTCTGAGGTAAAACGAAAGCACGCGTTTAATGAAGACAGCTCATAACTTATAACAGTTTAACGAAGTAGTGCATTAAATTAGTGCGGGGTGAGAAGAAATTCTGTCGAAAGCCCAGCAACAAGCACAAGCCTCACCGTACTTAAGAAATAAAAACGTTGTCGCGAGAGTT
Organism: Lucilia cuprina; assembly: GCF_022045245.1. NCBI lineage: Eukaryota > Metazoa > Arthropoda > Insecta > Diptera > Calliphoridae > Lucilia > Lucilia cuprina. The sequence continues at coordinate 21,052,001 of NC_060950.1, forward strand.
GTTCCCCAACTCAGTCCTGAATTAGAACTTGGATTTTGAATTTAAGTTTAGTTAGCTTTGTTAGGGCGGGTTTTCCAGATAAAGATAATCTACATTATTTGTTTAAACCTAGTTTAATACATGTTTTGTGTTTTTCAGTAAACAGTAACGTTACTTATTATCTTTGTTTAACTGAGTGTTATTGGCCAATTAAACTTAAGTTATAAATGAGAAATTACAATTATGAAAAACAATAAAACTATGATTTCGGAAAAACGAAAACTTAATATTTTAAGTTAATTGCAAATTTCTGATTTGTTTTGTTTTATTTATTATTGTTTTAAATGTTTATTTAAAATTTTTTCATATTACAAAAGTATTATTGCAAAAAAACAGATGTTCGTTGTTTATATTTTTGAGTGAAAAGTTGGCAGTACTGAACTTAAATCCATAACTGAAAAACACACTCATCGGTTAAAGTCCGCCTAAATTTGTTCAGAGTTTAATATAACAGCAAGTTAACCTAGTTTAACTGAGTAGTAAGAAACCAGCCCTTAGCATTGCCAACTTTTCACTCAAAAACATAAACAATGAACAGCTGTTTTTTTGCAAATAATACTTTTGTAATTTCACCGAAGAAAGAAAAACACCAAAATTATTGCTAAATGTGTATTTATTTGTTCCATATGAAAATGAAAAAGAATCGAAACATAAAATTCATAATATATAAAAAGTAAAAAATACCACATTACAAGTAAAAGAATTTATTAATACAATCTTAAAAACTCGAATATTTGATCAGAATGGCGCCAAAAAAATCTTGGCCTCTTAATCATCAGGAACAGCTAAATTTAAATTAGCTTTACCCGATACAGAACCAATAAACATTTCTTCGTCACCACGTAGAGATAAGGCCTCACTGCCATCGCACACCTTGCGTTCGCGTATCATACCGCAACGTTCCCAACGTGAACCCTGACAGTTTTTGCAACTTACTTTGGGTAATTTAAAGACTGACACCGTACGATTACCGCAGTCTTTGCATTGGAAGAAACGTTTCTCTGCATCGACCACCTTTAAAGGATGACCTTCAGCTTTACAACGTTCCGAGGCAGATAATGCAGTATATTTGCAGATTTTGCAAATGACCGCTTTGCAGGGCATTTTATAGGTATTTAACATTTTCTCCTCCAACGCCTCCTTCTTTTCCAATTTACTAAAGTATTTATCCTGTTCCTCACGCTCACGCATATCCACTAGGTTTGTGTGCGATGAAGTGGCATCCATAATCCTTTGTATACGTGTTTTACGCTCCTGTTCTTTATGTTCTTCTTCGAGTTTTTGTTTCTTAGATTCATGTGACATAAACTGTTCATTGAGGTCATCTATGGCACGACGTTTACCATCTCGTGTTCCTCTTGTGGAATTGGGATTGACCTTTTCTATGGGTTTTTTCTTAAGAACTTCTAATGCCTTCATTTTCGCTAGCTGAGCTCTTCTATCGCCAACATTAACTTCTATGCAGAAATTATCTTTGGACAATTGTGGTGATTTTGAGGTGCCGGCAAAGGAAAACTCACGATTTTTAAATTTGTCTGGTATCGCTGAAATCGTTGGCGTTGAAATGGAAGGCGCTGCTAATTTTGAATTTGAACAAGGGGTAGAAGTTTGCGAGCTGGCAAATATAGATTCTCTTGTTTTTTGAGCCTGTGGTGTGGTGGGTGTCGGTGAGTTTTTTCCGTCCAAACTTGTAGAATGTTTTTCAGATTCTGCCTGCAGAATCTTTAATCTTTCCAAGTCCTTCATACGCTGCTTGGCTGAAGCTTCAACATTGCCTGCTATTTTAGAGACTGGGCCTTCTCGCGATGCATAAGGAACTGTAGAAGCTTGTAGTGCTCTTGGCTTAGAGGCATGATTAACACTGCCAGCAAAGGGTGATACAGCATACTCTGATAGAGAACTTATTCTTGAATTGTCTTTTTGTGTTAATTTTGCACTTTTTCTTGCCGGCACTGCCGAAAAGGATTGGCCACCATAAAAAACTTCACTTTTACCGAGTACCTTATTGCGCAAATCATTTAACCCTCTACCAGCATTAGCTGATTGCAATTCGGAACGTTTAGACATTTTACCAAACTCTTGTTTCATGTGAAATATACAGCAATCACATTCACTAAGATTGATTATGGCGTTACAAATTTCTCCATTGCGTTTAGTGGCTTTGCAGTTACCCATATCTTTAGACTGGCCCAATACCATCACTTTCTGGGCTGTGTCTATTGAAAGGCAAGCAACATCTTTACTTTCAGCTCGTTTTTCAAATATGGTGGGATTTAATACTGCTATACACATGCCCTGCGCTGTTTTCCATAGTTCTTTATGTGCGCCCTTAAAGAGAAACAATGACACAGTCTTGATTTCACCTCTCAAATCGGACAAACGCCAAATAGAATATGGTTGATCTTTCTTGCTCATCTGCACGGGACTTTTATGCACAAGAACTCCGGCAATAACCCAATCCTTAGAAAGATCTCCTCTTTCGGTATGAAATGCTATTGCAGAGAATGCCACAGATTTACGTCCACTCATACGTTCTATAAGCAAAGTACTAGAAATTAAAGGATTTATGATACGCAAACCGAAGACTGGATCAGTGTATACAGAACTACTAGCTCCGTTAGTGGGCAAAGACCGCCTGTCTTTATTTTCACTAACATTTCCAGCCGCCTTTGTTTCCGGCATTTTCTTAAAAGAGTCACTTATAAGAGATTGTCGCTTAGTAGGATGATGTGGATTTTTAATATGCATTGACAAAGATTTTCCCCCTTCAGCGGCATTATTATTACTTTTATCTTCCTTCAGAAACTTGTCGATTTCATAGTCAGCTTTTGACTCTTTTGCTGCTTGCTTTTGTTCTTTCAGTTTTTTGTTTATATCACAGCCATACTCATTGTACTTACGTTCTAAGAAATTCTTTATTTCTTCATCATCGGATGAATCTAATTCCACCGTTTTACTAGCTACCTGTTTTTCTATTTGCTTCTCAAGTTTGTTGTCCACTTCATAGCCAAAGGCTTCCGCAAAAGTACTGTCTTCTTTTAATTGAGGTCGTTGTTTCTCTACGGCTTTTGCAGGCAATAAATTTTTCTGTTCAGCTTTTTTCTCCTCTTCTTCAGCTTCGGCCAGAATTTTTTCTAGAGCCATAATTTCGGCATCATCATCAACAGATTCGTCATGTGTACTTTTCTCTTGGGGAGTCATTTTTTCACAAGTCTTCTTTAAACTTTCATTAAACTATATTAATTTGAGTCCAAAAAACGAAATCAACTGAAAATGAAATAAAAAAATTTTGCCGCTTTTTTTATTAGTGTTGATATTTTAACGATAACTTTCGTCAGGTAACAAGGTTATCGAATTAGAGTTGTATTTTGTTTCAGAGTTTTATTTTAATACAAAATGCTGGAAAGACATTGAATTATTGTATATGATATTAGATCTGTCAAAGGATATTTAAATGATATAGAATGCGCTGTTGCTGAACTGATTGCAGATTCGAATACCTCAGATAGATATCTTTAAAAAACTTAACATACAGCCAGACGGGCGCAGATAAATCAACAGATATACGAATATTTTTAAGGGTCGGAAAATTATACTGCAGATATTATTATTATTCAGTATTTTCCTGCAAATCTAACTTCGGAATCTAAATCCAAATATACTTCTCTATGAAAATGCAGTTTTATAAACAATTTCTATATTATATCCATCTTTTCCCACTGTGTTTTGTTCATAAAATACAGCTCTGTTTTGATTAGTTTTAAATATTTTAAATTTTGACATTTACATTTAGGCGCCATTGTTGTTTCACACTAGCTGTTCTCTTTTAACATGCAAGAATAACGTAATTTTCAATTTTATTTCTTATTTTACTTTGTTCATATATTTCGTATCTATTTCATTTTGATATTGCATTTCATCGGCTTTTTATCTTGATGCTCAATGGTGCTAACACTATGTTATCGAAAACCGTTAAATGAGAGTTCAAAAATGGGTAAATTATTATTTTGAAATTTCTTTAGATCTTAAAAAGGTGAAGTCGAAATCCCAGCTGATTATGTTTCTTAGTTGCAGTTATTGGAATTTATGAAAGTAACATTTGTCAGCCCTTTACCACTAAGTATACAGAGATGTCACTTTTGACATTTGAAAAACTCTAAAATCAGCTTTTGTTTGATTTTGAAATTGTTTGGTGATAAGAGGTATATAAAATACAGCTAAAAAAATCGTTGAATTCGTTTTGTGCGAAGGAGAGGGAAAAAGCTTTTTGCTCGTGACGTCTCTGTATACCCTGTGCCTTTACATCAAAAATAATCCAGAAAACTCGTATGATCTGTTTGGCTAACAATTTTACGAGTCCTTGTAATAGTAAGAAAATAAAAAACAAAAGTGTTTAGTTATATATCCTCTGTTCTAAAATTATTAGTTATCAAATATTTGTTATAATAGCGTTTTCCCGTATAAACTTAAAAAAACACCAAATAATTGAAAAAAAATCGCTAAATTATTACTACTGTACGTGATGTGCAGTCAAATATTTTCCGATATGTCAGATTGGGCGAACAAAAAGTCGGAAAATATTTAACACAAAGTAATTTCACAAAATATACGGCGTGGAAAAAAGTAAAAGTAACAAGATAATAAACTAAACAATTACATGAAAATTCAAAAGTAAAAAGTGTATTTGTTTAACAAGTTTTGCAAAAAAAAAGAAAATCTGTAGACTAGCGACAAAGAATAAAGAAATAAAAGTAAAATCCACAAAAGAAATTTGTTGCAATTTTTTTTCTTGTGGACCCCATTGAAGCAGCAGCAAAAAGTGTGTGTAATAAAGAAAGGAAGAAAAAAATAAAACAACGGCACAAACTCCAGAAAAAAAGTAAAGGTCAGTTTTAACAAAATAAAATATAAATTTTACAAAAGTTATAGGTATTTTTAAATATTTTTAAGGATACATAAGTTTTATAGCAACAATTGTAGTCCTTTAATTACATATTCGGATTCAAGGGCGACTCCGGTTTTTGTGTATGATACGACATTTAAACATACAAAGATAAAGGGATTTTGCATTTTTATTGGTATAATTCTATTAAAAATATATTTTGTTATAAAAAATGTGGTTCTTAGAACAGAAATTCAATATTACACGTGCTTTTTTGATTTAACTCAGCTACTTTGCCCTTGTTATTTTGTTAATAACAATATGGGAATAATGTTTGTGTGTATTTGCACATGTTTTACATGGAAAGAGTAGGTTATCAATTTGGCTTCTAAACAAATTGATTAGTATTTATTTTAAATAAACTAGTTAGTGATTAAATGTATTTATTAGTGCTAATCATGTAAATAATTAAGTTTTTGTTGCAAAAGTAAAATTATTAATATAAACAAATATGTAGGAGTATACTTTACATGGATATAAAAACAATATCATCCTTAAAAATATTATCATAATACTAAGGTCCATTATTACAACTTGCAATAATTAAAGTTAGGATTTTATAAAGCATACCTATAACTCGATAGAGCAGAAGGAGATCTTTCCTCCAGATTATCTTATATAATAACGAGAAACAAATTATCAGTATTATAAAAGCCTACCTTAATTTATTGCTAAATTGTTATAGTTTGGCCTATATTACCTGATTATTGAAAACAATGAAATTGAATTTGAAACAAATCAGAGCATGGCAGATGGGCAACATTTTGGTTGCAATGTTAAGTCTTAAGTGTACTCTGTGATATTGGTTTCTTCATTCACTGACCAACAATGGTTTCTAAGCTGGTATACAACCAATGGTTACTCATTATTGTCAAGGTAGAGGATCCTTGTTGCAAATCCCTTTTTTTGTGACATAGCTGATAAGTTGCCTAGGTTCATTCTTGTTCAATAAGGATCTTACTTTGGAACTTATCAAATACCTTGTTATGTCATAAGATGTTACTAAAACCATTTTGTGTTTAATGTTGTTCGTTCGTTAGCTGGATCATTCTCAAGAAATTGTCCTAAGGGGGACAAGAATTTACATACAAAATTGTAACAAGATTCAAAACACATATCTTTGTTTTATGATAATTGCCAAAATATCGGTTACAAAATACCCATTTTTGTTACTTTTTTAAACTTTGCTGATTTTTTTACAAAAGTAATATTTCATTTGAGAAGTTTTCTAATGCTGTGTCTAACGGTATACCTACAAAACTTGCAATATTCTAAAAATCTTAATGGAATATGTCAATTATTAGGACATACAGATTGAGTATAAAACATTTTATTTTAAACTATCTTTTTTGAGATATGCATGTCTTGAACTCGCTTGGTCATTGTAATGTTATTTCGTTATACCGGAATGTTATACATTAGTCCATGAACGTTATTTTTGTCTATTGCTTATTAAATTTCCCTAATAGTTTTTTATTAAATGTAGGTTCTAGCCTATATTTAAGTTTTGCTCTTTACCCAGCAAATTAAAAAACCTTCAAAGAAGCAAAAAAGACCTGAAGAAGTTATGATTTTAATACAGGCTTGTCATAGGAGGGAAGTCCTTTTTATTTGATTCCAAGTACACTATATCTGAAGTCATTCTCAGGAAGTAATTTGTAAGTTCTTTCAGGCATTTATCAATTAACTCCAAAATAAAATTGGTTTAATTCAGAAAAATTTCAGTACAAACAAATATACCTTAAATTTAAAAAAATTGGATTCTTTTCGCTTCTTTGGACATCAAAAAAATATCACTTCTATAGAAGTTACAAAAATTCACTTAGGTCGGGTTTCTTAATCATCAGTTAAACTAGGCTTAACTTGCTGTTAGATGAAACTCGGAACAAATTTAGGCGGACTTTAACCGATGATTGTGTTTTTCAGTTTTAGATTTAAGCTCAGTTAACTTTGTTAGTATTGCCAACTTTCCACTCAAAAACATAAACAATGAACAGCTGTTTTATGCAAACAATACTTTTGTAAAATGGAAAATTTTGGAAAAATGTTAAATAAACATTTAAAACAATAATTAATGAAACAAAACAAATCCAAAATTGCAATTTACTTAAAATATTATGTTTTGTTCTTCCGAAATCATTGTTTTATTGTTTTTTTTAATTGTGTTTTCTCACTTATAACTTGAGTTTAATTGGCCAATTACACTCAGTTACACTTAAATAATAAGTAACTTTACTGATAACTGAAAAACACGAAACATATATTAAACCAAGTTTAACCAAAGAATAAAGATTATCTTTATCAGAAAAACTCGCCCTTAGTGCGAGTCTTCTTGTTTGAAAAGCTATTTTTAAAAGAAAACATTTCCCTGAACGAAAATTTACATTTTTTTAAGGAAATATTAGTTATTTCTTTCAAACAGTCTAAAAACTTGAAGTCTCTATAGTAAAATTACTAATAAAACATCCATGTTACTAACTATTATCATTAACATAACTCCCAGTTACCAATTATTTTTGAGTAATTTTTAGGTTTGTTGCAGATACCCAGCTAGCATTTTTTGAAATTTTTAATCACATTTGAGACATTTATGACTCTTCTGTACGATTAAAATCGTCATATATGCTCTCATTTTCTGATCATAAATTATACATTTGTCGGGAAAAAATGGTACCCTACCCGCGACTCTTCTAAATGAGTCATTTATGAGCCACACTTCTGATCAATTTTTACTCATTTTTCAACCTTTTTTGAGTCATTAATGAGCCAAAGAACTGATCGTTTTTGAGTTACTTCCGAATCATATTATAGTCATTTTAGAGTCTTTTCTGAGTATTTTTATGTTTGTTACAGACAAATACAATACAACAGAAAACAGTTTTTGATCTTCCGACTGCGCGAAATTTAACTACAAACTGCATTTTTAAACAATCATATTTCAAACGCCTGGATGACCTATTTATGATTGGTATACATTTTGTTATTGTTTTCCAAATAAAACCGAATTGTTTAGACTTAGTTTAGTGATTAGTCGCCCAACTATTTTCCGTAGAAGATCATTAAACATATAAAATTATTATAATTAAAGCATAATAAAATTTCAATTTCCTTGACAGAAAATCGACTTTATAAATATCACACAAATGCAAATAAATATACATTTAATTTTATAAACGAAATGAGAATTATATCAACTCATTTTAGGCCAAACAAAATGTTTTGCTAACTCTTCTAATCAGTTTCGATTCATTTTTTTGCTGTTTCATTACAAACAAACAATTACATAATTAACAATTTTAGATCTTCCAACTGATGGAAAAATATGAACTCAATGTAAGTTTTTAAAACTATCATATTTTAAATACCAGGATGATCAATTTATGATTGCAATATATTTTGTTATTGTTTTTCAAATATTCAGTTTTCAATCATATATCGAGATCATTTTCGAGTCATTTTTTAAACGCTCAACTTATTAATCACATTTTGGTCATAAAAAGTAGTCAAAAAATGACTCATTTTACTGATTAATCAACCAAATTCTAGTTGGGCTATGACAGTACTACTTTGTATTGGTATTTTCAGTCTGCAAACTTTGCTACGATTTTGGACAACTTTAGCTACACTTGTTCTCAGGATTCTTATTTGAGAACACTAATCTCCGGGAGGTGAGTGGTTAGTGTTCTAGTCTAGTTCGATTCCCACCCGTGGCACTGGTTAAGGAGCGCACAACAGGCCCGATAGAGGCCTAGGTGTATTTCTTCGGATTTGATGTGTATACATCCTCCTTTCAAACTAACTATTTGATAATTAACTCATTTCAGTATATGAGTATATTTGTGCGTTGATCTTGGTCCACCTACTTTTTAAATATTTATTTATTAGTTGACTTTGCTGAAATCTACTTCCACCATCCTTTTCCGAAGTGATATTTGGCTGTATGTGAAATAAAAATCAATTGCAATTCTCATTGTTTATATTTATTTTTGATACATTCGGTTTTACGTTTTGTTTGTTTTGATTTTCAATATTTACCTACTATCATATACTTTAGCTATTGCTCTTTTCCTATGGCATTTCTTGCCAATTTTTGACAATTTTGTTGCAAATATGATGTTATTTTATTTTTACGCTCTCATTGTTTATAGTTTGGTTTTGATTCCATTTTTATAATTCATGTCATTTCTCAGATTATCTTTATGTCATGCTCTTTTAATGCTATTGCAGCAGCAATTGCTGCTGCTACTACTACTACATACTATAACTATTGGTTGTCAGTTTGTCTGTCTGTCCGTGTCGCTGACTATATGTCTGTCGTCTATTATTGTTGTTGTTTTGCTGAGTTGACCCACTCATATGATTTGTATGAATTTTCTTTATATTTCAGTTTATATTATTACGTTTGAAAGTCGAACGCAATAAACTAAAAATAATAATAATAAAAAGACATGAATACAAAAGACAACAACTGCAAAAAAACAGCAACAAAACATCTATTCCAATTTTCTTTTTTTGTTGCTGTTGCTCACACACACACTTACTCGCTCACAGATTGATTATATCTACTGATGACATTTATTTTTTGTTTTCCTTTACAAGTGAAAATTTTTTATTTAAATTTTCTCAATAATCACAAGAAAAACTCGGAAATCCGTAAAAAGAAAACTTTCAACAAAATAATAAACCTAATTGCATATTTGCTGCATTTATATAAATATTAAGAATACTACATAACATTAGAGTGCCAATAAAAATGTATCAATGAAGTGAAAAATTTGAAAAAAATAAAATAAAATAAAAAAAGACAATAAGCAAATGAAATTTAATAATCAGTGGGCGTAATACTTTGTAATTAATAAATTATTGTAATTGTATTCACATTAAATGCATTATTGTTTATTACAAAAATAAAAAAAAGTCAGTCAATATGACCAACTGAAGTTATACGAATATATGAATTTGATGTTAGAAAACGAAAACTGAATTTTTTTCCTTGTTTGATAATCTTTATTGACTTGTGTGACCCCATTTAAATGCTTATTATTTGCTGTTTGTATGTTGAATGTTCCTTAGAGTTTTCCTCAAAGTATTGCCGGTTTGTATTTCTATTATAATATTGTACATAATTACAAATCTTTTAATTATTGTTATTATTATTTTCTTATAAACGACTTGCATTCTTTTCAAATCAATAACTCCCAAATAAACAAGAAAGAATCATCTATTGATTTTATTTATTTTTTTTTCAACTTTTTGAAAATTTTATAAGATTTCCTCTTTTTTATAATTACATCAAACACATTTAATAAAATAGAATATTTTATTAACATTTAACATTAATTTTCTTAATAAGAAGAAGAAAATAATTAAATAGACTGTCCTATACTTGCTGTCATTTCCCAGCAGTTAATTTATCCGAAAAAGACAGTAATTTCAACTAACCTCTAACAATCGAGTTGGCTCTTATACACATTTCGTTAGAAGTGTACTAGAGTGCAAACAATTGCCACTTTAGTAGCCACATAATAACACACGAACACACGGGCGGATGGGCGGACATAGCTAAATTGACTTAGGTCGGGTTTTTTAGATAAAGATAATGTACATTCTTTGTTTAAAGCTAGTTATCAGTAACGTTACTTATGAACTTTGTTTAACTGAGGGCGAGTTTTTCTGATAAAGATAATCTTCATTTTTAGGTTAAACCTGGTTTAATATATGTTTCATATTTTTCAGTTATCAGTAAAGTTACTTATTATTATTATTATTATTATTATTATTATTATTATTATTATTATTATTATTATTATTTGCAATTAAACAGCTGTTCTTTGTTTATGTTTTTGAGTGAAAAGTTGGCAATACTAACAAAGTTAACTGAACTTAAATCTAAAACTGAAAAAACACAATCATCAGTTAAAGTCCGCCTAAATTTGTTCCAAGTTTTATGTAACAGCAAGTTAAGCCTAGTTTAACTGAGTAGTAAGAAAACCGCCCTTAGCAGTTTAATATGTGGTGGACGTCATGAGCACTTGACCAAATGCAGAACATTCGTTAGGAAGACATGGTCAATGCTTGACTAATAGGCATTAACTCCGATCTTAGTTGTGCCAGAACTGCTCTTGTTTTTCGCGACATGTTTTCTTCTGTGTTTACTATGTTGATCTAATTATAAAGGGTCCTTTACATATCTGCGTAAGGTTTTCTCGTATATATAAAGATTTTTCTTGGCATGCCTCGGGGAGTTGAGATGAGATTGACATCTAATGAAAGTGCTTCTAGCTTTTTGACCCTACCTTTGTACTCAGTGAAGTGGCTATTCCTTCTAGGACTAGCACATGTTAAAATAGTCAACTGCTTACTCGGCGGCCTAGAGGTAGGTTAAATAGCTAGTTCAGAACTACCCCTCCTATCCTGCTATGTTGCTCCAGAGTGACCTCCTTCGCTGAGTGATACCCAGTGAAGAAATATTCTTGGCTTCCAAAATGCTGCCCTACGATTTGTAACGTGCTGCATGCAAATAACCTTGGAACTCTACTTACATTTGGAAACAAAGGTGGTGCTTCCAGTCAAAGAACATAATATCATGCTGACAGTTGGATGCTTTTCTGAGGCATGTCTGGCCCTTCGTGTATACGAGGAGAGCATACGATGATATATGCAGGCCCTTGCATCTTAATTTGTTTACAGCAGCATTGAACGACATTTATATAGACGTCATCAATACCTCGGTTTCAGGTTACCGGATGAATGACGTGCTTGGAGGCTGAACTCCGCCAATATATACCCAATATATACCCAATATGTGGACATGGATATCCACCACATATTCAACTCTCCAGCACACTCTATTTCTCTTAGCCCAATGCGTTTATGGACTAACCCTGTACAAGTAGCCCAATTTCTTGGCTTGGACCTAAATACAGAACCTCTGAATAAAAATTGTACAGTTAAAGATGTTACAGCAACAACAACAAATATCTGCTTACGAGCTCCACATAACGAGATAACTTTTTCTTCGACTTTCGTTAAACGTTCTTCCAAAATCCTTTGCCTTCTGTCAAGTTAAAAAGTTTCTCCTTTAACCTTTTTGAAACCTTAAAATCGAATGGTTTTTTTTAATATCTAGTCTTAGTATTCATCCTCTAAAGATCGTCCTCCAAATTCTTTATTATTACAAAACGGTCAACAAACTATCTTATGTGTTATGAAAAGAAAAGTATAATAAGTAACTTTTCCTTGAATACTAAAAGTTCTAGTTTGGTAGATCAGTTTGATAGATCAGAGCTCGTGGGTTTGACTCCCAACTGAGGCACTAGATTTAGTTGCCCTATAAGCAGTAGTTTCTGGGTTTATCCAATACAAATAAACATAATTCCATGTAGATAAAATGAAAAAAAATAATTCTTTTTATATAATTAATTTTTATGTTTTCTTTTCCTTGTAGTGCTGCAACAGTAAAGACATGAGTGCATCAAATAAATTTCTATCTGCGGAAAATGGTTTGCGCCATGATAAAGTTGCTATTCTAGATGCGGGTTCTCAATACGGAAAGGTATTCATCAGTTTATAATAAACATTTTACTATAAACAATTAAATAAAACTATTCTTTGTATATGTTATAGGTTATTGATCGTAAAGTACGTGAACTATTGGTAGAATCCGATATTTTGCCATTAGAAACACCGGCTGCCACTTTACGCACGTCTGGTTATCGTGGCATTATCATATCGGGTGGACCTAATTCCGTCTATGCCGATGATGCTCCCAATTATGATCCTGATATTTTCAAATTAAAAATACCTGTATTGGGTATTTGTTATGGCATGCAAATGATTAATAAAGAATTTGGTGGTACTGTTCAAAGGAAAAATGTACGTGAAGATGGTCAGACAACAATTGAAGTTGAGACGTCGTGTCCATTGTTCTAGTAAGTGAAAGAAAATAGAATACATCTTTAGTTTTTTGTAGCCCTATTTTACGAAGGAAAAGAAAGCATTTATTTTATAAGCATTAATAACTGCCGATACAATCCTTCAATATTAATAGAAACCATGAACACTCCATTACTGTTAAGTTTTTCAAATTGGACTACATGTGGTTTAACAAGTTTTTTTCTTATAAAATAAGAAAATTAAAAGATTTTTTAAATGAAAACTTTTAAAACAAATGTACATTTAATTAATTTTAAATAATATTTTTAAATATTTCTACAGCCGTTTGAATCGCACTCAAACTGTGCTTTTAACTCATGGCGATAGTGTGGAACGTGTTGGTGATAAGTTAAAAGTTGCTGGACGTTCTTCTAGTAATATTATAACTGCCGTTTATAATGAAAGCTTGCGGATATATGGTGTACAATTTCATCCAGAGGTGGATCTAACCGTTTGCGGCAAACAAATGTTGCAAAATTTCCTATTCGATATATGCGGTTTAACGCCCAACTTTACCATGGGCAGTCGTAAAGAGGAATGTGTTAAATATATTAAAGATAAAGTTGGCAACAATAAAGTGTTGGTAGGTTGTTTAAATTTAACTTCAAATTTGTGGTAAATAATTATTTTCTTATCTTATTTAGTTGCTTGTTAGTGGTGGTGTTGATTCATCTGTATGTGCTGCCTTATTGCGTCATGCTTTACATCCCAGCCAAATTATAGCCGTGCATGTGGACAACGGTTTCATGCGCAAAGATGAAAGTGAAAAAGTGGAAAAATCTTTACGCGATATTGGCATTGATTTAATTGTACGCAAGGAAGCCTATACGTTCCTTAAGGGAACAACTCAAATCAAAAGACCCGGACAATTCTCAATTGTCGAAACGCCCATGCTATGTCAGACCATTAATCCCGAAGAAAAACGTAAAATTATTGGTGACATTTTTGTAAAGATTACAAATGATGTTGTAGCCGAATTAAAACTAAAGCCCGAAGAAGTTATGTTGGCCCAGGGTACCTTAAGGCCAGATTTAATTGAGTCTGCCTCAAGTTCGGTTAGCAAGAAAGCCGATACCATTAAAACACATCACAATGATACAGATCTTATAAGGTATGTAACTTAACTAATAGAGAGTTAAGTAGTTTTCTATAAGAAATTTTGATATACTGCAGAGAGCTTCGCAATGCTGGTCGTGTAGTTGAGCCTTTAAGTGATTTCCACAAGGATGAAGTTAGAGAATTAGGTAATGATTTAGGTTTACCAGCTGAATTGGTAGAAAGACAACCATTCCCTGGTCCAGGTCTAGCCATACGTATTTTATGTGCTGAAGAGCCTTTCATTGAAAAGGATTATTCGGAAACACAAGTAAGTGAATTTATAACTTAACGCTTTAAAATAACATTTAAAAAAACTTTAACTTATCAGGTTATTGCCCGTGTTATAGTCGATTACAAGAATAAATTGGAAAAGAATCATGCATTAATAAATCGTGTAACTGGCGCCACCACAGAAACAGAACAAAGAGAACTTATGCGAATTTCTTCAAATTCTCAAATTCAAGCCACTGTGCTGCCCATACGTTCTGTTGGTGTACAGGGTAATTATTTGTTATTCTTTATCGATTTGTTTTAGGATTTTAAAGTTTTTTGTTTTTCATTTAAATTAAAGGTGATGCCCGTACCTATAGTTATGTAGTTGGTCTCTCTAGTTCCCATGAACCCAATTGGGATGATATGTTATTCTTAGCCAAATTAATACCTCGTATTTTACATAATGTCAATCGTATTTGTTATGTCTTTGGCGAACCGGTTCAATATCAAATCACAGATATCACTCATACCACCCTTAATAATTATGTTATTAAACAGCTGAGACAGGCCGATGCTATAGCTAATGATGTAAGTTATTAAGTTTAATTTCGTATTTTTTTTGTAATTTTTAATTTTCCTTATCTTTTTCTTTTAGGTTATAATGCAAGCTGGACTTTATCGTAAAATTTCACAAATGCCTGTTGTTCTAATACCTGTACACTTTGATAGAGATCCCACAAATCGTACACCCTCATGCAGTCGATCGATTGTTTTGAGACCATTCTTAACTAGTGACTTTATGACTGGAGTGCCGGCTATTCCAGGTTCCGAACAATTACCAATTTCCGTAAGTTTTAAACAAAAAAAATTAAAGTCTTTGTGTAAATATGAATTTATATATACCCTACACCACTTTTGTGGGGTAGGGTATATTGGGTTTGTGCTGATGTTTGTAACGCATAATAATATTGGTCCTATATACAAATCGGCTCAGAATCATTTTCTGAGTCGATTCAGTTATGTCCGCCCGTCCATGTTAACCTTGTAATCAAACTGCAGGTCGCAATTTTGAAGGTAATTCAATGAAATTTGGTATTCTATTGTCCCAGGGACGAAGCCTATTGAAAATTGTTACGATCGGTCCGTTATATCACCTAGGCCCCATACAACTGAACCCGCCAAATATGGCTTTTAAGTTGATAATCAATATACTCTTGTCTCGACAAAAAGCTGCAAAACCAAGTTCTATACTAGCCTTGATGACCCTCAAGGATGAGGAAATACGCGACAGAGGGACATTCATACAGGCCGATTTTCCTCTTATCACCAGTCGCGAAGACTCTTGAAGCTCTTTTCCTCCCCCAGCTGTCCAGCCACCTAACAGCAGCTCGTCACCAGCATGGCTTCCGCAAAATGTACAGCACCACCACAGCATTAACCGCCATTGCCACTCAGATCTCACAAGGTTTAAATCAGCAGAGACCCCGTGAAAAGACGTCCTAGTGGCTCTTGACCTGTCGAAGACCTTCGACACTGTCAGGCACGCTATCCACAATGCCCAACAACACGAAGAGATGGATGGTAAATTATCTGATTGGCCGTCAGTCGTTCGTGGAGTTTAGAGACAGACGCTCCAAACACCGTAGAGTTAAACAAGGCGTACCTCAAGGTGGAGTACTATCGCTACTTTTGTTTAACTACTACCTCTTTAAGCTCCCCGCACCTCCATAAGGCTTGGAAGTGATTTCATATGCGTACGACTGTACAATCATGGCGACGGGCCACAACATTGATGAATTATGCGTTCTGGTGAATGGTTATCTCCACGAAATACATCAGTTCTTCACTGCGCGTATCCTGCAATTATCACCAGCAATGTCGTCAACAACACTTTTTACCACCTGGACGAAGGAGGTAAACCTAAACCTTGGTATCGTAGTCGATGGAGTCCAAATTCCGACCGTGCATCACCCATAAATATTGGGGGTCACATTTGATAGCCTCTTTACTTCCTCAACTCACGCCACTGCAATCACGCACAAATTGAAAGGTCCTCAAAGCGCTAGTCGGCAGCACTTGGGGTATGGATAAAGAAACCTTGTTGGCTACATACGCTGCTCCAGTGTGGTCACCTTTGCTAAGTGATACCCAGTGGAGAAATATCCAAAGCTGCCGCCCTAAGGTCTGTAACGAGCTGCTTACAAATTTCCTCGGAACATCACCTGCACGAGGAAACGAAGGTCCTTCCAGTCAAGGAACACAATGTCATGTTGACTAAACAGTTTCTCCTGGAATGTCCCAATTTTAAAATCACAGAATTGGATACTCCCCCGAGGCATGTCAGGAAGGATCTTCGTATATTCGAGGAACACATATGCAGATATGTGCGGGATTCACTGGATCAGTCCTCGTATTCGGAAGCTTTGAACGACATTCATAGAAACGCCATAAATTTCGCGGTCGCAGGATACCGCATGAATGTTCGTACTTGAAGGTCGCCCACCGCCCATAGCAGACACGAAAGAAAACCGGCCGCGGAAAATAAGAGTAGTTCTGGCACAACTAAGATCGGAATGGAGCAACAGCAACTATTGTATAGTTGAGACTGAAATAGCTAGATAAAATGATTCCACGATGAACTAGTAGATGTAGCAGGGTGCAACCTAGGCGACATTATGGGCTTCATTAGGGAAATTTTAGGGATTTTCATATAACAGTCTATTAAGGATTTGCCTTCCATGACCACTTCCTATCTCTGTTCTCTTTTTGAAGGGAAAATCTCACTCTTCTCATCTCTCTTCTCTTCTGTCTTCTTTTGATTTCTCCTTGTTCTTTATTAAAGGGGTTCACAATGGACCTTTGGGTCTCCGAAACTAAACTAAAATTATATGATCGACCTCTTCTGACTATAATCTCTTACTTGTTTTTTCTCCATTTCATTTTTCAGGTGCTACACAATATGGTGCAACAAATTTCCAAATTAGATGGAATCTCAAGAGTTCTTTATGATTTAACATCAAAACCACCGGGTACAACAGAATGGGAATGATTAAATCAAATGTTGTAGAAAAAATTAATGAAAGAAACCAACAAATAACATGAACAAATGTTTTATTTTGTTGTAAAATATATGATTACAATAACAAACAGCCATTAACCATAATAACTAGAAATAAAAAAGAAAAAAACTTTTCATTTGAATATAAATAATTTTCTTTTTTAATACAAAAGAGTAAAATAACATCAGATTCAATAATAAAAAACAAAAGGATTTTAATCCATTTATAAAAGTCTTTTAAAGCTTAATATTATAATAAATATAAATTTCCTTAATATATTTATATAATTTGTTTCTACAAAAACATACAAAAGATTAGTTAATGTTGGCAAATTATAAAAAAATAAAACTATAAACGTCCTTTAACAAATATATGTTTAAAATTTTGTTGTAATTGTAGTTTTTCTTTAATTTTTTTTTCTGTCCGCTTATTTTCTTTTTGTATTTTAAACTTTTTGTAAAATAAAATTTATAATATTAACTAAATAAAAAAAAGTCTGCAAAAATATTATAATAAACAATATTTATAAACAAAAATTCTATGAAATCCATTCACACTTACACACACACAGACACTAAAAAAAAGTAAAACGAAAATTAAATTTTAAATAAATTAACACAGGAAATTAAAAATAATAAAAAAATAAAACTGAACTATTATATAAATGTAAAATTAACAAAATTAAATTGTTATAAAACGTCATAAAGTTTATTATATAAATAAATAAAAAAAAAAACAAAATTAAAAACATTTGCGATAAATATATATATTTAAAAAATATATATAAAACATAAATATATAAATAAACACATACATATAACTAAATATTTGAAATATTATTAATAAATAATTGAAAATAAATAAATAAAAAAAAAACAAATTAAGGATGACAATGAAAGTAATGATTCAAGTGTTGAGGCATTATAAAAAAAGGTCTAATAATTATGAGAGTATAATAGATGTGCTGCATTTTTAAAAAAAAGAACATAAACAATATATATATATATTTAAAGCCTATAACAAAAACATATTTTTAAATATAATAAATGAAAAACTAATTAACAAAACACATTCTTTAGTTTGAAATTTCTTTGCGAATAGTTTAGGAGTTTATAACAAGAATCACCCACACGCTACATATGCTTATAATCACAAGTAACAACAAATTTTGAATCGCTATTACGCTATCAACCAGAGTGTTTCGTTCTCACGACAATTGAATCTCTGTTCCGGAACGACCCGATTCTTGATCGGCCAAAGATTGACAACATTGCAACAGCTGTATCAACCGGAAGTTTTTCCCCAAAGAAGAACATCCAGTTAGAGACAACCTGTTACAACAAGAACAGCCAGTGTTTCGTTCTCACGACAATTGGATCTCCGTTCCGGAACCACCCGATTCTGAATCGGCCAAAGATTGTCAACAGCTGTATTGCTGATATTAACATAAAACGGTCTTTCCGACTTCCTGACGAATGTAGTGTCTTCCAAACAGAGATCCTAGCGATCTGGAAAGCGACGGAGCTGCTCTTAGAGCATTGGTTTGTCACACGGTACATTCGCATCTAGTTGTGGATTGTGGAAATGCCCTTAGGGACATTATGAGACTATTTGTCATTAGATTGTGTTGGGTGCCAGGGCACTGTAATGTGCAGAGCAATGAGGTTGCGGACGAACTAGCTAGACTGGGTTCGAACCTTGATATAGAAGACAGGGAGAGGATGGTAAAACCACTCATTTGTCACTATAATAGGATGATATTCGAAAGAATGCGCGACATCATCAACCAGTCCTGGAATAGTAGATGAATGGTGAAACACAACCAGTTTTAACACAGATCAATCAGAACTAGATCTATTAAAGGCAAGATATGGTCGATCTTTATAAGCTAATCGAAGACATTACAATATCGACTCTTCCACAAGGCTGGATCGCCAAACTATACTACTCCCGTCGGTATTCTTAATCACCCCTATTCTGTATTTCAATTACGTTTATGCATTCAGAGAAAATTTCGATTCAAATTGAAATGTAGAATAGGGGCCAATATATGTATGTCGTTGATTGTAGCGATTTAGGAAGTAATTGGGGGCTCTCTTCTGATTTATACAGTCCCAGTACGTAACGCTGTGACACCTAATTAATCACTCCTATTCTGTATTTCAATTCGAATCGAAATTTTCTTCTTTTGGCAAAATACAATTGCTTCTTCTTTTTCCTACGATTTCGTTTTTATTTTTTTTGTTGGAATACCAATTTTCCATTATTGCGAAACAGAATGCGGAAGCGTAATCGAAATGGAGAATAGGAGTGAATGATTGTTGCTGTTGCAACAGCTAAATTATACAAAAATCTAGTTGGGGATTCTACCAATCAATGGACAAGCCTAAAAATTGTGCTATTTTAACTTGATGTGTCCATAAATCTATTGGACAAAGTGGAATATGTGGTGGATGTTATGACCATTAGACATTAAGGCTAAACAACTCGGTGGCAACAACAACCCCTGCGAGAACACCATTCCAAATGCAAAGTAAGTCCAAAGGACTAAGAATCTTACCCGAGACTCTCAGAGAAAATAATCTTCAAAACAAAACCATCTAAAGTTATTGGTTCAGATTGCATCTTTATGTTAATAATAAAGAAACTCGTTTTAATATGTCTCGAATATCTAACCCATCTTCTGGAACTCTCTCTTCACTAATTGAAGATTCCCGATATCTGGAAGGTCGTTCGGCTAATCCCAATTCTAAAACCAGACAAACTGGCTACTTAGGGAAACGGTGGCCAGATACCCGCAGGACTATGTCTGGCTGGTCAGTTGGTTGAGGTTCCTTCGGAATCCACGTAGTAGCTGAGTTGCGGTTTAAAGACTGATGTAAGGTAAAGTCAATATTTGGGGATAAGTTCGGTGCTGTTGCCGAAACAACAGATACTCCAAAAAGGAGTGACTGTGGGACTAAGCGTTGGAAATGAGGTGGTATTAATTGTATATGGTACTGGATGAATGTAGGGTACGGCGGGTATGTTTTTCTCTTATGAATGTGTCGGATAAATGAGATGTGTTCTGAGTTGTCTGATTATGGATGAAAGGTATCGTTTATATTGAATTTTCCTTGTCCAGCTATGTTCAGAGATTAGATAGCTCAAGTACTTGAGCAAAGTGCTTGTACATCTACTATCTACTAATACTTCTTGTTAAAACTTGTAGCGAAAGGGTTAATGAGTTCTTAAATTAAACATACCCTTTCAATACCGTTATTTATATATAAAATATGTCCTCTATGTACTACAAATAAACAATTTTATGTACTAAAATGTGTTTTTCGGTAAACAAGATCATGTAATGTTATTTTTCCAATCAATTATAGTGAATTTGTTGATTCAGCTGAAAAAGTTCAATTATTTAAAATAAGCCAAATGGATTTGGGAGATCCATCGTTGAAGCCAATCAAAGTCTTGGGTTCAGGCTCATTTGGTCGTGTATTTCTCTGCAAGTATCGTAATACTCAAATGGCATGTGTAAAACGTATTATTGTGCAAAATCCTAAACAAGAAATGAAAATGATCATGGAAGAGGTAAGTGATGCAAATATAAAAACACAGTGTTAAAAGAAATAAAACAGTTTTCTTAATTTGCAGGTCTATATCATATCACAAGTACGTCATCCAAATATTATCCAGTTTATTGGTTCTTTTGTTCATGCCGGTACGGTCAATATAATTATGGAATATGCACCGAATGGTACTCTCCAAGACATTATAAATCAAGCAAGACCAGTGGGTCTCTCCAATGCCAACATTCTGCGTTATTTTTGTGATATTCTAATGGGTTTGGAGTATTTGCATATACGACATGTATTCCATCGTGATCTAAAGCCAGCCAATCTACTGGTCGATATAAATGATCATATCAAAATTGCCGATTTTGGAATTTCTCTAATACACACGCCGAACAAAGCGAGTGGCAATGCAGCTGGTACTGCATTTTATTCAGCACCTGAAGTTTTGCGTGGTGATAAATACGATTACAAATCAGATATTTGGTCATTGGGATGTATACTTTATGAAATGTGTGTGGGTCATAGTCCATTCTCTCAGGCCAATAATTTAGAAGATTTGATATATTTAATTAAAGTTTTAACGCGCCAAAAGCTAAATTGCAATTATATCAGAAACAAGTATGGTCCCTTGTGGGCGAGTCTATGTGAACAGATGATTATGATTAATTTACAACAACGAATCTCCCTACCCGATATTCTGTGTATGGATCCGGCTCTAACTTTACCTTATTATAATAAGTATTTTGATTATAAGTATTGATTGAAATTAGTTACGATTAGTTTAACATTTATTATCTTTAATTGAGATTAAGAAGACTCGTGTTATTTGATGTTAATTTGTAATTCCATGTTATTTTGATTCCAATGTTCTTTAGTTAAAATTCGAATGTGTGTTCAAATAAATTTAATTAATACTTTTAAAAGTTGATAGATTAAAACTTGGCTTCAAATCTTCCCGATAAAAGTTAACCGAAAGTTGTAATAAGCAACCATAAAAGTATGTTTTAAACATAAAGATTGAACAACAATCACTATTCGAATAGAAATTTTGTCCGGTTGGAAACTACGGCATTTTGCATTTCGATTCGTTACTTTGAAATGAAAAATAAAATCTTCTTTCTCTTACATCATCAACCAATCTTGGTTAAATATATGAAAGCTACCAAGATACTTATAGGACTGGTAAGTGGGACAGTAATATACTTAACTAAAACACATTGGGAATTACTTAAGTACTCAGTTAATTTTGTTTCTAGTTTGGAGGTAGTTTTTTTTATAAAAATAAACATTTAAATTCTTAATTTATTGATTAAATTTAAAACAAAAACAAGTAATATTTCTATATTCGGCTGTGCCGAATCTTATATACCCTTAACCAAGTATGTTTTAAAAAACAGTTTTTATTTATTTTGTATCTATGCACACATGCCACACAAACAAATATAAACTGTAGCAGAAAGAAATATTAACCGTTGTACTGTAATACCACCGTCAAACTGTATTACCACCCTCAAACAAATATGAGCTGTATTACCAACATATTACTGCTTTGTTCTCCTTGTTCTTGTTATACCCTTCACCTTCGTGAGAACAGAACAGTATCCAAACATACAATAAATACACAGCTGAATAAAACCAAATACATCTCCACACGCACATGTACATCCTTATCCAATTCACATTGTTGTTGTTGCTTTTTCAACAAAGCATGAAAAAAATGTGGCTTATTTTATGAAATTTTCAGAGGTTGTCTCGGATTTTTGCTCATATCTCCGTTATTTATAGACCGAATTTGCTGATTTTAAATAGCGATCTTCTCGAAAGCATGTCTAACTGAATTATTGAAGATTTGGATCTCGCCGATATCTAGGGACCTCTAAAACCTGATTTCAACAGACAGACGGACATTCCCCCCAGGGGCATGTTACCTTGGCGAAGACCTCCGCCTTGGTGTTATTGCAATCCCGGGGTATAAAGAGGGCCCAATACCTCCAGTCTGACCGGGACTGAAAAATTGGTTGTCTCAGTCTACTGCTTGGCTTAGTCCTTGCATAGATTGCCAGAGGTCTGACCAGAGCACCGCATAATCTGGTTCAACGGGTGGCCAGTTGCCCGCAGGACTATGTCCTGGCTGGTCAGTTGGTTGAGGTTCCTTCGGGACCCACGTAGTGGCTGTTGGCTGAAACCAAATTCGCGGGAAGAGAATAAGTGGCGGTTAAAAGACTGATGCATGATAATAGTCAATATTTCGGGATAAGGTTCGGTGCTGTTGCCGAAAATCAACAGATACCCCACAGAGGAGTGACTATGGAACTAAGCGTTGGAAATGGGTTGGGGTCAGTTGTATATGATACGGAATTAATGTAGAGGTATGCGGGACTCATCCACCCGTATACCTAAATGAGTGTGTCGTATGTTTTTCTCTATGAATGTGTCGGATAAATGAGATGTGTGCTGGGTTGAATGATGATGGATGAAAGGTATCATATACAAGTGATACCAATTAATTTTCCTTCCTTGTCCAGATATGTTCAGAGTTTACTCTGTTCATATCAGACTTGCCACAGCGTGTCACTGTGAGTAAGAACAATGTCTACGGCTTATTGATGGATCGTGCTTCGGTCCACCGGTTACGTCTCTAGGTGCTGTTGCCGAATCAACAGAGCCATAGTAGTGTGGTTGTCTTACAACGTGACTACTTTGGCAAGAGATTAGATAGCTCGAGTACTCCAGCAAAGTACTTGCGCATGGTACCGGTCATAGCCAATGTGCAAAAATTGCCACCTGCGTCTTCATTGAAGACAAAGGGGCGATGGTAGACCGTTCTCAAGTCTACCCTGTGGATGAAAAAGACCACCGTGAGATAAGGCCGACACGGCAGGTGCTCACGTTAAAACTATCGACAGTCAGACAGACGGACATGGCTTAATCGACTCCGCTATCTATAAGGATCCAAAATATATATACTTTATAGGGTCGGAAAATTATATTAAAGAAATTACAAACGGAATGACAAACTTATATAAACCCTTCTCACGAAGGTGAAGGCTATAACAAGTATGAATGTATAGTCGGGCAAAGCCATAGACCATGTGATACCCTACACCAGTCAGTATGTTGAAAGTGGGGATTATTTAAATAAATTTTTTTTTAAACTTTTTTTCGGAATATTTTTATTTTTTCAGCAAAAAAAGAGATTTTTTACAAGAGGTCTAAAAGGGGAGTACGTGAAAATATGGACTTATCCTTATAAATGTTGTTAGAGTAATTCACGACTAATTCAATGTTATTTATGTAGAATTTAAAAGAGTTATTAGTGTTTATAGGTAAATTTTGACCTTGAAGTCATTTTCTGAAGGTAGACAAGAGTCAAATGAGGCCCAATAATTACAAATACTGTTAATGTCATTAAAAGTTCTTTAAAACTATGTTTTGCCGACTTTTGTTGACATAAAAGAATATTTAATTTAATTATGAGCCCAAAGGCCCTATTTGGGGGGTACGGTTGTATGGGGGCTAGAACCGATTTTATTCATTTTCAATAGGCTTCGTCCTTGCACCAAAAAAAGAGTGTGCGCGAAATTTTATCCAATTATCTTGAAAATTGCGAAACATTTGAGTATTCTGTGGTATAAGCCAATAAAACATAACCTCACTTGAGGTGGAACGAAAGCACGAGGTTAATGTAGAAGACATATAACTTTGAACAGTTATGTGAAGTAATACACTACACCAGTGCGAGCGAGACGCAAAATTGTCGCGATGACGCGAGTGTTGTTCCCCCACTCAGACCTGAATTACGACTCGAAATTCAAATTTTTATTAATTTTCAAATTATATTTACAATCCTTCTTCTTTTTTATGAAACATGCATTGTTTTGATAACAGTCTGTGACGTTTTCCGTTGTTTTGGCAACTCGGCGAAGTTTAATCTTGTATTCAAAAACATCAAAGGGGGTTTACATCAGATTGAATTTATTTTTCGATTAACTAATCTGATTATTAATTGGCATTTGATTGCCAACTTAAACACCTGATCTTAGCAATACTAGAAAACCTTTTTTGGAAACTTTTGATTTTTGTGTGTGAGAGAAAGAGATATCAACCATCTCTTTCTCACACATACAAAATCAAAAGTTTCTCAACAAAAGTTTCCAAGTGTGAACCAGGTCTAATTGATCTTAAACAGAAAAACACAATCATTAGTTAAAGTCCGCCAAAATTTGTTCCGAGTTTAATTTAACAGCAAGTTAAGCCTACGATAACTGAATAGAAAGAAACTCGCCCTAATTTGTCCTTTGAACAATGTTCAGTTTAATTATTCAAGATATACTTACTACAATAACTGAATGGCAAATAAGAAAACAAAAAATTTTTCCATTTTAACGTATTTAATATTGAATCACATCATCCGAACTATTTATATAATAAATATGCGTGTATTAAGTAATAATAGATCATCAACATCATCATGCGTAATCGAAAAATAATCGTATTTATGAATGACAAAGTATTAAATAGCAAATTGAAACTTTTACATTTTTCCTTAACTATTTCACTCGCTTATTGTCCTGGCAACTAGATATTTAAATTTTGAAATAAATTAACTATATTTGGTGTTTCGTTTTTTTTTAATTTTTCACTGAATTAAATTCATCATTTTTTCTTTATTAAATAAAAATTTTAATTAAGTATATATGGTATATCGTGTCATGAGTGTTTCGCCATCTGTTTTATGTTTTTTTCTTTTCTCTTAATTGTTGCATTTTTCTTTACAATAATTAACAAAATGGTATGGTATATCATTTAAATAAAATACAATATCGTAAATATATATAAATATGTGTATCGAATTTCGATCTTTGTTTTTTTTTAACATAAATTGAAACAACAATATTACAAAAACAATTGTATATTCATTCATCGGGAAAAGCAAGACAAACAAAAAAAAGTCATCATAAATTAGGAAAAAATCAGACATGCAGTGTTGGATTTTAGATTTAGTTGCCAGAAATTTCCTTCATGCGGTTGAGGGCACTACCGGCTCTGAACCATTCAATTTGTTGTTCGTTCATGGTGTGATTCAACTTGATTTTGTCGACTTTGTCGCCGTTCTTGATTTCACAATCGACTTGTTTGCCAGGTGCCAAATTGGCAAGACCCAACAAAGAGATTTTGCTAGTAGGTTGAACCTAAAATTATACCAAAAGAAAACACGTGTAACAATTGTTATTTACCAATTCAAATATTAGAAATGCGGGCATGTGTGTCTTTGTTTACCTTATCGTAATCGGCAGGGTTGGCGAAAGTCAAAGGCAAAAGACCTTGTTTCTTCAAGTTGGTTTCATGGATACGGGCAAAGGACTTGACAATGATGGCACGGCCACCCAAGTGACGGGGTTCCAAGGCGGCATGTTCGCGAGATGAACCCTCACCGTAGTTGTCATCACCAACGGCAACCCATCTAATGTTGTTGGCCTTGTAGTCACGGGCAACATCGGGTACACCACCCCATTCACCGGTACGTTGGTTCTTGATCTTGTTCATTTCATTGTTTTCATAGTTGGTAGCACCAATGAACATGTTGTTGGAGATGTTGTCCAAATGACCACGGTATTTCAACCAGGGACCAGCGGCAGAAATGTGATCAGTGGTGCACTTACCCTTGACCTTGATGAGTACAGTCAAATCGATATAATCTTTGCCGTCCCACTTGTCGAAGGGAGACAACAATTGCAAACGTTGACTCTTGGGATCGACATCAACCTTAACGTTCTCGCCGTTCTACAATTTTAAATAGGACATCATAGAATATTTTTAATTTCCCTATTTCTGTTGTTCACTACTTACAGCTGGAGGAGCATCATAGGTGTCCATGCCGGGGTCGAAGCCCTTGGAGGGTAATTCATCTCCATAGGGAGAGTCCAATTTGAATTTCTTGCCATCAGCACCAGTCAATTCATCGGTAAGAGGGTTGAAGTCCAAGCGACCAGCAATGGAAAGAGCTGTTACCAATTCAGGGCTACAAAAACAACAATTAAGTTATTAATTATCATATAAAATAATACAACAATTTAGTATCTCACCTAGTAACGAAGGCATGAGTGGCAGGGTTGGCATCATTACGACCGGTGAAGTTACGATTGTAGGAGGTGACAATGGTGTTCTTGTCGCCCTTCTTAATGTCCTTACGATCCCATTGACCAATGCAGGGACCGCAGGCGTTAGCCAAGACGGTACCACCGAATTTGTTGAAAACATCAGCGATGCCGTCACGTTCAATGGTGGCACGAATCTGTTCAGAGCCGGGAGTTACATTGAAGGGAATCTTGGATTTGAGACCATGTTTCATGGCGTTCTTGGCAATGCTGGCGCAACGACCCATATCTTCGTAGGAAGAGTTGGTGCAGGAACCGATCAAACCGACCTTAATGTCCAAAGGATAACCGTTCTTCTTGGAGTTCTCACCCAATTTGCTGATGGGATGGGCCAAATCGGGAGTGAAGGGACCGTTGACATGGGGTTCCAAAGTGTTCAAGTCAATTTCGATGAGTTCATCGTATTGGCAATTGCTGTCGGCAGACAAGATCTTTGATTGGAATTTCTTGGCTTCATCAGCGATGCCAGAGCGACCAGTGGATTTCAAGTAAGCAGCCATACGTTCATTGAAGGGGAACACTGAAGTGGTGGCACCAATTTCAGCACCCATATTGCAAATGGTAGCCATACCAGTGCAAGAAATTGAGTCAACACCCTTGCCGTGGTATTCAATGATAGCACCAGTACCACCCTTGACGGTCAAGATGTCAGCAACCTTCAAGATGACATCCTTAGGGGAAGTCCAGCCGCTAATCTTACCAGTCAAGTTAACACCAATAACCTTGGGACACTTCAATTCCCAGGGGATGTTGGCCATTACATCGACGGCATCAGCACCACCGACACCAATGCACAAACCGCCAAGACCACCACCGTTGGGAGTATGGGAATCAGTACCGATCATCAATAAACCGGGGAAGGCATAGTTTTCCAAAATGATTTGATGGATAATACCACTGCCTGGCTTCCAGAAACCCAAGCCGTATTTAGCACAAGCACTGGCCAAGAATTTATAGACTTCGCTGTTCAAGTCCTTGGCGCGAGCCAAATCCTGAGGACCACCAACTTGAGCTTCGATCAAGTGATCGCAGTGAACGGTGGAGGGGACAGCTACCTTCTTCAAGCCGGAGGAAATGAATTGCAAAAGAGCCATTTGAGCGGTGGCATCTTGCATAGCAACACGATCGGGGCGCAAACGCAAGTAAGAGGTGCCACGAACAATTTCTTGGTTTTTGGGATCATCCAAGTGAGAGTACAAAATCTTCTCGGACAAGGTCAAAGGACGGTTCAAACGACCCTTGACAACATCCAAAGTTTTGGCCAACTTGTCATAAGGCATAAATACATCAGTATCGAATTTGGATAAAGCTACTTTAGAGGCGGTATAGCAGGAAGCATGGAATTGACGAGCTTGTACATCAAAACCATATTGTCCGGCTTTGCGAACCTAAAATGACAACAACATAAAGACATCATTTAGAAACAAATAGAACATATCAATTTAAATTTGCTAAACAGCGGCAGAGAATGGATGATACAAGTGATAGACAAACTTGTTAATTACGCTAATAAGCCAACAATAAATACATAATTCATAATCAAGCCGGTATATTAGTTCACTCACACTTTCATTCATTCAGCCACACATGACCTTGTTGTTTTTTTTCCTAGAGCCGTACTAATACCATCATAGTCTGTGACATTTTTATATTAATATGCAAAAAAAAAAAATATGTTCAAATCTTATCAGTTCTGGAAAAACACCAACAACACTGTGTACAAATGGTGAAATTCTAAAGGTAAATATTTGTTATAAAATTTTTTGTTTAAGAAAAAAACCAACAACAACTAATATACATATTAAGTCACATGGCTGTTGGACTGTGACTATATTTGTCTGGCAGTGGCAATTGTTTTTGGTTTTATATTGTTTAATAAAACCTTTTAGTAGATGAGATTGTCATTGAACCTTTAAAATACTGGTATTGACGATTTTGTTTCTACGTCATTTTTTTTTTTTTTTTGATTTAAGGAAGCTTATTTATGATGCCTGATAATTGATATCAATCAATATATATTTTATTCGAATATTTAAGAATTTTATACTGATTGTAAAATAAAGTTATTATACCCACCATCAAAAAAGTTGGGGGGTATATTGATTTTGGCATTCCGTTTGTAACACATCGATATATTGGTCATAGACCCACAAAAGTATATAAGTATTTCTGGGTCCTTATTAAATTCTAAGACGATCTAGCCATGTCTCTCCGTCCGTCCGTCTGTCTGATGAAAGCTCCATAGATTCCGAACGGAAAGAGATAGTGGATTGAATTTTTCCACAAATTGTCTCTATAGGTAAAGTTTGTTTGGTATTGAAAATGGGCAATATCGTTTCACGTTTTCGGATAGCCCCCATACAAGTAGACCCTCGAAAACAGCTTTAATGGACACATCTGTTTCAAAAGTACGAGTATAGCGATGATATTCGATATAAGTAAGTCTCTTATGATCAAAAACCTCTCTACTAAATTTTATGTTGATCGGTTCATAGTTGACCCTACCCCCCCTATAAGGTCCCCTTCAGAAAATGACTTTAACGCCCATTACTAACTTCAAAATACGAGTATAGTGATAAAATTAAAAACACATATGATCCAAAATTTCTCTATCTAAATTTTATGTTAATCGGTCTATAATTGATCCTACCCTCCATATAAGGTCCCCTTCATAATATGACTTTAACGCTCATTACTGGCTTAAAAAATTCGACACACATAAGTTTCAATGAAGCCAAAATCTCTCTATACAGCTTTATGTGGATCGATATATAGTAGACCCTACTCTCCATATAAGGTGCCCTTTAAAAATTATCTTAACGATCATTTCTGGCTTGAATACTGGTACAGAATACAGAAAAGCTATGACACACATATTTGTTTGTACGAGTTAAGTTAAAACCTCTCTACCAAATGTATTGAGAATCGGTCCATAAGAAAATTACTTAAACGTTCATTTTTTTGGATTTTAATTAGGTTTGGCGGTGTATTAAGCACTCATATTTCCAGGTTTGTCACACGTTTGTCCAGAGAAAACCCCACCAAACGACCTATACCTTCATATAGGAAGTTAGAGCATCCGGACTTAATTTCATCAAAGGTATTGTTGGTCTCCACCAGAAATAACTTTTAGAGTTTTAATGCTCTTCACCAGTATATATTTGAGTTTAAATGGTTATATCGTGAGTATTTTATGGTCTCCACCAGTTAGAAACATAACCTCACTCTGAGGTAAAACGAAAGCACGCGTTTAATGAAGACAACGCATTAAATTAGTGCGGGATGAGAAGTAATTCTGTTGAAAGCTGCGAGAGTTGTTCCCCAACTCAGACCTGAATTACAACTCTTAACGATCTTTGCTGGCTTAAAAATACATGAACAGTTATGAAATTGTATAAAAAACATTTATAAGAGAGTAAATCTTTTTAATTCATGCGGAAAGTGTGGGGAAGTTATATTCGCTTTCAAGCTGCAAACGCTCGATTCGTGAAAAACTCCACGAGCTTGCGCAACACAGATGGTCGACTAAGGCTACCTGTAGACTGGCGAGGATGATGTGGCCGTCGTATGACCGACGTAGATCACGAATCCTTATTCAGTTTCCGACAGCAAATCTACGGAACTTAATTGCAGAGGTGACTGGCCACTGGCCTTTTGGGCTTCATGCTAGAAGACTAGACCTTCCTAGTAATGACTTCTGCAGGAGCTGTCAAGACGAAGAGGAAGAAGAGAATACTGTTCACTTCCTCTGTCAGTGTCCTGCCCTAGCGGAGAATAGATTGAATCTGCTAAGAGCCAATGTCATGCATGACTTAACGTATCTATCTGAGGCTGACATCCGAAGAATAGACTCCTTTATTCGTGCGACTAAATGGTTTGGTTAGGAAACCAGAGTAGTTGGGTCGAAGTGTAATAATACGCCGACCGTTTTCTTTCTCTTTTCAGGTATCACAAAGGGATTACAACAAGGATCCAAGTGTGCCCCTAATGCGAACAGCAAGGGACAGCCTGCTAACCTAACCTATTTTCGAGGTAAAGATGTAAAAAAATTTATGAACAACGGTCAATTATTAACCCTATCTTTCATACAAGGTCCTCTTAAGTTAATTTAATGAGTAATATCACTCTGATGTTTATAAGGTAGCATTCCTTTTAAGGCATATGGTTTGATGAGATTCGGCACAGCTGAATATAACACTCTCACTTGTTTGATTATGCACCTGAAGTAAGTTGTAATTGACTCTGACTCTACTACTGACTAGTATGCCATTGACTTATTTGACTAATATTCAATAGACTAGTCTGTAGTTATGGGAAAATACTAGACCATAGATCAGTTAATATACTTTTCAAAATTGTTATAAACTCCAAAGATAATTAAAAGAAAAACAATAAAAATTTAGGTCGTTATTCAATTGCGACGTGTTTAAATTAAGTAAAATAGGAAAAAATAACAAAACAAACATCTTTAGTAAAAAGAAATTGAATTATTTATATCAAGATATACATTAGACCGACTCACTGTTTGTGAGCTGGACCAAATTAAAAAAAAGATATTTTCAAGTTATTTTTATTTTGTTTTGAAACAAAATTAAATTAAGCACCATTTTTTGTGAGTCGGTCTAATGTACATATATATCTATAAATGTATATGTATACATGTGTGCATTTGTTATATATATTTAAATAAAAAAAAGCGGTAAATATATTTCCAATTCACAATCGGTGTTGTGCGGTTATATCGTTGTATGTAGTAATTGGTTTGAACAAATTTTGCATCATATATAACTATACAACATCGATTGAACAATAGTGTCTGGTGAAATCTACAAATTTTAGTCCAGACGTCTGGACAAAATTTTGTAGAAACCTTTTTTAGGCTAATATCTAATGTTGCATTGATATTTGGAATAAAATTACGTTTTAAAATCATATAACATTTATAATTTTTCATGAGTGTAAGTTTTCTCGCTTACAATACCAGTGTACACTTAATAAGGTAGCCTCGTCCGCACAGCTGATCATCAGCTTTTACAATCTTATCTGTCAAAATTCCTGTTTGTTTACATAGAAAAAAAATCGCAAAAGGTGTAAAAATTTTAAAAAGTGAAGAAAATTATGGTTTTAAAGGAGTTTTCTAGGTCAATCGTGATTAAATGTCTTTGTTATCCTTCTCTCTTGATAAAAAAAGAAAATCTTTAGCTCCGGCATACGTTCCAAATCAGTTTCAACTATTTTTAACACGACCAATCACTTTTCACAAAAAACACGTTTAATTCGGAAAATTGGTGTTCCCAATAGATATAGTTATGATTTTCAGACATTCCACGTTTAATTAATATAATATATTAATATTAATAGTTAAAAATTTAAATTATTGCTAAAAACTCAAATTTATATTGTGTTTATTTGTTGCTTTTTCATTCTACACACACAGCTTTTTTTGACAGATGGGATTATTCTACAATAACAAATCGCCTGTTGTTTTTGTATTGTTGTATTTGTTGTAGCGACGAGGCTACCTTATTAAGTGTACACTGTACAATACTATAGTAATACCCAGCAATTGATAACAAAGTTATCACATGCTTTCATTTTTACGTATTAGAATTTATTGTAACACTTTTTTACACACTGTATGTTTGTATAGGTATGTGCGAAATGTTTGTTTGTTTTAATTGCTTCAATTATATTTGCATGAGAAATAATACTAGAGTAAGCGGATATTTGACCTATGTATTTAACAATTAATTCATGTATAATGATGTGAGATAAGATATTAATAAAGAAAAATTTAACAAAGCATGTCAAATTTTAATATGATACGAGGAAAAGTAAAAAAGGAAACTGAAGAAAAGAGAAAGATGCGAGAATTTCCCTGCAAGAAGAACAAAGGAAGAAAGTGGTAATGGAAGCGAGATACCTAATTGTCCATTTTTTAAATAACCAAAACATTCCTCTGATGAAGCCCAGAATAGTACCTAATTTGCATCCTGTTATATTTCCTTGTTTATCGTGGTATCTTTTTCCTAATTATTTCAGTCTTTATTCTGGGATAGTGTCAGTGTCCCTGTACCTGAACAATCCTTCCAGTTCCCTTTTAACAGTTGTTTACCAAGCTAGAATGTAACATTTTAAACTATAAAGCTTTAATTATTATCCCAAAGGGTTTTACATAACCTAATCTACTATTAAGCTCCAGATTAAAGCTCTGTCTAGCCAATTAAACTGCAATCTAATTATCCTGTACGTTACAGTATCCCTGTACCTGACTAAACCTTCCAGTTCCCATTTGCAGCTGTTTACCAGGCTAGAATGTAACGTTTTAAACTGTAAATCTTTAAAAACTATCCGATGGGGTTTTACAGAACCTAACCTCTAGATCTAAGCTCTGTCTGGCCAATTCATCTACAATCTCTTAATAATGTCGGATTAAAACAGATTTCCATAATGCCAGGATCTCCAACTGAAAGGCGCTACATTCGCCCCAAAAACCTGCAGGGGGTTTATTTGGTACATCTACCAAATAAACCCCCTGCACCTGTGCCAGAATCCATCAGTAAAGACTGTTCAGTGTGATCAAAGTTCAATGATCTACTATTTCTCTGCAATAACAACAACAAAATTATTTGAATCTCATGCCGAAAAGTACTTTCAATCAGCTCTGATATTAATAACTTACTTAATATTACAACCATGTAAACAACATAATCATCATTATTAACAAGATCATTAGCAAATAATCAAAATATAGTAAACAATTAAGTGCCGGTAATCAAATTGTTTGATTTTTATAAAAGAAATGCAGAATTTTAAAAACAAGTGTTGCTAAGCATAAAATTTTTTAAATAAATTTGCCAATATAAAAATATAATTAAATAAAATCACTTTCGTTTAATTTGACAATTTAAAAATAGTATATTTTGGCAACCGAAAGAATCCAAACAATTAAATGACTGCATTAAAAAAAAAACTAAATTTATACATAACAAAATAAATGCTGATAAAGTCATAATGATCAAACGCAATAAAGGAATTTTGCCTTTTTGTTGTTTGCGGAAATTTTGTTAGGGGTCTTATAACAATATGATTTATAATAAGGTTTATTATAATCTCTAGAAGTGATATTTATAAAACGCATAACAAAATGTAAACCTAATCAGATAACAAAATCTTAAGGCTCTAAATTTTAAACTCAACTTGCACCACCACCCCCAATATACTAACAACAGTAGCCTATAAAGAAATTACAAAATGCAAAGTCTATTGTCTTTGCATTATTGGACGACCGAATATTTGGTTAGGTAACAGTCATTTGAGGTTAGAATCGTTTTTATGCAAACGCAAATTTTCCTTTTGGCCATTTTATTGCACAACCGGACTGAAATTGTTTTCCAAAAATCAAAATATTTTCTTTTGATCATTTGTTGTCATTATTGTCTTTATGTTATTTATTAAACCAAATATAGGATTTATGACAAAACTACCAACAAATTTAAAAAAATCACATAATTATCACGGCACACACTTTGGATAAAACGAAAATTTTGCTAAATTTATCAATGCGTTTTTATTTAAACATATTCCACATGAGAAAAGGCCAACTTACCTGCGATTGCAATAATCTGATAGTGGCCATTATGTTCCAAAAAAACACTTGTATAAAAATTCCTATAAATTTATTATTTCTTTATATAAACCGACTTGGTGCACAAACGAATCTTCAGCCTTCTCAGCTGGAAGATTTCAATTCTGACTGACGACTAACGGGAAGAGAATCTGTTCTCAATGTAAAATTCTTTTGTGACATTTGATTTTTTTCATTTTTTCATTTATTTGACATTTGTTTTGTTTCATTTTCGTGTGTGTGAGCAAAAAACAGAGCAAAATGCTACCAGATCAATTAATTTTATAATACAGTGGAATGTTCGAGCAACGTGTTGTTGCGTTTAAATGTTGTTTAAAAAATATTAACTTTTAACGTTTGAAATAAGTTTATCTATTGTTTTCTTCATTTCGTTATTTAAATAAGAACATATGCAATTAAATATAAAGCTAATAGTCTTGTGAAATTCGTTGAAAAAAAGTTTGGCAACTGTTGTGAAATGATAAACAAATAGCGTTTCAGATTATTTCTGTAATGAAATTTAGCGGTTTTGGTATTTTGTCTTATTTTGATAAAGGAAATAAAAATTGTGCCTCATTTATCTGACCGATATAATTAAATTCTGTTTTAAAATTAATGGCTATGGAGAGTTAATAAAAAAAGATGTGAACTGGCAATTTCAGGAAAATTATAATTACGATGGAAAGAAGTCAATCTCGAGATACAAATTAGGGAATTTAATTGTTTAGTTATACCCTACACACTGTTTGACATATATTGTCGTATCGAAGTTAAAAAATATTGTATTATATAATAACCTAGACCGTTATATTATGAACAGAAATGGTTTAAGTAGGTTTTAAAAAGAGATCTTCGAAGATATAAGCACTTAAAAAATGGTTCTGCACAGTTTCTCAGAATCGACTGATGTTAATCTCCTTTGATGTTTTTTATCTATCTATCTATCTATCTATCTATCTATCTATCTATCTATCTATCTATCTATCTATCTATCTATCTATCTATCTATCTATCTATCTATCTATCTATCTATCTATCTATCTATCTATCTATCTATCTATCTATCTATCTATCTATCTATCTATCTATCTATCTATCTATCTATCTATCTATCTATCTATCTATCTATCTATCTATCTATCTATCTATCTATCTATCTATCTATCTATCTATCTATACAAAATGAATGTGTGTTTGTTTGTATGTTTGTATAACGTTATAGACTACTAAACGGCTGAAGCGATTTTCTTGAAATTCAAGGCGTATTTCTGTATGTCTGGAGTTGGTAATAGGATTCTTTTCATTTTGAAATTTCATGAGAGCGAGGAGCCACGCCCACATTAAGAAAATATAAAATTCGTATATTTTAGATAATATAACAGTTAGAGTCCTCAAATTTTGTCGGAGCCATTTTATTGGCGGACTAGCGTTAGAGGGCGTGGCACCTCCCTTTATTATTATAATTATTTTCTTCATATACATAAAAATATAACATAATATGTTATATATATTATATCTTTGATTCTATATATAAAATAATGTATCATGAAGTAAACCGCAGTTTTTTTATCATGAAATATATAAATAAATTCCTTGCTTGTACTTTAATTATGTGTCTTTAAAGATTTAGTTTTAATTAAAACATTGACAAGTTTAAACATGAAATTATTAAATATAATGATCTTGATATTACCAATCATTGTGATTGCATCTGGTAAGAAAAAAGGGCGAAATTTATAAAAATTATAATTTTACTTATGTTAACAAACTTAACACTTTAAAAAATATTGAAATATTATCTATTTCAGCAAATGAATCATTCAAACATTGTTTTGATACTTTAGATAACTATAATGAGAATCAAATAAAAAATATTTATAATTTTACTGTTGAAAAAGTTGCAAATACTTCCCCAGCTAATAAGATATTTGAATGTTATCTAAAGGAAACTCGTCAAAAGGGAGTTAAAACAATTGATGAAAACTATTTTGATATCTTGCTAAAATGCAATGAATACAAGAACCAACAATTGTCTAATTTAGAATTGCAACATATTAAAGAGCTTAAACAATTGGGGTTACCTTTGTATTTGGAAGAACATGCACGAAGTCGCATAAATGCTGGATTAGGAATGGGTCAAGAAAATGCGAGAAACATTTTGAAATACATTGAAAATGATTTGACTAAAAAGATTGAAATGAGTGATCAATATACGCATTATAGAAGTTTGGTATATGCCAAATTGACATCATTGGGAAAATCTGGTAAAAAATCTATAGCTGCACATGCTTCAATTGTATTCACCGCTTTGATAGCTTTTTTAATTAAACAATTTTAAAATTTTATTTATTAAATTGTGTATAACAATTATGGAATATTCTTCTGAAACCTGCCAGCGGAATGAGCATACAGTGAATCAATTAAGTAATTTGCCTATGTAAAATTTTATAAATTTTAAGAAAAAACTTTATTTAACAATTATTTTTAGCAAAATAAAGCAATTTGTTTGTTGTATTTTTTTAAAGAATATGCTTTTTTTAATTTTCTATCATAAAAATTAAAATCGTTATATTAATTAACGAGATTTTTGAAAAAATGTGAACGTATTGTTAATTTTTTGGGTCAATAAAGTATTTTGCTTTTTTAGGTTTTTTGTTCATTTTTTTAATATTGCTGCATTATTTTATAAAATTTAATATTTTTATTACTCCTATTATTATCAGAATTTATCAATATTTGACTTAGCATGAAATTTCGAAAATAATAAGTAATTTTGAATTGGATACATGATATATTAAATAGTCAATGGATTTGGACCTAGAAAAAATGTTTTGTGAGGTATTATTTTTGTTATAATATATAGATTTATATATTATAACAAAAATAATCCGGGGTTTTGGTCATTTTGTATTGATAAATAAAAACTACATTACGGAAACTCCATCTATTTGGGGAGTATTGTGTAAATTTTATTTAGAATTGTATAATATTGATTCTTATTCAATAAATCTAACACTTAGTACCACCCTAGCCACTCTAATGGGTATGGGAACATCACCATATACCACTATAGAACTATTAAATGCTCAAATCTTGATTTTCAACCTCATATTTTAAATCCTTTATTTTATGAATAAGATACAGTAGACGTATTTGGATCTAGATAGTTATTCTTGATTTGGGTTCTAAATATATATAAGTGTATATATTAGGTGAAAAGTATTTCTTTTGTTGATGTTACGGTATGATAACCACCTCTATTTTAAAATATCTAAATTAGGTATTTTACCTCTACTACACGACTGTCCACTTTACATTGGTTCCAAGCAACCTAAGGTCTGTTTAGAGGTCTAAATTTAAACATAGTTTTCCTCCTAGTTCGTATATAGATTTTGAAAAAGATAAATCAGGTGTCCAATAGTTTTCCTTGGATACAAGTCGCCCCCTTTGGCAGTTAAAGATTTTGAAAGAGCACTCAGTGCGTTTTTACTAATAATTCTTTGGATCATTTCATCTATTACTCTATTTAATATTTTTTAATGTTATTGATTAAACATTTCGTAATTATATTTTATTGATTTACACTTGTTCTAGAAATCTAAACTAATTTTTTACATCGAAATTGCCTCATTATTATCCTTTAAACATTTTAAGGAAAATAACATCATATTTTCACCCAATGAGGATATGATTTTTGCAAATCGCAATTGAAAAATATTTAACACTTCTTCAATAAATTCCAAAAATAATTAAAAAATAATTTGAAAAACCAAATGAAATTAACCGGAATTCTTAATATGCAAAATACTTTATTGACATGCAAATTCTGATGAATAATTATAAAATGCAACAACAAATGCACCAAAATTTGTATTTTAATATTTTTTCTAATTTTTCCCATTTTACACAATCTCTATTTTTACCTGTTTTTTCGAATTTTATTTATGAACAAAAAAACTAAATTCTCTTAAAAAAGGTAGTCAAAAAACTTAGTTGATTCACTGTAGCTGCTCACAATCTGTGGGATTTAGGTGTAACGGTTTTTTTTTTAAACTTTTAAAAACAACCATAATTGTTAATTGTTGTCGGTTTCACACACTGTACGCGGGTATAGAACGGTTAAGGGCAGTTTCAAATGTTATCAGGAAATTAATATTTATGTATGTTTGTATATAATCTGGTTGCTGGTATTTTGATTTGGCGACTCTAATACTCAGTTTCATTAAAATCTTTAACAAGTAAAAAACATGGAGAGAAGGGCCGATCAAATTAAAATTATTATTTTATTATTTTCCATTATTATGACGACATCTGGTAAGTAATTTAAAATCGGTATTAAAATAAAAATTTAATTATTTACTATTTCTTAATATATATTTTTTTCCTTTTAGCAAACACCCGCGATCATTGTTTTGATATTTTAGACAAATACTCACAGAATCAAATCAAAAATATCTATAGTTTTGACGTTGAAAAAGTCGCAAATACTTCTCCAGCTAATGAAATATTTGAATGTTATCTTAAGGAAACACGAGAAAATAATGTTAAAAAAAATGCTGAAAAATATTTCGATGTGTTCAGAAAGTGTAATGAATATAAAAAACAACAATTGTTATATATAGAATTACACCATATTGAGGAGCTTACTAAAATCGGTTTACCTTCGTATTTGGAACAACGTATTGTACGTCGTATTGAAGGTGGTGAAGGAAATGCTAGTGAAATTTTAAAATTAATTCAGAATGATTTGTGTACTAAGATAGAGATGAGTGATCAATATACAGAGTACAGAAGTTTGGTACGTTTCAAATTGGAAACGGCTGGGAAATCTGGCAGCAAATCAATTGCAGCAATACATTCTTCAATTGTATTTATTGTTTTAATACATTATTTATTTAAGGTATTTTAGAATATTTTTAATTAATTATTAAAATATGCAAGTATCCAGCAAAAAAAAAAAAAGAACTTCCAAAGAAGCGAAAAAGAAGTAGAATTTACTTTATGGAAGTAGTGCAAAAAGACCTGTGCTAAGGCTTATCATAAGAGCAATGTTCTTTTTATTGGATTCAAATTCACTACATCTGAAGTCATTCTCAGCAAGTGATTTTTATGTTATTTTTTGGAAGTTATTAGGATGTGAATTTGTACTATTATAGAATTCAACTAATTTGACTTAAATAATATTAACATAAATTGATAAATGCGTGTAGCATTTATCAATGAACTCCAAAATAAAATGGATTTAATTAAAAAAATTTCTTTTCGTTTCTTTGGAAGTCAAAAAACATCAATTCCACAGAAGGTAAACAAACAAACACCACTTCAAAAGTAACACTAATGTGTTGATAAGTGGTAATAAATGTTATTCTTTTGGAAGTACTTCGTTTTATTTCTGCTGGATACAGCGCAGTTTTGAATATATTTTTCAATGAAGATATTTTCCTTGTTAATATTAATAATTAATCATTATCTCTACCTCGTATTATCGTCCATAGTGTAAATTTATATATTGCCGGTTAAAATATATGTTTGTAAAAGATTTTAATTTATAGTTTTTAGTATTTTAATAATATAATAATCTGATCGTAAAATAAGATCTAAGAAATAAAATAAAATGTTTACTCTTTATTAAGCCGAATGTTATTGCTGTTTATTGAAAATATATATGAGTAGTTCTAAAATCGTATTACTAAAGTCAAAGACTAAAATTTTCGAGCTACATGGACATATATTTATTCCCAGTTTTACTTTTTTGTGTAATTTTTAAATATACAGTGAATCAATTAAGTAATTTGCCTATGTAATTATTTACAGCAAAATAAAACTATTTGTTTGTTGTATTTTTTAAAGAATATCTTATATTTTAATTTTCTACCATAAAATGTAAAATCGTGATATTATTTAATGAAATTTTTGATAAAATGAGAACGTATTGTTAATTTTTTAGGTCAATAAAGTATTTTGCTTTTTTAGGGTTTTTTTGTTATTTTTTCAATATTGCTGCATTATTAGGGTTTTTTTTTTGTTATTTTTTCAATATTGCTGCATTATTTTATAAAATTTAATATTTTTATTACTCCTATATATTAGAATAACATTTTTAGATATTATAGTAGTGGAACGACATTTCTTAACTGATTTATTATCCTATATACCTATAGGAATTTATCAATATTTGACTTAATATGAAATCTATTGTTTCTTCGATTAAGTTTCGAAAATAATAAGTAATCTTGAATTGGATACATGATATATTAGATCATCAATGGATTTGGACATAGAAAAAATGTTTAGTCAGGTATAAATCTATATTATATCTATATTATAACAAAAATAATCTAGGTTTTTGGTCATTTTGTATTGATAAACAAAAACTACATTACGGAAACCCCATTATACTGGGGGTTACTGTGTAAATTTTATTTAGAATTGTAGAATATTGATTGTTATTCAATAAATCTAACACTAAGTACCATCCTAGCCACTCTGAGCATAAGGACATCAACATATATATGTATTTTTCCTGTACTACACGACAGTTTACTTTACATTGATTCCAAGCATCCTAAGGTCTGTTTAGAGGTCTAAATTAAAACATAGTGTTCTTCCTAGCTCGTATATGGCTTTTTGGAGAAGATTAATCCGGAGTCTAATGGTTTTCCATGGATACGAACTAACTAAACTAATTTTTTATATCGAAATTGCCTCATTATTATCCTTTAAACATTTTTACACAATGAGGATATGATTTCTTCCTTTTAACAATAAAACAATAAATTCCAAAAATAATTTGAAAAACCCTATGAAATTAACCGGAATTCTTAATATGCAAAATACTTTATTGACATGCAAATTCTGATGAATAATAATAAAATGCAACAACAAATGCACCAAAATTTGTATTTTAATATTTTTTCTAATTTTTCTATTTTACACAATCTCTTCTTTTAATTGGAAAACATATATTTACTTTTTATCTGTTTTTCCGAATTTTATTTATGAACAAAAAACAAAATTCTCTTAAAAAAAGATAGGCAAAAAACTTAGTTGATTCACTGTAGTGTAGTAGTAGTAGTTCTAAAATCGTATTACTAAAGTCAAAGACTAAAATTTATTCTCAGTTTTACTTTGTAGTGTAATTTTGAAATATAGAGTTACTTCTATAACTCTAGCTTAAAACATCCAACCACTAGAACTCAAATCGGATCTTTAATCTAAATCTAAAAATATTAATAAGATTTTTATTCTATTCTAAGAATAAAGTCATTTATTTGCAGGTTTATCGGACCAATACACTTTATCGATAACTTTGAAGCCTAATTTTTCAAACATAGAACGAGAAGGTACATTTTCAAACACCACTGGAGCTGTTACTTCAATATCTTTTTCAGCTAATAATTTAGACATATAACGTACAGCCAAGTTGCCAAGACCTTTGCGTTTATGCGTATCCATAACCTGCAGCAGACCAAGAGCACCCAAGGGAAGTCTATAATAAAGTAATGTATTAAAATGATTTTTATTAATTAATAATTTTTATATATTTACATTAAACACCAGGCCACCAAATTGTTATCCTCGAATAGACCAACTGAGTCATTTTGCCTTATTAGTAACTTGACAAATTCAATGGAATTAGGTCCACGGTGTGGCCATACGCTGTTTATTTGTTCGGCATGACATAATTCTAAGGGTTTCAATTGTATATTACTGGGAGGACTGCAAAAGAAAGGTAAATAAATTATTTATTAAATTAGCTCAGAATAGGAAAAATATTTTATGCATATGAGTAAAATTTAGATTTTTGGTAATGCAAATAAATAGAAAATATATAACTTAGGGCGGGTTTCTTACTTCCCAGTTAAACTAGGATTAAGTTGCTGTTATATTAAACTACGAACAAGTTTAGATAACTTAGTTACTATTGCCAACTTTTCAGTCAAAATCATAAACAATGAACAGATGTTTTTTTTTGCAAATATCACTTTTGTAAAATGTAAAATTTTAGAAAAAATATAAAAATATCGATATTTGCAAAAAAACAGCTGTTCATTGTTAACGTTTTTGACTGAAAAGTTGGCAATACTAAGAGCGAGTTTTTGAGTTGGCAATCAAATGCCAATTAATAATCACATTAGTTAATCTAAAATTTTATTGATGTTTTTGAGCACAAGATCAAACTTCGCAGTGTTGTCATACAAAACAACAGAAAACATCACTGTTATCAAAACAATGCATGTTTTATAAAAAAAAGAAGAAGACATTTGTAAATATATCATTTTAATGTTTAATGATAATGATAAATCAATCATTTTAATGTTTATTTTAG
Organism: Lucilia cuprina; assembly: GCF_022045245.1. Lineage (NCBI taxonomy): Eukaryota > Metazoa > Arthropoda > Insecta > Diptera > Calliphoridae > Lucilia > Lucilia cuprina. The sequence goes on from NC_060950.1 coordinate 21,094,964, forward strand.
TAAACCATTTATTAAATTTAAATTTGCATCAGCTGTTTATGCTTAAGCATTTCTTGTTCAAGTTAAAACACCTCTATTGGGCGCTTAAACTAGCAAAACAAAATTAACTAATTGAGTACTCTAAAACAACTTTCGAGGATTAATTTTAATTTAATCCTTAATCCTTCACCTAAAGATTGGCCCTAACTAAGCTAACTGATCCTAGATTCATAACTGAAAAACACAATTATCGGTTAAAGTCCATCCAAATTTGTTATGGCAAGTTAAACCTAATTTAACTGAGCAGTAAGAAACCCGACCTAAGTAACTTTACTGCAGTAATCAGTTTTAACCGAAGAATGAAGATTATCTTCATCTGTAAAACCCGCCCTAAGTCAATGATTTGACATTCAAATTGTTCCCAATCTATTAAAGCAAAACTGCTGTTCTAGTTACCAGTTACGCAGTACAATTTTTAGTTGATGTTCCTTAAAAGGTTTTAAAATTACTTATTTCTGAAATCTCAAACAATTAATAGTTACTAGGGTTCTATAGTTGAAACGAAAAGTCGACTTTTCGACTTTTTGCATTTAGTTAAAAGTCGATTTTTCGACTTTTTTCATTTAATTAAAAGTCGACTTTTCGACTTTTTGACTATTTTCGACTTTTGATTTTTTTTTCGACTATTTTCGACTTTCCGACTATTTTCGACTTTTTCCGACCAGAGTTAAAAATTTATAAAGTTGCCAGAAGCGTAAATTTATAATGTTGCCATTTAACATTATATTATTATTATTATTTATTATTATTATTATTAATAAAAAATTTTATTTATATTTTTTCTATTTGTTGCAATTTTTTGAGTTTTTTCGACTTTTCGACTTTTTTCGACTATTTTCGACTTTTCCGACTATTTTCGACTTTTTCCGAATTTTTCGACTTCTTTCGACTTTTTCCGACTTTTTTCGACTTTTTCCGACTTTTATCGAATCTTTCCGACTTTTATTTATAAAGTCGACTTTTCCACTTTTTTCATAGACGATAGTCGAGTTATCGACTTTTTTGGAACAAAATAGTCGACTTTTCGACCTTTTTCGACAAAAAGTCGATAGTTCGATTATTCGAAAGTTGATTTATAGAACCATAATAGTTACATGTAGATAAATATATGTATCACAAATTGGCAACACTGTTTTTACGCCATATTTAAGAAATACATTCAAGACACACATTCAAGAGATACATTTAAACTTTAAATGTATCTCTTGAATTCAATTTTAAAGATACAAAATTATTTCTCTTTTCCTACACACGCACACATTCGCTACAATTGCAATCTGTTCTTATTCATTAATAACTTTTGATTACTATTGTTCATAGCACTTACTCGATTGTAAATTGTTTAGCCTGATCTTTCGATATATGATACCAATAAGTACCACAAGGTTTACAGTCTTCCTTATCTAAACCAGTGTCAATAAAATGTTGTTCTACAGTTGACACCAAAAAATCTTGATATCCAGCTAAGAGGTAAGATTCCGATGAGTCCAAGCAATTTAAAGCAGTTAACAAACGTTTATTATTATCTCCGCATGTATTAAAAAATACTTGATATAAAAACTGCAAAAATATAAAAGTACAATTATTTGATATCTCAAAGATTAACTGAATTTTTTAATGTTTTTTTTTTACCTTGGCAACAAAAGTACCATCTGCCTCCCAATCACCGTTAAGCGAGTAAATGTTTAGATCCAATTCTGGTTCTTTGTTTTTCCAGTTGATTAGAGTTTGTATTAAATTATAACATGAAGCTCGATCTTTACGCTTTACATATAAATCGCGCAAGGTCGTCCATTTGTCTACGGGTATTTCTACTAATTTGTTTGTCATATTGGCGACACCAAAACACACCACACAACTTAATGTCTATTGCGAACAAAGACTCTAGTCACACTGATACTATCCGGCTCTGGTTTATAATTATATTTTATTCTTTTTATGGGGGTTGGCCGCGTGTAAACTATAAAAAAACAACAAATTTTATACTCACAATTTGAAAGAATATCTCTTATTTTTCGTTTTTAAGTTTTCAAGAGATTTTTTGTTAATAATTTTTTTATTTAAACATATGTATTTTAAAAATTTATATTAATTTACTCATGGCCAGACTTGACGACGATAATACATCATATTCTTATCTACCCCTTTGTTAGATTTTACTGCAAAGAACCATAGTTTATTTATACCCTACATCACTATAGTGAGTAGGGTACTACGGTCTAATGGACAAATTCAATTATTAATTATTAAAATCGACCCAGATTTCATATAGTAATCATAAAAATATCTTTCCGGAATACCACATGATTGCTTATAAACTTGTATGTTAATTATGAAGCAATTGTGATCATATTAATGTAAAGTATATTTGACCTTTGTCCTTCAATAAAATAATTTAACACTCACAATATACTCGAAGCGATCAAACAATATCATACAGATAACTAAGGGTATATAGGACACAGAGATATAAATACAGATTATGCACCAGAAGATCATATTTAGTTAATCTCAAGAAATTCCAAATGATCTTCTATAGTATTTTGTAATCTTTTTTTAATTCTTCAGAGGCAAGGATAATCCAATCTCCCGAAAAGTTAAACAATGAGAATAAATCTAAAGAGAAAAAATAGTTCCCAGTCTTCAGATATACTGTCAATGCAAGGAATAGCTTCCTGTAGGAGAGCCATAGGCCGTGTCTTAATCAAACTACGACACACAGGCTCTAAGTGTAATAAGACCAGTTCTAAGTTACAGATCAATATTTGGGTGAATTAGAGATGTGTGTACTATATTGCTTAGCTATAGGCCAAGGCTTTATAAACATTTTCGGCGTTAGTAGACTAGCAATACTGTCATAAGTATATACCGGATACGAAGGAGAGTTATACACAAACATCAGACGTATCCAATCGAATACCAGAAACAAAAGTGATCAAAATTAGCAGACATTGATCCCATAGACATAGAGAGAGAGATCATAATTAAATGAAAAGTAAGAGATAATACTCGAGGAAAATTGCTGCAATAAGGATGTATGTGTGAAATGAATTGGATTAAATATTTGACAGATGTGAAGGTAACCTAACTAACTAACTGACTAACTAATTAAGTACCTAACTGACTAACTAACTAACTAACTTATTAACCAACTACCTAACTTACTAACTAACTGACGAACAAACTAACTAAGTAACTAACTAACAAACTAACTAAGTAACTCACTAACTAATTAACTAACTAACTAACTAACTAACTAACTAATTAATTACCTAACTGACTAACTCCCTTATTAACCAACTAACTTACTACCTAACTTACTAACTAACTAAATAACTAACTAAATAACTAACTAACTAACTAACTAACTAATTAACTAATTAACTACCTAACTGACTAACTACCTTATTAACCAACTAACTTACTACCTAACTTACTAACTAAGTATCTAACAAACTAACTAACTAACTAACTAACTAACGAACTAACTACTTAACTAACTATCTAACTAACGAACTAACTACTTAACTAACTATCTAAGTTATGCTTAATATCAGCGTTGCCCTAACTGCTGTATGGTATCATGAGGTCGGACAATCCCGGCTATTACTGATATTCTGCTACTACAACATGTTATAAAAATCTTCTCTTTTTGAAATACTCTTAAATTTGAGTTTTGTTGCGCTAGATATCAGTGTTGCCATAGTCAGGAATTGCTTAATTTTTAACTCAAGTAATTTTTTACATCTACCTCTTGCACGGTTGTCAGATCTTACAACATTGGCAAAAAAAAAGTTCGGAAAATGTCTAATAACCGTGTGAACTTACATCAATTGTTGTGAAATATTATCAGAAAATGCATGTTGCAAAACAAAAATTGTATTTTGACGCGGTAGTTACACATTTTGTTAACATATTGTTGACAACATTGTAAGATCTAACAAGCGTGCATACATAGTTTAAGAAACATTTTTGAATTGTATATAAATAGAAAGGGCCACAAATCTTAAAAATTCCCATATTTCTTAATTGTGCTTTGGCAACACCGAATGAGTTTCTTAAGTGAAAAAGAAAAACTAAAAAGTGCAATTAGTCATTGAATTCAAACTAAACAAGTACGTTTGAAAATCGGAAGTGTGAAAGTAGCGAATATTTCGTTGATTATTAATTTCAAACAAAATTTTAAGAAATACCTTTAAAAAAATGATCGATCTTTTGGAATTAAAAGATCTAAGTGAGTTAGAAAAATTAAGAGATTTATACCGTCGTGATTGGCCAAACAATTGTGTGGGTTATTATTGTTTGGATAATTTTTTAAAATGGAAAAAGAAAGATGTACATTTGAAAAATCTCAGAATCTTGACGTCCGCAAAAGAAGAAGGTCTTTACGTGATTATAGATCGTTATCAGTTGTTTGTAGGTTCTTTGAATAAAGAAAATTGTGATAATTTAACACAGGCCCTTAAAAGCCTAGATTGGTCGAAAGGCTTTAAGGTCAGTTCATTTTTAGAATGTCACCGAACGGCTGTATTGAATACGGTTGAAAGTAAAAAACTTAATTTAGAATATGATAGTTTGACCTTAATGTATTATCTGCCAAATGCAGAGGCTAAAAATTTGGATTTAAGGTAGTGTTTTTTATTAAAATTTAATTGATTGTAAGAATTTTAATTGTAAGAATTAAAATTAAAAAAAAAATATTTGTATTTCTTCCGTTTCCAGTTGCCCCAAAGGTTTTATTATAAAACCTCTTACTTCTGCAAAAGATGCTGAGCTGATTAATTCCTTGTGGCCGAATCGTCATGAAGGTTCTTTATTTTTAATTAAACGTTTAATTGATTGGAATATAAATATGGGTATTTATGTTGAAACCACAAATGAACTGGTGGCCTGGTGTTTAAGGTAATCACATTTTTTTATATTAAAGTTTTTTTTTTATTAATTCCATTACTTCTTAGACTACAAGGAGGTTTCTTGGGAGCTTTACAAGTTAAAGAAGAATACAAACGTTTAGGCTTAGGAGCCGCAGTAACACGTGCCACTTCCCACCGCATAGCCGAAGATGGCGATGATGTTATGGCTTTAGTTAATAAGGATAATATACCATCGCGTCGTACTTTTGAAAAGTTAAATTTTAAAGTAACAGAACAGTGTTATTGGCTAAGGTCACTTCCCTCTATAGAAAATAATAATTGGCCCGAAGATGAATGAGTTCAATATTTATATACGAATTGGCAAATCTGCCGGGAAAAAACATATTTAGTATTGGTATCATGATAGGCTATGGCTGATGATGTGTATTATATATCGTTAATAAAATCCTGAAAAGTACTTCTTATATATTTTGAACTTTTTTAATGAAAATTCTGTAAAATTTTTACATAAATCACATTATTTCTCTAGTGAAAATGTGTTTTTTTTTTTTTGATAAATTTGCCCACTGTAATGTTATTTAATGTGGGATTTAAAAAAGGCATTGTATGTATTTGAGGAACATCCAAGTTGGCAAAATAATCGAAGACGACATTATATTTGTCAAGGACTCTTTGACGATTCATGCAAAACATTTTCGAATTTGTCCCCTATCGCTGAAGTGGGCTAAACAACAATGTGTAAGAAATCTTCGTTAACAACAAGATTACCGACAAAAACTTGTAGGTTGTCGACTTTTAAATCCTATAAAAGACAAGATGAGCTACTGTATTTTTAATATTTTCTTCTATAACAAGAGAATATGTATTCAACGATGTCTTTTAAATATAGTTCTATAGTTGAAACGAAAAGTCGACTTTTCGAATTTTTGCTTTTAGTTAAAAGGACTTTTCGACTTTTTCCGACGTTTTTAAAATTTTCGACTTCTTAACTATTTCTGACTATTTTGTTTACTTTTTCCGACTATTTTAGAGTTTTTGACTTTTTTCACAAAATTTTTGTCCTGGGGTCAATATTTGGCGAGCTGAATCAAAACGTATTTTTTTGGGTGTTTTATGATTTTTTCAACGGAAAGAAATTTTGGACGGAAAGTACAAAGCTCAACCCTAGTCTGTGCCGACTTTTTATTTTTTTATAAATATTCTATAAATAACTTTTAACGATATTTTACATTTTTTCGACTTTTTCCGACTTTTCTACTTTTTACGACTATTTTCGACTTTTTTCCGACCTTTTCCGATTTTACGACTTTTCTACTTTTTAAGAATATTTTCAACTTTTTTCGACAATTTCCGACTTTACGACTTATTTTGACATTAAGACTTTTTTCGACTTTTTTCATAGACGATAGTCGACTTCGACCTTTTTCGACAAAAAGTCGATTGTTCGATATTCGAAAGTCGATTTATAAAACACTACTTTTAAATAACTCTATTGACAAAGTGAATGATATTGTCGCCTATATAGTCATTAACGACAAAGCTGAAAACATTGTCGCCCATATAATCGTTCACGACAAAGTGGATGATATTGTCGCCTATATAGTCGTAGACGATAAAATGGTGGAATTAATGTATGCTTTTGCGTGAACGACAAACGAAGCAACATTGTCTCTCATTTAGTCTTCCACGATTTTCGCGACATTTGTTTGAAAAAGTCGTTGACGATTTGTTTTGGCTGTACTACATTTGTCTTCTAGGACTTAACATTGTGGTGTACCCATCGTTGAGGATGTCTTAAAGACAAGCATTTCACACGATCAAATTTTACTTACGTAAAGTCGAATGAAAAAACAGAATAAAAGTCGTATGATTTATATTTTTTTGTATTTACACGATTTGTATAAAACAATAACAAAGTAAGATGGAAACAGCTGTTTTAATGTTTTTGTATGTATTGAAATATAAATACATAACTGATCTAATGCGGCTTGCTTGTTTTTGAATAATTTCAAAAAATGAAGAGAGCCATACGACTGTTAAATTTTCCATTCGTGTTTTCTCTAGATGCGTTTAGACGATCCCATCCGTACTCTTCTAGACAAAATTTTGACAGATCATATTACTTGTGTGCTCGTGTGAAGCCGGTTTAAGGCTATTCAAATATGAAGCTTTTTTGGTGGATTGGTGCTTTGCGGTTTTAGAATTTTGTACTCAAACATGGTTCCGCCTACGAATCGGAACAATTGTAAATCAACTTGAAAACAACTCAGCACCAAACTGAAATGTTTCTAAACAAAAACGTTTATAAACCACTGTGCACTGCTAAACATAAGTACTCACATATGTACATACGTACTCAGTTTAATTGTTAATTTACTCATATAAAGATTTATTGATAATGTTTTTTTTGATAAATCTACTGTTAAAAAGTCGAGAGACAACTTAACAAGTTTTAGTAATTATTAAAGCGTTAAACTTGTAACAACTAAAAAATTTACTCAATTACATTAAACAAATTAAAATGCCGATATTACAAATTTTAAATGATATAAACGATCTTAAATATTTACGCGATTTATACCGCAAAAATATACCAATCACTTCACACGGTTATTATACATTGACAAATTTTATAAAATGGTTTGAATTAAATCCCCATATTGATCATGTTAAAGTTTATGTGCTGGACAATTGGAGGGAAAGTGGTTTCTTTATTGTTTTGGTGAGAGTATTATTTGGGGTGTTTATAAACATTTTTGTTTATTTATTTTTTTTTTCATTTTTATAGGATCGTTACCAGTTGTTTATTAACACTTTAAAATTCAATGTTGACGAGGTATCGAATGCTTTAAAATCATGGGACTGGAGACGTAAATATAAGATTTTTGCTTTGCCAGCTATTTTATTTCCTGTTGTTGAAAAAACATTAAAAGATCTGAACATGAACATAAGAATGACTACTCTTAAGATCTATCAAAGAGATCAAAGTTTTGTGGATACTAAAGGGATCGAGTAAGTGTTTCTCTTTATAAATATTTATAAACGTATTTTAATTATTTACTTAATATTTGAGATAATATAGTCATTAGGTTCGATTTAAGGGCATTTCACACGATCACACTTTACGTACGTAAATTCTAATGAAAAAGTAAAATGAAATTCCATCCGTATAACGAAAAAGAGAATAAAAGTCGTATGATTTATATTTTTTGTGTTTACACGATTAGTATAAAACAATAACAAAGTAAGATGGAAACAGCTGTTTCACTTTTTATACCCTACACCACTATAGTGGGGAGGGTATTATGCGTTTGAGCTGAAGTTTGTAACACCCAAAATATTGGTCCTAGACCCACCTTAAAATATACCAATCGCCTCAGAATCACTTTCTGAGTCGATTTAGCTATGTCCGTCTGACTGTCTGCCTGTCTGTCTGTCTGTGTGTCCATGTAAACCTTGTGCGCACGCTACAGGCCGCAATTTTCAAGATAATTTGATGAAATTTGGACCAAGCATATTTTTTGGCACAGGGACAAAGCCTATTGAAAATGTTTGAAATCGGTCTATAATTTCACCTAGCCCCCATATAAACGTACCTCCCGATTTGAACTTTTTATGCCGTAATTACGTCAAATATTATTTTATATTTCTAAAAATTGGCACAAGTAAGTCTTATATAAGTATAAATGACAATGCAGATTTTCGTAAGGATCGGCCCTTATTTGACCCTAGCCCCCATACAAACCCCCTTAAAAAAATGTCTTAAACGTCTAAAATTGACTTGTAACCATTTGTATCGCAATGAAACTTAACAAAATTAACTGTTATTTAAAAATATATCCTTTTACAAAATTTACTGAGGATCGGCCCACATATGACCTATATAAAGACTCATTTAGACATTTTTGCTTAATATTTGCTTAAATATTTTGGAATTATGGTAATATTCAACATAAAAAATTCTTTATAAAAAAAAATTAAAATATAGTCATGGTGTAGGGTATTATATGGTCGGCCATGCCCGACTATACTTTCCTACTTGTTTTGTATGTGTTTACATAAAAATACATCCCTGATCTAATGCGACTTGTTTGTTTTTTGAACCATTTCCAAAAATAAAGAGAGTCATACGAATTAGGGTTCTATAGTTGAAACGACTTTTCGACTTTTTTCATATAGTTAAAAGTCGACTTTTCGACTTTTTTCATTTAGTTAAAAGTCGACTTTTCGACATTTTTCATTTAGTTAAAAGTCGACTTTTCGACTTTTTTCGTTTAGTTAAAAGTCGACTTTTCGACTTTTTGCATTTTATGATAAGTCGATTTTTCGACTTTTTTCATTTAATTAAAAGTCGACTTTTAGACTTTTCGAATATAAGTATTTTATAAATAGTCGACTATTTTTAGACTTTTTCCGACTTTTTGAATTTCGACTTATCGACTTTTCGATTTTTTTCGAGTTTTTCCGACTATTTTAAAGTTTTTGACTTTTTTACACTTTTTTAAAATTTTCGACTATATTTTCTACAATTTTCGACTTTTCGACCTTTTTCGACTTTCAGACTTTTCGACTTTTATTAACAAAGTCGACTTTTCGACTTTTTTCACAGACGATAGTCGAGTTATCGACTTTTTGGAACAAAATAGTCGCCTTCGATTTTTCGACTTTTTCGGCAAAAAGTCGATTATTCGAATGTCGATTTATAGAACCCTAATACGAATTATCTCTCAATTTGTGATGGGTTCATTACATATAGCGTTTAGACTATCCCATCCGATCCCATCTTCTACATACAATTTTGACAGATCATATTACTTGTGTGATCGTGTAAAGTCTTCTTTATTGACACTCTTTACCGATATAAATAAATTTTTAGATATATAATCTATAACAGACCAATGGTCAATATATATCCGATCGTCATGGTCAAAAAAAAAAAATATTAATTTGGTGTCATCGGCTTTATGTTCGATCTAGAATTCAATTATATATTTATTGAACAAAAGAATTTGGATTTGGATTGTCGAAACCAATTTCGACAATGATTTAGAATCATGTCACCTTCGAAAACCGTCGAGTCTGCTATAAAATTTTGTAATCAAAACTAGTTCCAAATTTATATTTTTTTGTTTTAAATTTCAGTTTTCATATTACATTCACAATTATCTTCTTCTTTTTTATAAAACATGCATTGTTTTGATAACAAACAGTGACGTTTACAGTTGTGTTGTATGGCAACACTGCACAATTTAATCTTGTACCCAAAAACATCAAAGGGGATTAACACCAGATTGAATTTATATGTATTTAGATTAACTAATCTAAATAAAAATTAGCATTTGAATATCAAATCAAAATCCCGCTCTTTATTAATTAACTGCAAAATGATTGGGTTTGCTAGCGCATACATAATTCATATAATTCAGATATTTTCGAATTTCATTAATATTAAACAAATATATTTGCAGTATTCCAAATACATTAGTGCTTCGATCCTTATCTATCACAGATGCTAACCTGATTAATGAAACGTGGTACTCACGACAAAATGGTTCTCTTGAATTCTTACAAACCCTGATAAAATACAACATCAATTTGGGTCTATATACAAAAGATACCAATGAGTTAGTGGCATGGTGTACCAGGTAATGGAACTTTGAAACTAAACTCTGATAGAATTATAGTTTTATACCTTTTTAATTTATCAGATGTCAATGTGGTTTTCTGGGCACTTTACATGTGAAGGAGAACTATCGTGGACAAGGTTTAGCAACAGTATTAATTGAAAGATTTTCACAAAAAATCATCGAATGTGGAGAAGATGTACGCACATTAATAAATAATAATAATTTGGCGTCGCAAAAACTTTTCGGAAAATTAGGTTTTAAATATCAAGAAGATGTATTTATTATGTATAATTAGTCATGAGTAAGAAATAAAGTGTTTTTGGAAAATTATAATTAATTAGTTTTAAAAACAAAACCTTAGTTCGAAGTACTGAAAGAGATTCGAAATATAAATAAGAAAAACGTGAGGTTATTACTTTATGGTGAACTGATCATAGTTGGATTCAGGACACGTCATCAATGTATAATGGACCTGTAAGACAGACGTCCGATCGCAAACCGTAGTAGTGAATTCGATTCTTAATATAAATTTGAAACAACCATGGAGTATTTACTTTAAGGTGAACTTATCAAAGTTGGATACATGACAGACGTCCGATCGCATACATTCCATTGTATGGCGGAATGTGTAAAATCTATTGAATAAATTATGGCACCAAGGTAGGTAGGTACTTTGTAACTACAAAAATTCGTTTATCTTGGAAACCTTGGCACCTTCCTTATAAATTAAATACAAAAAACGTGGGTGATTTCACTCGAAAGTCTTGTGGCCTATTAATTTAGCATTCCCTAATATTTAGCAATTGGTTACCCTCCCTAGTTTCGTTGACTACTTAGTTCGGTCTCCGTGCAAACCAGCCGGTGCTTTTGAAAAATATGATCATGTTTATTAGCGACGTATCTCTGAGACAGTCTAGATCTATACTCTTGTAAGCTGGGCAGTCACATAGAAGGTGCTGTACCGATTCTAATTCTTCTTCGTCTAAGTAGCTTCTACAATAGCTATGATTTGGGTAGCCCATACGTTCCGACATATGACTCGATATTGCACAATTGGTGACATTTGAACATCTGAGTTCCGTCTCACTAAGAGCCCATTCATCAATCAGTTTTGATAGGGTCGTCAGAGCCATTTCGACTTAAAAGCAAGTTAAGAGCCTTGATTGATGCAAGGCCGTCAAAGTTAATATAGATAGATAGATAGATAGATAGATAGATAGATAGATAGATAGATAGATAGATAGATAGATAGATAGATAGATAGATAGATAGATAGATAGATAGATAGATAGATAGATAGATAGATAGATAGATAGATAGATATATAGGTAGATAGATAAATAGATAGATAGATAGATAGATAGATAGATAGATAGATAGATAGATAGATAGATAGATAGATAAATCTTGAAGACTATAGGGGTTTACTTTTTATATTGCTTTAATGGTAGCAAAGAACACTGGGTATAGCTAGTATTTAATAAAACCAAAGGATGTAAATTTGTTTAAACTTTATTGAATTTATAATTTAACATTTCTATCATTATTATTATTATTATTATTATTATTACTTTTTTTCAACATTATTTCTAAATAAGTTTTCACCTTCCTCGCTGATGTATACTTACTGTAGCTGTGTAAATAAATTAATAAAAACTAAATAAAATTAATATAAAAAATATTTGTACTTTACCTTAAATATCGTTGCCCGTTCATTAAAAATGATGTCCTGTAAAATTTTAAGAAAGCTACATGCTTCAACGATAAATTGCCTTTTATTTGTATGCAATACATTTGCGCACGATGGGCCAGAATTTCTATATCTTTTGTTTGTGATCAAAAGTACATTTTAAAATCCTTAAACTTGGCCGTCTTATGTATTTGTTTTACACTTCGTTAAGGGATTTTTGTTTTGTGAATTTATTTATACTGAATACTATAATTAGAATAGTTGGAATCTAATTACGAAATCATATCGCTGATCACGTAGCTAAATTCAATATTTTTCAAATTAACGAAAAATATTTTCAAAATATCAACAATTTAAATGCATGTTAAAGACAAATATTTAAAAAAAAATATGCATAATATTGGAACCGCCATTTTGCGTAGCTAAATTTCAGTTTAGTATGCTTTCGGCTTTCTTATCACAATAACTTAGACCAATGGCCCATCGTGCGATGTCAGCATTACAGTATTCGTTTTAAGGATATGAAAACTTTTTTTGACAATTGAAATTCATTTATTTGCCGGTTTATCGACCCAATACACTTTATCGATAACTTTGAAACCCAGTTTATCAAACATGGAACAAGATGGCACATTATCAAAAACCACTGTAGCTGCCACTTCAATATCATTGTCAGCCAAAAATTTTGACAAATAACGAACAGCCAAATTACCGAGACCCCTGCGTTTGTGAGAGTCCAATATGCGCAGTAGACCAAGAGATCCTAATGGGCGTCTGAAATTAATTAATACAAAGAGATATTAACATTATTAATTTAATATGATATGTATTTTTTTGAGTAATTTACATTAAACACCATCCCACTAAATTTTCATCTTCGAATATACCAACAGATTCATTATGACGTATTAGTGTGGTGATCATTTCAACTGAGTACGGTAATCTATGGGACCACATGTTGTTTATTTGTTCTACATGACATTCTTCTAGGGGCTTTAGTTCTATATTGTTGGGAGGTCTGAAAAGAAAATAAAAATAAAATTAGTCTACTAAATAGTTTATGATATGCAATTGCGTATGGATATATATAATACTAAATATTATTAGCCTTAACAGCTAGGTCTTTATGACCTGTTCGGGTTGTATGGGGACTAGGGTAATGATAGAGGCGATCCGTATAAAATTTGATGTCGTTATGTTTACATAAAAAAGATTTGTTCCGAATTTCAACGTGATATTAATATTTATAAATTAATCGAGGGTATTGAAATCATTTTCTCAAGGGGAGATCATATGAGAGCAAGGGTCAAATAAAGACCGATCATTACGAAGGTAGACTCTATTATTTACATTTATGTTAGACTTAGTTTTACCAATTTCGGTTAAAATACTAGAACTGTGAGCTCAAAATTCCTATTCGGGAGGTCCGATGTGAGGTCTAACTAACTACCTAACTAACTAACAAACTAACTAACTAACTAACTAACTAACTAACTAACTAACTAACTAACTAACTAACTAACTAACTAACTAACTAACTAACTAACTAACTAACTAACTAACTAACTAACTAACTAACTAACTAACTAACTAACAAACTAACTAACTAACTAACTAACTAACTAACTAACTAACAAACTAACTAACTAACTAACTAACTAACTAACTAACTAACTAACTAACCAACTAACAAACTAACTAACTAACTAACAACCTAACAAACTAACAAACAAACAAACTAACTAACTAACTAACTAACTAACTAACTAACTAACTAAATAACAAACAAACTAACTAACTAACAACCTAACAAGCTAACACACAAACTAACTAACTAACTAACTAACTAACTAACTAACTAACTAACTAACTAACTAACTAACTAACTAACTAACTAACTAACTAACTAACTAACTAACCAACTAACGGTACCTTGCATATGTTGCAATGGAATTTGCCAGATTTTTTACTTTTTCTATAAATGAATAACGATGCTCATGTTTTGAAAAGGGCATAAGTCCATCAAAGTTTTCAGGAGAACGATAACTGCATAAGTATTCAAAAAGCAAAAACCGACAAAATTATGACTCCTGCTATTTTCGAAATGTCCATTTCATTAGTTTATGTATATTATTTTTCTGGTAAACATATTTACTCGTTTCACCTCACTGGGACACCATTTAGATTAAAGTTTATCGATTTTTTAAGGTGACACATAAAAATGTATCATTAGGAATGTTGAAAAAGTTAATTATTCATTTCCATCATTATTAATAACTTTGAAATATTTTCTATTAGCATGGGGACTACCTTAATTAAAAAAAAACATTTGTTACTGTCAACTGTTATTTAGCAAAAGAATAGCGACGTATTTATATAATATATAAATTTTAAAATCATCATAATTCTTAAAGTAAAATTTTTCAATATTCAATTAAATGCGTAGAAATATTAAATAAATAACGAAAAAGAGACAAACTTTGTTCTATTTCGTCAATGAATTATTTTTAAAATAAACCATAATTGTTTTTGTTTTAACATAAATTTTCCTATTGTATGAGTGTTTGTCCTTGCACTTTGATGACTTTGAGTATTTTTTTCTTGAATATACATATTATACATTTATCACAAAAGTGGCATAACTCAAATAATATAGTTTTCAGAAAATCTGTTTTTAATGTTGTATTAACTTTTACAAGACTATAGACTAGACTATGTACTATACTATAGTCTAGACTATAGACTAGACTATAGACTAGACTATAGACTAGACTATAGACTAGACTATAAACTAGACTATAGACTAGACTATAGACTAGACTATAGACTAGACTATAGACTAGACTATAAACTAGACTATAGACTAGACTATAGACTAGACTATAGACTAGACTATAGACTAGACTAGACTAGATAGACTAGACTATAGACTAGACTATAGACTAGACTATAGACTAGACTATAGACTAGACTATAGACTAGACTATAGACTAGACTATAGACTAGACTATAGACTAGACTATAGACTAGACTATAGACTAGACTATAGACTAGACTATAGACTAGACTATAGACTAGACTATAGACTAGACTATAGACTAGACTATAGACTAGACTATAGACTAGACTATAGATTAGACTATAGACTAGACTATAGATTAGACCATAGTCTAGACTATAGACTAGACTATAGTCTACACTATAGACTAGACTATAGACCAGATTATAGACTATAGACTAGAATATAGACTATAGACTAGAATATAGACTAGACTATACTATATAATAAACTATAGACTAGAATATAGACTATAGACTAGAATATAGACTAGACTATACTATATAATAAATTATAGACTAGACTATAGACTATACTATAGTCTAGACTATAGACTATACTATAGTCTAGACTATAGACTATACTATAGACTAGACTATAGACTAGACTATAGACTAGACTATAGACTAGACTATAGACTAGACTATAGACTAGACTATAGACAAGACTATAGACTAGACTATAGACTAGACCATAGACTAGACTATAGACTAGACTATAGACTAGACTATAGACTAGACTATAGACTAGACTATAGACTAGAATATAGACTAGACTATAGACTAGACTATAGACTAGACTATAGACAAGACTATAGACTAGACTATAGACTGGACTATAGACTAGACTATAGACTAGACTATAGACTAGACTATAGACTAGACTATAGACTAGACTATAGACTAGACTATAGACTAGACTATAGACTAGACTATAGGCTAGACTATAGACTAGACTATAGACTAGACTATAGACTAGACTATAGACTAGACTATAGACTAGACTATAGACTAGACTATAGACTAGACTATAGACTAGACTATAGACTAGACTATAGACTAGACTATAGACTAGACTATAGACTAGACTATAGACTAGACTATAGACTAGACTATAGACTAGACTATAGACTAGACTATAGACTAGACTATAGACTAGACTATAGACTAGACTATAGACTAGACTATAGACTAGACTATAGACTAGACTATAGACTAGACTATAGACTAGACTGTAGACTAGACTATAGATTAGACTATAGACTAGACTATAGACTAGACTATAGACTAGACTATAGACTAGACTATAGACTAGACTGTAGACTAGACTATAGACTAGACTATGGACTAGACTATAGACTAGACTATGGACTAGACTAGACTATATACTAGACTGTAGACTAGACTATGGACTAGACTATGGACTAGACTATAGACTAGACTATGGACTGGATTATAGACTAGACTGTAGACTAGACTATAGACTAGACTATAGAGTAGACTATAGACTGGACTATAGACTAGACTATAGACTAGACTATAGACTAGTCTATAGACTAGACTATAGACTATAGACTAGACTATTGACTAGACTATTGACTAGACTATTGACTAGACTATTGACTAGACTATAGACTAGACTAAATCGACTCAGAAAATGATTCTGAGCCGATTGGCGTGGTTTAAGGTGGGTATATGCCCAATATTGCGGTACAAATATGAACACAAATCCAATATACCACTAAAGTAGTGTAGGGTATAATGAAACCTGATTAAAGTAGTAGATGTTTTTAGGTTTCTTAAGTGGACTTTAATTAAATTGTTATTCATTAGTTTTATGTGAAAATATAAGTTTTAGTTTTGACGTTTCAAAAATCACTCTCACACTGAAAAAAATACAAATTTTTGCGCATATTTTTTTGTACACAGTTCAAAAAAAAACCCCTGAATAGTGAGTTATGCTAGTTTTGTTGGAAATGAGTAATATGTATGTATGTATATGACACCTACAATAGTATTTATATTTAGCTAAACTGGAATATGTTTAAACAAACATCGATTACAATAACAAAAAAAAACTTTGCTATATGTATTTTCTTGCCAATTTAATTTTTTGTTAATTTATGTTTTGTTACTCACTCGATTTGAAATTGTTTAGCCTGCTCTTTGGGTATATGATACCAAAAGGTACTGGTAGGATTATAATCTGCCTCATCGAAACCACAGTCTTTTAAATATTGCTTTACTACAGGTACCAGGAAGTCTTGATATCCCGATAAGACATAATATTCCGAGGGATCCAGACATTTTAAAGCTTTTAATACTTGTTGTACATTATCAGAGCATGTATTGAAAAATATTTGATTTAAAAACTGCAAAAGGAATTCAAAATAAAATTAAAAATGAGTTGAGCAAAAACAACAAATTTGTTATTGATTAGATCATTTAAATGTACGTATGTATGTAGATACTTATAGAGTATAATATATATATATATATATACCTTTGCAATAAATGTACCATCTGCTTCCCAATCGCCATTAAGTGAATATATAGTTAATTCCAATTCTGGTTCCTTGTTCTTCCAGCTGATAAAAGATTGTAACAGATTGTAACAAGCAGCACGATCTTTACGTTTTGTATACAAATCACGTAATACTGGCCATTTATTTGCAGGTATTTCCACTAATTTATTCAACATCTCTACGTCACACGATTTAAGGTCTAGTACGAACAAAGATTCTTGTCAGACTGACACTTTCGATTTTTTTTTTTTGTTTTATAATAGATTTTTTTATGGAGGGTGAAAGGCACGTGAGAAACATATAGCGCTGAATGTCTTGTCCACGTTTGTTTACTCACATCATAGTACCATTATTAGTTCTCTTTTTCAAAAAAACGTTTCCAATAGTACGTACAAGAAAGAAAAAGCTTTTTTGTTTTCAAAATATTAAACATTTGATTATATTAGATACTGAATTTTGTGTATAAGGGTGTAAATAAACCTGGCAAATTTTTTTTGTTTGGGATTTCGGTACAATTTTCCAAATAGAAAAGCTTGTTTATGTGTATATTTTTCTTCGTCATATGCTTTTATTTATAAGATGACTTTAGGGCATTTTGATGGGAAAGAAAAAGCACAGCTATTTACTATTACGAGCCTAAATTTTCCATACAAATTGATTTTTTGTTTGTTTGTGTTTTCTTAATTTCATCCCCCTTACTCATTCCCAAAAGATTCTATTGTGCTTTTAACAGACAGACTGACGCATAAGACATGCGTATTGATTGGGGATTTGGAAACAAGTGAAAGTTAGAAAATTTAAATTTTGAAAAAATCATTAATTGATACATAACTATTGGGATAGAGTTTAGTTTTGTTTGTGTTTTTTTTGTTAGGTTTTGTAACAAATGGTAGAAAATGTTTATGTATTGTGTTCGTTTATTATTAAAAACATGCAACGAGGAAGCAAAATATAATAAATACAAGTAGGAATGTAATGTCAGCAAGGTCGATTATAGGACACTCTATACTAGGCATATAACAGAAAAGGTATATAGATTAGACTATTTACTACTCTATAGATTAGACTATAGACTAGACTATAGACTAGTCTATAGACTGGACTATAGACTGGACTATAGACTGGACTATAGACTAGACTATAGACTAGACTATAGACTAGACTATAGACTAGACTATATACTAGACTATATACTAGACTATAGACTAGACTATAGACTAGACTATAGACTAGACTATAGACTAGACTATAGACTAGACTATAGACTAGACTATAGACTAGACTATAGACTAGACTATAGACTAGACTGTAGACTAGATTATGCAGACCTTGACTGTAGCCATGTAAAATTTTATGCCATTTAGACCAGCCACTTAGAAAAAAATTGTATTTCCAAAAGAAAAAAAAATAATTTTGCCCCACTGTGTATCACGTAAGCATATTCATGTTTTATGTAATTTACATAAATAAAAAATATTTTACTACTGGAAACATTAAAAAGGAAGAGTTAACCTTAAATGTGACTATAGACTAGACTATAGACTAGACTATAGACTATACTATAGACTAGACTATAGACTAGACTATAGACTAGACTATAGACTAGACTATAGACTAGACTATAGACTAGACTATAGACTAGACTATAGACTAGACTATAGACTAGACTATAGACTAGACTATAGACTAGACTATAGACTAGACTATAGACTAGACTATAGACTAGACTATAGACTAGACTATAGACTAGACTATAGACTAGAATATAGACTATACTATAGACTAGACTATAGACTAGACTATAGACTAGACTATAGACTAGACTATAGACTAGACTATAGACTAGACTATAGACTAGACTATAGACTAGACTATAGACTAGACTATAGACTAGACTATAGACTAGACTATAGACTAGACTATAGACTACACTATAGACTAGACTATAGACTAGACTATAGATTAGACTATAGACTAGACTATAGACTAGACTATAGACTAGACTATAGACTAGACTATAGACTAGACTATAGACTAGACTATGGACTAGACTATAGACTAGACTATATACTAGACTATAGACTAGACTATAGACTAGACTATAGACTAGACTATAGACTAGACTATAGACTAGACTATAGACTAGACTATAAACTAGACTATAAACTAGACTATAGACTAGACTATAAACTAGACTATAGACTAGACTATAGACTAGACTATAGACTAGACTATAGACTAGACTATAGACTAGACTATAGACTAGACTATAGACTAGACTATAGACTAGACTATAGATTAGACTATAGACTAGACTATAGACTACAATCTGCAGACCAGATCATGGACTCGACTATAAACTAGACTATAGACTAGGCTATAGACTAGACTATATACTAGACTGTAGACTAGATTATGCAGACCTTGACTGTAGCCATGTAAAATTTTATGCCATTTAGACCAGCCACTTAGAAAAAATTTGTATTTCCAAAAGAAAAAAAATAATTTTGCCCCACTGTGTATCACGTAAGCATATTCATGTTTTATGTAATTTACATAAATAAAAAATATTTTACTACTGGAAACATTAAAAAGGAAGAGTTAACCTTAAATGTTAATCACTTAATTATATTCACATATCGTACCTTGTTCACAGGACGCCATTGTCGACCAAAATACTTTTTCAATTTAAATAACACGCCACACAACTATTGTTAAAAAGGCGGTAATTGGTATTGATTGCTATTGATTAATTATATACAAGTAAACGTACATAACTACTAACAACAAAACACAGCCAAAATCTGTAATTTTTTTATTTAATTAAATTAATTCACTTTATTAAAATGACCAATATTAAAGTAACATTTTTTACATACACTTGTACTTTTGATGAGGGGGTGTTGTAACGCTCCCACTTGGTTAAAGTTGTAATTTTATTGTGTAGAACTCACATACACGAATTTTTCTTGCGATGTTTTTCTTTAAACGTGGCTTTATCTGGAATGCTTTTTAAGAAATGAATGAAGGAAATGTTAAACATAAAAAAATGTGAAATGACATTGCAAACGAATGAATGTTTTGTGTAGTTTAATGTCATGTTTTTTGTGTAAACAAGTGTATATTTTGTAAATACTTTACAATCAATATTTTTACAGACAATACATTTTAACAGTTGTAAAACCGTTTGAAATGAACAGTTAATATTCAAATTTAAAACAAGGAAGGTTTTGAAAATGTTTTGAAATAATGTGAATGTATACAAACATACATAAGTATGGACATATGTATGTATGTCCTGTACAATATTGCCAGATAGTTTTTCTGAAACTACCACCAAGATGGGAGTACCTAAGTATCATTTATAAAAATAAAATCAAATTTCTAATTTCGAGGTTAAGGTGGCAAGCAAATATTCTGACATTTTAGAAAACATGAAAACTTTAATTTGATGGACAATAACTTTAGTAGTAACGTATAAAACTATAAACACTCCAGATGTCGGGATTTGTCCCCAAAGTGGACAGATTTTGGTATATCTTGCAAGGGACGTTTTTTATTGTACTTTATTTTGTCCTACGAGGAAGTCAATCGTCACTCATGGAACACTAAAGAACGATTATCATTTCCCTTGTTTACAAAGAGTAGATCCGTGAAGAATTACGAAATAGGTGCCAATAGGAGCCAAGCAGGTGGTGTTAGACGTAAATGGAAATCTCTATCTTTTTCGTGTGCATTGACTCCTTTGTCGAACTGCCCAGAGGGCCACAACAGTCATACAAACATATATGTTCATACATAGATTGTATAAGCATTTACTTTAAAGGTTTGAACATTTATTTTACATGTGTTGCGTCAAATTCGCAGTAACCTCATAACAACTTGAGAGATAAGGTGATAGCGAGTGACAATTTGTGAAAATATTTCTATGTAGTTTCAATAAATGTCATAGTTTTTTCATATGTGATTTGACATTCTGAAAACACATCTGTATGATATGCTCTGCTTACAATTTATGTTTTCTTTACAATATTATGTTATATAGCGCCACCTATGTTTCATTAAATGTACGCTTATCAAAGACACTTTTTATTGGTTTAATTTTACACTGACTACCAGAAGACGCAGTGTGTAAGACATGTCTCGGCTATATTCAATGATGTGTTTAATGAAACATAGATGGCGCAACATAACGTCGAAGTCCTTACAGAAAAAGTCGACGAATCGATTTTACATAATATATATTATTAAAACCTAAAAAATCAAAAAGTAATCTATTAATTATATTATCCCAGCAAAAATAGAACTTCCAAAGAAGCGAAAAAGAAGTAGAATTTAATCCATGGATGTATTCAAAAAAATACCTAAAGAAGTTATGATTTTAACACAGGTTTGTCAAAGGAGGGATGTCCTTCTTATTTGATTTCAAATTCACTATATCTGAAGTCATTCTCAGGAAGTAATTTTTATGTTCGTTTTTTAGAAGTTATTAGGAAGTTATTTTTAGAAGTTATTAGGAAGTATTTTAGCGGTAACGGTTGTCAACCTTGAGTTTTGCTGTGACTCAGTGAAAATGCTAAAACTGTAGAAACATATACATATATATGTAGGTCAATCCCATAGTCTGGACTATAGATAAGAATATTAATTGAAATATAGACAAGGCTATAGTCGGGATTACAGACGCGACCATAGTTAGGACTATAAACAGAGCTATAGGTATTACTAAAGTCTGAACTATATATACTACTATAATCTGGACTATAAATACGATTATAGTATGGAATATAGACACGACTTATAGACAACAGACATCAGATTATAGACTATAATCTGGATAAAAGTCAAACTTATGGTCTGGACTATGTCTAGGCTTTAGGTAATACTATAGTCTGGATTATTGACAATATTATTGTCTTATTAAAGTTTGGACTAAAGACAAGACTTATAAACAAGACTACAGCTTTTACTATAAAGCGTGCTATAGTCGGGACTATAGACTAGACTTTAGACAATACTTTAGTTTGGACTAGAAGTAATGTCTGCATTATTAACAATACTATAGTCGGGACTATAAACAAGACTATAGCTTGGACTATAAACCGTAATATAGTCGGGACTATAGGCAGTACTATAGTCTGGACTATAGACTGGACTGTAGACAATATCATAGTCGGGACTATAAACAATACTATAGTCGGAACTATAGCTTGGACTATAGACTTGATTGTTAAACTCGAGGATTTTCAACATCAAACATTATACTGAACTATAGACACGATAATAGTCTGAACTATAACAAGAATATATAGTTTTGATTATGGACAATAAACAAGACTTTAATCTTGGACAAGACTGTAACTTGCTCCACCTTAAAATTTGTTAAAGGAGTTTTAATTAATGTTGACATAAAATATAAACTTGAAGTACTCCAGAGTTGTGTGTATGAAGAGAAGTAAAACAAAAGATTTATTTATTATTTTATATGCGTTTGATGCGTTTAGCTGGAACAATGAACTGAAGTGTTTGATTTTCAAAGGGTTGTTTTAATATTCATTTTTTTAAATTTAAGTTTTTTTGTATTTAAACGCAATTTTTATTTTTTCTTTTAAAATTTCATTTACAAAGATTTTACATTGTACAATGAGTTATAGAAGTATTTGGAAATTTGTATAATCTAAACGCAATATTGTCTGTTATGTGAAACTTCTTTAAAATAGTGATTGGATATGAAATATTATATGAATTGTTAGCAGTTAAAGGGCACTTCACACGATCACACTTTACGTCTACAAAAAATTTTGACAGATCATATAACTTGTGTGATCGTGTAAAGCCAGTTTTAATAAAATGAAGAGAGCCATACGACTGTCAAATTTTCCAAATTTTCTCTCTCAATGTGTGATGGTTCCATTACATATTGCGTTTAGACGATTCTACACAAAATTTTGACTGATCATATTACGTGTGTGATCGTATAAAGCCGGTTTTAATGCGATCTGCTTGTTTTTTTAAATCATTTAATAAAATGAAGAGAGCCATACGACTGTCAAATTTTCCATTCGTATTCTCACGTATCTCAATGCGTGATGGTTTCATTATATATTGCGTTTAGACGATCCCATCCTTACTCTTCTACTCTAAATTTTTGACAGATTATATTACTTGTGTGATCGTGTAAAGCCATCTTAAGTACTCCCAATGAGAGTCTTTTTCGAAAATTACTTTAATGCTTATAAATCTCTTGTTTATTTTCAATATTATCAATAGTCCCTTGATTTCTCAAAAGTAGTTGGTTGCCTTTTCTATTCGAATCGATTTCAATGTTTTATTCTGAGTCAGTTGCGGTTATTATTTGTATACTTGTAGTAATAAAATATTTTCTTTTAATTTCACATTGTAAAATTACATTTTATTACTTGATCTGTTATCTGAATACTTTCTGAGAGATAAGAACATAGCAATTATAAACGTAAATTAATTCCAAAAGAAAATGAAAAGCTTCGTCTTGTATTTAATACTTTCACTAATTATGGCGGCTTTTTCAAGTAAAGTACATATTTTAGAAAACTGATATTTAACAAACCTTTCAATCACTTTCATTTAATTTCAGCCAATGATCCACAGCATTGCTTTGATGTTTTGGAAATTACTCAAAAATCGGAAATAAAAGAGTTCTCTGAAATGTCATTCATAGAAACTGCAAATACAGCTTTAACTGAAGATATATTTAGTTGTTTTCTAGAGGAATCGCGTAACAGTGAAGGCGATAAAAGTGAAACTGAAAAATACTATGATATTTACAAGAAATGTAATGAATATATACAGAATAATAATGAACCGATTGGTAGTCGACAATTTAAAGAATTAACTAAATTGGGTTTGTCACCTGCTCTGAACACTAATATACAAAATAGAATAAAATCAAAAGAAATGAAAAATAAGGAAGGCATCTTACATATCGCAAAAGATATGGCGAAAAGCATTGAGAATAGTTTGGAATTTAAAAATTACAAAAAGTTTATTTTACAACAACTTGGAGGTCCCAAATTAAAACATGTTGGTTATGATGAGAGGAATGAAAGAATTAATAGAAATTCTGGCCAGAAATCGGCTTATTTGGATATTTCCTATATAATGCTCTTTCAATATTTATGTTTTTTAACTATTTTAATGTTTTCGTAGAAATTGTAGTCTAATAAAATGTGTATTATTATGCGTTATAATCGGTCGATCGATAGCGGAATTAAGATTATAAAACATATATGAATTTCATTCTTTTTTCAATATATCTAGTTCGAAATGTATGAAGAATAATAGAAAAATAAAATATAACATCATAGACTTACTCATTTTGAAGAGGCTTCTTTTCCTGCATTCCTTAGGGTCATCCTATAGAATCATTGTGGTTCTACACACCGTTTCAATTCAGTTCATTGCCATGTTGTTCTCATAATCCATGTCTTATTTTTTGGAATGCATGTGTGCATATAAGCCGTGATACACGGTTGTCAGATCTTACATCGTTGTCAGTAAAATGTTCAAAAAATGTCTAATAATCGGCTGAACTTACAAATAAGAGGAGTTTGCTGTTAGTTTTGATTGTTAGGAGAATGTAAACTACATCAAATCCTAGGCCACGTTCGGGATTGTTGAGTGCTTCTTTATATGAAAAATTATTTGTTAAAACCTTACAATATAGTTTTAACTAAATGTATTATCGTTCGATTTACAGAAACTCAGTGTTTTGGACGTAATAACTAAAAATTTTCAGTTTTCTCCATATGTTTTACATTATCCCTATGTCCAATTTTGAATAGCTATACCTATAATCCTGAGTGTCTACTTATAATATATATAATATCATAGACTTTCTCATTTTGAAGATGTTTCTCTTCCTGCATTCCTTAGAGTCATCCTATAGAATCATTGTGGTTCTACACACCTTTTAAATTATCCAAGAGATCTCATTGCGTCGAATGGTTTTGCGTTCGTTAGGATAACCACCTCGAGCTTACGTCACTTTGGCTCTTTCGTTGCCAACTACTCCCGCGTGGCTTGGTATTCATATCATGTAAAACTTTCATATAGGGGAGTATTCGGTCAAAGTTTTCTTACATCATTACCTAATATCTTTTTGAAAGTCCATAGCCATGTTGTTCTCATAATTCATGTCTTATTATACCCTACACCACTATAGTGGGGAGGGTATTATACGTTTGTGCTGATGTTTGTAACATACAAAAATATTGGTCCAATACCCACCTTAAAATATACCGATCGATTCAGAATCATTTTTTGAGTCGATTAAGACATGTCCGTCCGTCCGTCTGTCCGGCTGGCTGGCTGGCTGTCCATGTAAACCTTGTGCGCAAGGTACAGGCCGCAATTTTCAAGATAATTTGATGAAATTTGGACCAAGCATGTTTTTTGGCACAAGGACGAAGCCTATTGAAAATGGTTGAAATCGGTCCATTATTTCACCTAGCCCCCATACAACCGTACCTCCCGATTTGAACTTTTTATGCTATAATTACGTCAAATATTCTGCTATCTCTCTAAAAATTGGCACAAATAAGTTTTATATAAGTATAAATGATACTGCAGATTTTCGTAAGGATCGGCCTATATTTGACCCTAGCCCCCATACAAACCCCCCTTCAAAAATGACTTAAACGTCTAAAATTTACTTGAAACCATTTGTATCGCAATGAAACTCAACAAAACTAACTGTTATTTAGAAATATATCCTTTTCCCAAATTTACCGAGGATCGGCCCATATTTGACCTATATAAAGCCTCATTTAGAAATTTTAGTTTTTTATCAATAAATGGCTTAAATATTTTGGAATTATGGTAATATTCAACATAAAAGTTTCTTTACAAAAAATAAAAATTTCATAAAAGTAAAAATTGTAAAAAAATACTCATGGTGTAGGGTATCATATGGTCGGCCATGCCCGACTATACTTTCCTACTTGTTTTTTGGAATACATGTGTGCCTATAAGCCGTGATACACGGTTGTCAGATCTTACGTCGTTGTCAGTAAAATGTTCAAAAAATGTCTAATAATCGTCTGAACTTACAATTTTTCTTTTGCAACGCTGTCAGAAAAAGCATTACCGAAAATATTGCAAGACAAAATTTGTAAGTTGATAACGTTGTAATATCTAACAAGTTTGTTACTTTATTTTTAGTGGCCTCCGGTAGGTTAGTGGTTACAGTTCTAGTCTGGTGAACCGGAGGATGTGGATACGATTGCCACCTAAGGCACTGGTTAAGGGGGCGTCCAACAGGCCCACAGGCTTAGATGTATTTCTTCTTTAATTATCAGTTCAAATATTGTATTTCGAACAGAGATAAAAACCGATGCAAAATGATCGGCGGCTCAATCATTTTCGGTCGGCGGCTTATTATGGAAAATATCGGCGGCGGCTAAATTTTCGCCTCAAATTAACTTTTACGTCAAAAATTGACTTTAAAAGCGTTAATTATATTGAAATATCTCTGCATATAGAAACCTATCTTTAAATAAGTTTTTTTTTGCAGAAAACGGATATTATTATAGTAGTTTTCACTATTTTAATATTAGCACAATATTGTGTAGCAACTCATTTCAATTTGCCATAAAAATTTAAAAAAGTGGCAACTCCATACAGATTGGTTAAATTATTTACTGAAATACATATGCGATTGCAATCTTTATCAGCGGCTACGTTTAAGACGACTTAGCTTTTGAGCCAAAAGAAGTCGGCTGCAACACAGCTTGCAAAATATTACCGATGGTTAGCTGCTGTCTATTTGAGCCGTCTCGGCTTGTATCTCTAATGGCGAATCATGTAAGTAATTGGAAATTGAAGAATGAGAGCGTAAAAGTCGAATAATAGCTTTGTGTGAACAGGGTATTATCTAATCGAATCTATTTCGATGTTTAATTCTGAGTCAGTTGTGGTTGATATACATAAATAGTAAAAAAAATACTTAGCTTTAGTTAAATTATACTTTAATATTAGATTATATATTTCATATTAATAGTTGTTCAGTTATTAGTGTACATTCTTAGTGACCATACCACACTACATCTGCATTTATCCAATAATTCTAATTTATTTAACAAAATGAAAAGTTTAATTCTATTGCCAATACTTTCACTAATTATGTCAGTGGTAACAGGTAAAATGCTATAGTTTAGAAAAACTAGAATGATCTCTTCTTAGAAAAATTCTAATAATTTAAAATTTTTTTAATATAATTTTAGCCGATGATCCCCAAACTTGTTTTCATATTTTGGAAATTACCCCAAAATCAGAAATAGTAAAGTATTCGAAAATGTCATTTGTAGAAACAACAAATAACGCTTTGGCGGCAGATATGTTCAGTTGTATGCTAGAGAAATCGCGTTATAATGGCGGCGAAAAGAGTAACACCGAAAAGTCCTATGACATCTATAAAAAATGTATAGAATTTTCAAAGTTTACCAGCACACCAATTGCTATACAGCAATTAAATGAATTAATTCAATTGGGTTTGCAACCAGTTTATATCAATTATCTACGTGATGGAATCAAAACATATGAAATTAAACATATTAAGGAAAGTATTAACTATATTGCAGAAAAAATGGAGATAAACATTGAAAAAAGTTTGGAGTTTAAAAATTATAAAAAGTTAATTTTAAAAAAACTTGAGGAAAAAGAGGAAAGTGTTAAAGTGAAGCATGTTGGTTATGTTCAAGGAATGAGAGATCAAGACGCCAAAGAAATAAATAATGATGAACAGAATCTATTTAAAGTTATAGCATTTAGTAAAAATTCTGGCCATAGTTTGAAATTTTTAAGGATTACCTATAATATATTCTTTAAATATTTATGTTTATTATGTATTTTTAAGTTTTTGTAAAATTTTGATTCTAATAAATAGTTTCGAATAATTAATAATTTTTAATCGGTCGCTATTAGGCAAACTGGCGAACGCGTCATCAATATGTACTGGTACACGATCATCGGACGGGCCTGATCACATACCAGATACAAAACATGTCGGAAGCTTTGAAACGATGCTCCCAGATATCTTAGTCCAGCGAAACATTAGAGCAAATACCTGCAGAAATCCGTTGTTACACGGATGGCTCTAAATTGGAGGACATAGGAGGCCTTGGTTCTATATCGAATACCCAGACCCAGAAAATGCCGGAAACATTTAAACGCTGATCCCAGCTATCTTGTTCAAGCAGAAGATTAGAGCAAATACCAGAAGGAATCCATTGTTACACGATTTACTCTAAATTGGGGGTGCCAGGGGTTCTATATTAAATACCCAGTCACAGAAAATGTTGGAAACATTGAAACGCTGATCAAAGCTATCATAGTCTAGCGGAACATTAGAGCAAATACCAGCAGGAATCCGTTGTTAAACAGATGGTTCTAAATTGGGGAACAAAGAGGGCCCGAGGTTCTATATTGAATACCCATATACAGAACATGCCGGAAACATTGAAACGTTGATCCCAACTATCTTGATCAAGCAGAAGATTAGAGCAAATACCAACAGGAATCCGTTGTTACACGTATGACTTTAAATTGGGGGATAAAGAAGGCCTGAGATTCTATATTTAATACCCAGACACATAACATGTTGGAAACAATAAAACGCTGATCCCAGCTATCTTGTTCAAGCAGAAGATTAGAGCAAATACCAGCAGAAATCCGTTTTTACTCGGGGTTTTCGGGTTCTATATTGAATACCCAGATACAGAACATGTTGGAAACATTTAAACGCTGATCCCAGCTATCTTGGTCAAGCGGAAGATTAGAGCAAATGCCAACAGGAATCCGTAATGCTTAAAGCCAATACAATTTGGGCGATATCAGGTGATAGAATTAAATCTAAACCCGTATTGGATTGTAAGAAAGCTTTACCTTACTCTCTCAGAGGTAAAGTTTACATCATATGGGTACCCGGCTACTGGGGGCGACGAAAGTGCGAATGTAATAGCTTTAGAGGGAAGTGTGCACGAGGCAGTTAACCTGACAAACGCAAAACCATTCGAAGCAGCAAAAGCTGAATTAAAAATATGGGTAAGATAAACCCATAAGACTTCTTGGAGTAATGAAACGGTGTGGTAGAACCACAAATATCCGGGTGATTCTGATAAGAGCAAGACGAGAAATCTTCTCTAAATGAGCCTGAAGTCCATGTTAGTATAATGGTGCGTATTCCGAATGGACACAAGGGATTACGAGCACATGTATGCAAACTTGGACGTGGAGATTCAAACGAATGTAGAGTATATGATGAAATTCTTAAACACTTTCTTTGTCACTGTCATGAACCACTTTCATGATTATCAAAATCTTATTTTTATTAAATTCTGTATATATGGTCCATAATTGACACAAGCTTATTTGATATAACCACAATTATCTGATACTCATTTCAAAGTCGATATATGTTTAAAAAGTAAATCCACTAAAGGAGTAACGTGTGTTTTCAATTTCCGAAATGGTCGATCCAAAATTACCAAAATCTGTTATGTTTAAAAGGTTTTGAAGAATTATTTAAAGAAAATATTTAAATTATTGTGATATTCATTATTAAGAGCTATTTTTGTATTGATTTATATAAATTTATTTGAGGTTTGAGGTATTTGAGGTTTTCAAGGTCAGTATCAGAGTCCGTACATAAATATACATAGCAATAAAATTAATTCAATAAATTAATAATAAAAACATTGCTAAACTTTTAAACAAATAGAAATTAAACTAAATCTTTTTATCTCCCAATTTTGTAATAGATTATTTCTCTTGAACAGCTCTATTATCGATTTCAATGGATTCCTATGCATACATTTCCCAAAAATAAAATAATAAAAATATTAACATGATTTAATGCATTAGACTGGAAATACTCCCAGCATCATCATCCCTTAAGGAGCATAACAATAAAAAAATAAAATATTTTCGTAAATAAATTCTAAGCTAAACGAAAAACATCTAAAAAAGAAACTCAACAAAATTTGAACGTTTAGAAGAATTAACCCTTTTTTCTATAAATTGGGCAAAGGAGCGAAAAAAGTGCATTTTTTTAAACTGACATAAATAACTAGGACTCACACTTTCATTATATCTGCTGTTCATTTAAATACAGTCAATGTGTAGTCAAGATACGTATGTATGGAAAGTAAAGTAACAATTTAACAGCAAATGAATTTTTAGCTCAAAGCAATCATTTTACTGCATTAGGGAATACTCCTGCCCCAAAATAGTATGTTATGAAAAACGTATCGATATCGATATGTACGGTATAAGACCAAGTGTCTAAAAGACAGGTCAGGATAAACATTTGTGGTATTTTTTCGTACTTACAGTTACTAACATAACTTAAGCTATAATGAATTTATGTTTATTGGATCAGTATGATGAAATTTAAAATACATTCTCAATTATCCGAAAACTATAGCTTAAATCCAAAGAAATACTCCTATCGGGTCGTTTCGCGCAATAGTATTTACTGAATGTATTACCGTCCGATGCATAGAAAGTCAGTTTTCAGGATAGAAGTAATTCCTTAGAATTTCTAATCAGTGTTCGTGAGAAAAGATATTTTTTAAATTTAGAATAAGCCTCACTGTTCTCATGCTCTAAAGTTCGTCTGATTCCTCCCGACCAAATTTGTGTAGGCGTGCGTGGAATCCTGTCATTTTGAAGAAGCATTTAGTTAGGGTCTTTATGGTTCTATCCACCATTTCATTCAAAATAGACATTATGAGATTCTATAATTCAAATCTCTTTGCGTCGAATGGTTTTGCGTTCGTCCGGTTAACTACATCAAGTTTGAAGCTGGTACATTCGCAATTTCGTTGCTGAATATTCCCATATCTTGTAAACCTTACCTTTGGGAGAGTATTCGGTTATTTCTTCAAGTGATAACGGTTTTTGCTAAACTCCTATTGGCAAAATATTTGTTCTTATCCAATTTACGCATTCCTTTATTGCTTTTACTTCTGCCTATAAACTAGTGTTGAGGTTAGATAATCGGTAGTATGTATATTTCGTATTCCGAATATAGAATGTACAACCCCAGGTCCGTTCAATTTAGAGCCATCCATAAAGAAACCGATTTCTATGGGTATTCGATACAATGTTTTACTTAAGTACGACATTCTATCTGAGATCAGTGTTTCAAAGTTACCGGATCGGATAAGTCCGATGATTGTCTATGGCCTTTCCTTGTCTATAGTATACATTGATGTTGATACTTGTCCTATAACCGCTTTTGATCAGTTTGCTTTTCGGTTTAGCAAAATTTATCTACCTCTGTACTCCCCCCGGGGGCATGTTACCTTGGTGAAATCTTCACCTTGGTGTTATTACAATAACGGGGAAAAGAGGTGCTGGTAATGTTAAAAGTATCCTTGGCTTCGCTTTAGAATGATTTGCCATGGGATCTAACCAGATAATCTGCTACTGGTCACTTGGTTAAAGGTTCCTTCGGGATCCACACAGTGGCTGTGGTTCAATACCCAAAATCGCAAGGAGAGAACAGACCAACTGCTCTGGATTCTTGAACCCGTTGCGAATCACTTACTCTTCGCGTAGTAGGTCGCAAGTATAATTTTCAGGTTGACACTGGGAAGTTGCCCTTTATCCCGAAGATCGTTCTTTATGGTCTGAGGATGGGACTAATGTAAGTTGGTGAATGATTGGAACGAATATATCCTCTGCACTCCAGGAGGCTAGGACTTAAGTTTATCATTCGGTCAACGTCTAATAGAAGAGCGTCTGCAAAGTTTATGTTGAAATAAATGTTTTTTGTTACGTACTATAATAACGGTGCATGTAGTAAAGTTAACCACTTACAATTTTCCAAAACAATGTTTTATTTTTTTACTACAAAGTTAAATCAAGTTTAACGCCTAAATGGATGTTTAACTGCGTTAAAAGTATAAGTGCATATTTTCACAGAAAATACAAAATAAACAAAACAAATGCGATAAACACCAAAGTATTTTGAACAAACGTACCTACTTATACCGGAGACACAAGCAAATTGATCGGAGGCGGAGTAATCATTTTCGGTCGATGGTGGCGGTTTATTATAGAAAATATCGGCGGCGGCTAAATTGTCGGCTCAATTTAACTTTTTTCAGAATTGAATAATCTCTCTATAATAGTCTGTTATATAGGAACCTGTCTCTATGTAAGTTTTTTCTGCAGAAAATTGATATTATTACAGTATTATTATGTGGCAACTCTTTTCAATTTGCCATAAACATTTAAAGTGTGACAACTGCGTTTAAATTGTTTAAATTATTTTCGTAAATAAATGTCCGATTCCAATCTTTATCAGCGGCAACGCTTAAGCCGGCTTAGCTTTTGAGGAAAAATAAGTAGATGACGGCGCGACTTACAAAATATTACCGACGGCCAGGCGCCGCCGATTTAAGCCGTCTCGGATTTTTATTTCTGAATTATACAGATCTAATAACAAGAATTATCCTGTTTTCCATTTCCAACTTTTTTTTTTAAATGACAAATGAAAATAAAGTTAAAACATTTAGAGTGAAATATTTAACTAAGTAACACTGTTAACTTTATACATTATTATGCCGAAAGTTAATATATAGAACACAAAAATTTAAGCAATTTTCTAAATGTAATTTTTCTTTCTAGAGATCAACTATTTAAGTTAATACATCCTTATACTATCGCCAATTATTAAAACAATTGTTTTTGGAAAAGTAGGACACAAATTATGCAAGACCAAATTTACAATGTCGTAAGCTTTCTTTTTTCATTGTTTAATCATATAAAAAACATCAAATGAACCAAACAACAACCATCGAACAAACATCAATATGAAGCATTAATTTTTATTAGCTTCCGTATCTACTAAATAAAGAAAATAACAAAATGAAATAAAAACATAATTTTCAAAATGAAGTTGTTGTTTAGTTTTTCTTTTTGAAATCATAACGAAACGAAGGATTTAAATTGTAAATAGGACTACGAAAAATATAAGCAGTAGCATCCAACTAAAAACATTAAATATACGAGATGGCGCCATAGTAAATTTTATCAAAAGTAGTTGTTGTTTAAAAGCGAGCATCATACGAAAATTATGATGGCAGTCAGGCAGTTACAACGCAACGCCATTCGATTTCGTTACACACACATAGATACGCTGTAAAATGAAGTTAATATGTTTGTAAAACAACATAAAAACAATGTCAATGTCATGTTGTAGTGTTTCAGAATTGTTTTTTTTTGGGTTAGATTAATCGGTTACTTAGTTCTGGTGGAAAAATAACAACAAAATTTTGATATCGTTTCAGTGCTGCTACGAAATAAGGAAGAGTTAGCTTGGTCCTCTAAGGAGTGATACTGCAGTAAAATCTTATTAAAGTTAAAGAGAATTTCTTCTACCAATAAGGATAAGACAAGACAAAGAATCACTTGCAAGACGAAAACTTATTCCACTGGTAACGTTGGAGGAGAGAAAGGCATTTTCAAGAAACTTTTGAAATAACGATAGTAAAAGATAAGGAACGGCCTACTTTCGCTGGGTTTTTTATCATCCATAAGTTAAGTATCTTTGACGACTCAAATTTATATATTCTCTGGCTATTTCTGGCCCTTTGATTAACTTCCGAGATGTAAAATTCAATTCTATTTACAACTACGCAGATGACATGGCCTCTGTTGAGTCGGCAACAGCAACTAGGAACCCAATCGGTTGACCAAAACATGGATCCATTAAATAATCTGAGGATTTGTTCTTATTTGAAGAGAACACAGTGCGGTCAATTATATTGGTAACAGAAGGAAAATTCATTGGTATCTCTTGTATAGGATACCTTATATCACTTGTATAAGATACCTTATATACATCACAATAGAACCCAGCACACTTCCTATTTACTGGATACACTCATTGAGAATAATATCCGACACAATCTAGGTACACGGGTGGGTTAAGGGCCGCATACTCCTAAATCCATCCCGTGTCATATACATCCATCCCGTGTCTCATACATTTTCCACAGTCACTCGTCTGTGGGGTAACTGTGGTCTCAGCAACCTTACAGAACTTATATCGAATTATGGAATTTTACGTACATCAGTCATTAAACTACATTATTCACCCTTTAATTTGGGTTTAAACCATTTTTCTTGTCTTTTGTCAAGATAACATGCCCCAGGAGGGAATCAAAAAGTCCCGCCTAAAAAACGGTCAACACTTAAAAAAGTCGAAAATAAAGGAACATACATATCTGCCAGTTATTGAAGAAAGATCAGGGAAACCACTGCTCTTAAGGGAATATGATCAGATATTCAGAGTAAAAGGTCCAAGAGATTAGATGTTTTGAAAATAACGCATAAAACATAATAATTATTTGGAGTTATTTGGAGGTAAAGAGCATTTCCCCCCCATTTGTTGAGATAATATGAGGGAAACTGTTTGCTAGAGGGCCACTTAACTTTAGGTTGAGTAGAAGATTCTTGAGGCTGCTGTTCTAATCATTAGATAAACACACTAGGGGTTTTGAATAGGTGCCGATTTTAGTATGTTGTCGGGATGTAAATACCATTTCTCTCATTTATTGACGAAAGTTCAGAGAGGTTGCTGCTTTAAAAGGGAAGAGCATCGGAAGATGTCTAAGAGAGGTACTAAATTTAAAGTTGTGCAGCTTAGAGTAAGGACAAGTTATTTGGATTTAAGGAGGAAAGTTAAGGTAGGCTACAGCTCTAAAGATCTTCATAGTAAAAAGTTCAGTAGATATTTTGAAAGAGGGTTATTAAGGAAAGAAAAAGTTATTCGATCGCACCTTATATATACTCACCTTATATACTCGCAATTTTATAGATAATTCAATGAAATTTAGTACATGATCTTCTATTGTCCCAAGGACGAATCCTATTGAAAATGGTTAAAATCGGTATATTCTTTCACCTAGTCCCCATACAACTGTACCCACGAATAGGGCTTGTAAACTTTGTAATCAAACTACAGGTCTCAATTTTGGAGATAATTCAATGAAATTGGGTAGGTGATCTTCTATGATACCGTATACAAAGCGTATTGAAAATGCTTAACATCGGTCCATTATTCCACCTAGCCCCCATTCAACGGAACCCCAGAATAGGGTTTGTAAACTTTGTAATCAAACTAAAGGTCGCAATTTTTGAGATAATTAAATGATATTTGGCACATGATATTCTATGGTTCGTAGACCAAGCCTGTTGAAAATAGTTAACATCGGCCCATTTTTTAACCTAGCCCCCATACAACTGAACCGCCGAATAAGGCTTTTAAGTTTATAATTATGTTTAATATACTTGTATCTCTACAAAAAACTGCAAAACCAAGTTCTATACTTTACACATATGATTCGAATAATCAAAAACACTAACATGCAGTAGTGTTTAATATTAAATGATTCAAATAGACTTTATTAGGAAAGGATGGATGCCAGGGAAATGTAAAAGCATTACAAAACTAAATATGTATATAAAAAATGCGAGCTTAGCACAAAACTAAACAAAAGCGAACAAAAACAAAATATAAAATAGCTGAATAACCAGCATCATTACAAACAGGCACTTCAATCTCCATAGTAATGGAAGACACTAGTACACAGGATGAATGAGAAGAAGAGCAACCACCAGCATAAGCAGAGGAAAAACGCACAATTCTTTTTTAAAATACTATGGAGTGAAACACAACCTAGTTTTATTTATTTTTTTTTTTCAAAGTTTTCTCTACTAAAAGTTTTAATGTACATTTCTATATGTATTGTATGTATGTGCTAAAAATATGCGTTGGTGGTTGTGTATAAAATATCAGCAAATCTGCCATACACCCAACTACTTTACGAGAATATAAACCCCCACTCATTCCTAACCCCCCACCAAAAAATAAACTAAAGTATCTATGTACGTATATATGTAAGTGTAAATAGTGTGATGTAGTGCATACACATAGTGGGCTTAAAAATGTTCCGATACGTATAGAAAAATGGTATGCGTTCTCCCCTTCACATCTAATGGTACAACATTTCGTCTCCCTGGTGTATTTTATTTTTGTTGTATTTGTATTTTATTTGGATTCTAGGAAAAAGTTCAAAATCTGTCAGGATAGGAACAACTACAAAAACAATGATAAGCAAGAACTAAACATAAACATAAAATTGCGTGAATTTTGAAAACAACTCAAACTATATCGTGTAGGCGCCATAGGCACATTTATTTTGTTGTTTTTGTTTTCTCTTTTTTTCGAACTTAAAAAAGTAGAAAAATAAACTACAGTGATATAAGGATAAATACATATATATGTGTATATGTATGTACGTATCCTTATTAATACTTGCACATAAATATTTATATGTTTGAATGTAGGAATGTGTATATGTAAGTATGAGTATGAATGCGTAACGCACAAAACTTTTTACAAAAACACACATTAACATGAACATTAGGGTGTCATTTTTAATATTTTTGAAATTTGGATCGAATACCAAAAAATAAAGTGGCAAACACTTGTGCTATGATACGATGTGATTTTAACCCTTTCAAGCACAGAATTAAATCGCAGGACTTTTAATGGATGTGACTTCAATGATAAATGTTTTCGAAGGATATCGCAGGATATTATCCTTTTTTAGCATGTAGTGACAAAAAAAATTCAAAAAATAACGTTTTTCTTTAAATAACCATTTATCTTAGAAATTCCTGTACACGTGAGAGAGTTAATGTGATCAATGCTTACAAATGTATACCCGACATCACCAGTATAGTGGGCAGTGTATTATGCGTTTGACCTGACGTTTGTAACACCTACAAATATTGGTCCTACACCCACCTTAAAGTATAGCAATCGGGTCTGAATCACTTTCTGAGTCTATTTAGCCATTTTCGTCTTGGTCCTACAGTATACCAATCGGGTCATAATCACTTTCTGAATCTATTTAGCTATGTCCTTCAGTCTGTGTAAACCTTGTACGCGCTCTATACGTCGCAATTTTCAAAAAAATTTTATGAAATTTGGCACATAGTCTTCATTGACTCTTTTTTGAGAACGAAGCCTATGGTTAAATGGTTATAATTAGTTCATTATTTCGTATAGCCCCCATACAACTTTACCTCTCCAAATAGGGCTTTTGTATATTCTATATTATTTTCGTTTGTCCAATTTTGTATAGTTGTGCCCATAAGGATGTAAGTCCACTATGAATACATAATATCATTTAAACCTAGGGCTTAGTTCTCGTTATTGCACTTTCTGTGAGTATCCCATAGGATTCTTAACTCAGATTTCATTGCATAGAAGCATTCGTTAGCTTAATTTTCTCAAGGCCTCTTTCCTTTCTGATATTGTCTACTATGCCGAGTAGTTTGGAACTCAAATGATGCAAAACATACTACTAGAAGAGTTTGCGGTTATGTCCGTCTCCCTTATGATTCAACGCAGTTGGAAAATATTTATCTTAACTTATGTTTTCGCCATATTCCCGAAGTATAAATATTTCGCTTTCCAAGCTTTCAATGTACATATATCAAAAAAACCCGTTATGTTTCCAGTTTATAGCTATACGAGTAAGAACAGATACCCGTATTTATTTGTGATAAAATATTTTATTAAAAACACCCTTACTGAAAATGTACCAGTACAGAGTATGACTCCCACACATTCTTTATTTTTGAAGTAAATTGCAAACTTATAAAAATACACTCGAAACTTGTAACAATTGTCGTGGTTTTGTATATAAACACATACATATATGTTCATACACATAACTAAGTATATGAATAAAATAGATCTAAGTTAAAGTTAAGCATTAGTTTGGCGCCAAAATGCCATTTTCAAATGAAAGAAAATGCCTATTGACTGTAATCAATTTAGGAAATATAAGTTTTTATTGCAAAAAATCAAGATACATGTCTTGCTTAATATTGTTCACTAACCTACTTAAGGGATTTGAGGTCAAAAGTTAAAAGATATAGATTCCAATGTATATCATTAAAATAATATACATATATTTTAAAACGTATTTTAAAAAATATAATATATTAATTAATATTAATGCTTATGATTTTTTTATTCCTTGTCGAAAATGAAATTTGAATTATTTGTAGGATTTTTTGCCGCAAATCTGTACAGATAGATAGATAGATAGATAGATAGATAGATAGATAGATAGATAGATAGATAGATAGATAGATAGATAGATAGATAGATAGATGATAGATAGATAGATAGATAGATGGATAGATAGATGGATGGATGATAGATAGATAGATAGATAGATAGATAGATAGATAGATAGATAGATAGATAGATAGGTAGATACTTAGATAGATAGATAGATAGATAGATAGATAGATAGATAGATAGATAGATAGATAGATAGATGGATAGATAGATGGATGGATGGATGGATGGATAGATAGATGTATAGATGGATGGATAGATAGATAGAAAGATATATAGATAGATAGATAGATAGATAGATAG
The DNA here is from genome assembly GCF_022045245.1 of Lucilia cuprina. Lineage (NCBI taxonomy): Eukaryota > Metazoa > Arthropoda > Insecta > Diptera > Calliphoridae > Lucilia > Lucilia cuprina. Next base: position 21,134,071 of record NC_060950.1, read on the forward strand.
ATAGATAGATAGATAGATAGATAGATAGATAGATGAAAGATAGATAGATAGATAGATAGATAGATAGATAGATAGATAGATAGATAGATGGATAGATAGATAGATGTATAGATGGATAGATGGATGGATAGATAGATAGAAAGATATATAGATAGATAGATAGATAGATAGATAGATAGATAGATAGATAGATAGATAGATAGATAGATAGATAGATAGATAGGTAGATAGATAGATAGATAGATAGATAGATAGATAGATAGATAGATAGATAGATAGATAGATAGATAGATAGATAGATAGATAGATAGGTAGATATATAGATAGATAGATAGATAGATAGATAGATAGATAGATAGATAGATAGATAGATAGATAAATAGATAGATAGATAGATAGATAGATAGATAGATAGATAGATGGATAGATAGATAGATCGATATATAGATAGATAGATAGATAGATAGATAGATAGATAGATAGATAGATAGATAGATAGATAGATAGATAGATAGATAGATAGATAGTTGGAAAGAAAGTTAGTTAGTTATGTAGGTAGTTAGTTTATTAGTTAGTTAGTTAGTTAGTTAGTTAGTTAGTTAGTTAGTTAGTTAGTTAGTTAGTTAGTTAGTTAGTTAGTTAGTTAGTTATTTAGTTAGTTAGTTAGTTAGTTAGTTAGTTAGTTAGTTAGTTAGATAGTTAGTTAGTTAGTTAGTTAGTTAGTTAGTTAGTTAGTTAGTTAGTTAGCTAGTTAATTATGTCTTAAAACTAAGATCCCTCCGGTAGAATAAAAATATCTAAATTAGTAAAATGGACTCTTTTATTTAAACTTAATATTTCTCAATCTTCTTATAGTTGCTGTTTTCCAACTACTACTTAAGTGAAATGCCTGCCTTTTTCCAAGCCTTTCCTTTTCACAACCACTTTCCTTTCATATACATACATATTTGTTAAGTTCATAGTTGTGTGTTTTTATTTAATGCAAGAAACGGAAACGGAAGTTATACCCCCAGTTCTTCAATCTCACTGTCGTTTTACATGTTTTTTTTTATTTTCTCAGTACACAAAAATATTTTCATTTAAATTTATTAACATATTAACAACATATACCACAGTAATGACAGATATTTATACTAAACTATTAATCGAATCAGATGAATATTCTGGCCTTTAAAGAAGTTAGATATCATTTTTGGATGTCATTCAGGATTGTTGTATTTTAAAATAGTGCAAATTCTTAAGTTATAAATTATCAGAGTAATCTATTGAAAGGATACGCCTTTCAATTAAAAATTTTGTTATTTTTCGATAATAACAAAAATAAATTAATATAAATATTTTTATTATTTATTATTTACAGTAGATAAATATGAATATTTTATATAAAAGATGTGCTTTAATTCTATTTAAATTTTAAATCACAAATTTTTATTTAAAATACAAAGTTTGACTTAAAAGGATATGTGTGTAATTCGTACTTTACGTGCTTATTTTTTAAGAAAATGTCAACATTTAGATAAAACATGTACATACATATGTATGTATGTGTATAAATAAAGGATAAAATCTAGACTTACTATATGTACATATACATGTGTACATATGTATGTTTGTATAATCCTTAAAAAGGAAAAAATAAATGACTAGATACTGCGTTTTATTTTTCGTTTTTTTTTGTCACGCATAGTGAGTCATGTCCCATAAATCTAAAACAAAATTACATTATTTTAACATTTGTCAAATAGCAAAAAAAAAAAGGTACAAGAAAAAGTGTGAAAAATAAATGACTGGCAACATTGCAATGCATGTAAAGTGTATATTTGTGTGTGTTTTACATTCTAACTGTTTTAGACAATATTTTCGAAAATGTTGAATATAGCACTCTGACTATATATGTATCTAGCAATTTATACAGATATAACAGCGGACCAAGACACGTCTACAAGACGTCGTTCCCATGACAATTGGATCTTCGCTCCGGAACGACCCGAGTCATACTCGGCCAAAGATTGTCAACCCAGCGACAGCTGTATCAACCGAAAGTTTTTCCCCAGGAATGAGCTATCGGCCACTGTCGAGCTGTTACAACAACATCAACAACGTCTACAAGCGTTCGGAAAAAGATCAACTTCTATTACAAGGTTCACATCAGAACTACATTGAGACTCGGAAAGTCAAACCTCGAAAAGTAGAAAGAACAATCATACAGGACTCTTCCAGCGCATATTGCAAAGACTCTGGAGTCGAGCTATCATGTTACCTAACATCAGCTCGTCACCAGCATAGTTTCCTCAAAATACACTATATTAACTCCCATTGCCACTGAGATAACGCATGGCTTCAATCAGCAAGAGTCTTGTGATACGACGATTCTAGTGGCACATGACCTGTCGAAAGTCTATGACACTAACACTTCGAAGATATTCTGCAATCCACAATACGAAAATATAGATCGTCAATTATCTGAATGGTCGTCAGTCGTTCGAAGAGTTTAGAGATAACGGCGTACCTAAGGGCAGATTATTGCCTTTATTATTTAACTTCTACCTCTTTAAACTCCGCACAACTCAAGCACTAGTGAATGTCATATTTTATGCGAACGAATAAGCAATTATAGCAACGGATCACATCGTTGATTGTATTCTGTTGCATCAAACAAATATCTTGGTGCCATTAATGATTTACCTCTACCTCCTTAAACTTCTCACACCTCTAACACTTGTGTTTTTTATATCTTATGAGGACGATTGTACAATTTTAGCGGCGGATCACAGCGTTGATGAATTATGCGTTCTGGTGCACCAAAGCTGCCAAAATGCTGCCTTCAATCAAGGACCATAACGCCATGTTAACTAAACAGTTTATTCCGGGATGTCATTGGAGTAGTCATCCCAAATTAAACAATACACACTTGTAAGCTACCCCGAGGAATATGAGGAAGGATCTTCGTATATATGATGAAAACATAAATTGTTATGTGTAGGTTACGTTTCAACGACATTCGTCTCTATGAAGCTATCAATTCCGCGGACCTAGGATATCGAATGAATGTCGTACTTGGAGGTTGCCCACTGCCTATTGCCGAGGTGAAGAAGATTCGTTCTGGCACAAATAAGATCGGGGTGAAGCTATTGGCTTAATGCCTATTCACATAGACCGTGCCGTCCCTATAGAATGTCCAGTCTGTTGTGAACCTAAACCCACCAATTTTTCAATTCCTTAGCTTACCCAACATCATTCTATCTGATGGATTTATAGACCCATTCTGTTGAAGTAGCACATTTATTTGGGCCTGGTCATTAATCCTAAAACTCCAACTTGATTATTGTAGAGTTTTAGCTGTTACAACAACAAGAGAAAATCGCTTAGAATCGGCTAGTTTGGAATATTATTGCCATACAGGATATTCCAGTCGAAAAATTATGGAAGAGTATTGCTAGAATACTATGTTGCTTAAAAAATCTACTAAAAGTAGCGGGTACCTATCTAGGGGAAGTGTAGTTCGATTATTAATCACGTTAAATTAAACGGTACTGCACAAACCTTAGAATTGAAATCCAAAAGTATCCAGCAAAAATAAAGCAAAGTACTTTCAAATGAATAACATTTATCACTACTTCAAAAGTAGCAATAAGTAAATTTGTTTACCTTTTGCGAAAGTGATCTTTAATGACTTCCGAAGAAGTGAAAATAATACTTTTTCTTCTATGCTGACTATATTTCTTTGTTTTTAATTTTGTGTGGGATAAAAATTTTATTTTTTTAAGTCAAATTACAATTTCACTTCCGAATAACTTCCAAAAAAAGTGCATAACATTTACTTCATAAGAATGACTTCAGAAGTAGTGTATTTGGAATTGAATAAAAAGGACATCCCTTCTATGACAAGTCTGTGCTGAAATAATCACTTCTTTTTCTAATTATAAATTAAAATTCTAATTCTTTTTCGCTTTTTTGGAATTTCTTTTTTTTTTGCAGGGTACTTACGCAAACCTGGAAGGTAATAAAAATCTTCGTTTGTCCTTAACAAGAAATTGTTGGCACCACTTCTGGAGAGTTAAAGTGGAGAATACAGCAGACAAACTACGCGTCTACTAGGGTGATGACAAACTCAAGTCAAAACCGTCTAGGATGTGCGAGCTACATTGGACGACCCTCTTAACACCGGCGAGCGAATGGATACAAAATATCTATCATCTATCTATCAAAATATGAATCTTTTTGATAGTCGGAGTGAAGTGGTTGACGAATCTTAAAAGAGATCTAATAGGCGTCGATATAACCGTGATCTATGATCCTAACCATACTAAAGGTAATACAAGTCAAGCTTTAGTATTAAAAGCTGCATCAGCTACAGAAAAGTATATTTTGAGAATACTAAAGTATATTGCTTTCTTAAGATTTATATAGTTTGAAAAGTCGAATCCTACTATGAATAATATGTACATATGTTTATACATATGTATGTATATTCATAGTATATATTTTATAAAAACTTAATCCAAACTGAAAAAAAAACATTATTTCTAACACATAACTTATATTTTTAACTATTTTGTAAATATTTCTCTAAAAATAAGTATTGTATATAGTAAGTAACATTATGCTGTACATAAGCTGAAAATCCTGATATAGTAACCTCCCAAAAATATCCCTTTTCTTAGGGAATATATACACATACACACGAATTCACAATATGCAAGACATTAAGAATTCTTTGCTTTTTTTGGTTGCTTTTTTATAAATTCTAAATAGTATGTGTAAGACGTAAAAACCGGGACCGTGAAAATAGAAAACGAAAGTTAGAAAAACATAATGTCGTTTCCTTAAAGGCATTGAAAATATAAACGTAGTTACTATAGTATAAGTTCTATAATATAAAAGAAAAACTTTCACTTTCAACATTTTATTTTTTTTACTAAAAACACGCACACACACACTTGTTTACTTACATACATTCAAATACATAAATAAATATAAACACACAACCATACAAATTGCATGTTTGTACAAATGTTAACGGTTGAGGTTAAACAACTTTTGTTGAAAGGGACGGATGGAAAATGTTGCAACAATATTTTATACTAAGTAAAGATAACATCTTTAAGATATACAACAACACTAACAACAAATGTTTAAGAAAATACCACAAGAAAGTTTAGAGGAAGTAGAAATCATAGAATAGAAGAAGTAAGTAAAAGGACTTGAAATTGTGCACACAAAAATGTACTCATACTAACACACATTTATATGTATGAAAGAAAACAATGACGTTTGTTGCGCAGCTGCATAAAAACATTAATATATATCCTTCAGCTTGATGCTTTGCCAAGGACATTTAAGCCATTAAACTATGAGAAAAAGCTTTGTGTGTGTGTGTGTTGTAACAACAACAATTTGTAAATATCATAAAAAGAGAACGGTTAAGTAGTATTTAATTTCGGTGAATATTTTTAGCAGGAGAAGAAAATTATATACACTCAATTGCAATTTCTATACTCGCAATAATAGCTGGAGAAAGCTTTTCACTTTAAGCAAGACATACCATTAGAGAGAAACATTATTCGCATATAAGGCGAAACATAGAGAGAGAGAAAAAGAGAGTGTGTATATGTGTTTTAGTGCCGCTATTTTTTTAACCCTTCCTTTCCCTTATGGTCGCATTGGTACATTGCATTGTCATTAATATGCCGCTAAATTTACAGCCATTGCGCAAGTCACAATATTGCGTAATTTGAAATGCGCTCTACTTCTCTCTTTCTGCTATACACTCGAATGTTATTAAAAGCTTTATTTTGCAACGTAACCTAACACTTTCACTTTTTCTTATGACGCACAGTGAGTAAAATCTCATTATCGTTGTAATTCAGAAAAATGTTTACGTCTTTGTTTATTACGCGCCAAGCCTTAAAATTCTCAAACACTTGTAATACTTCTAATGTTATTTCGTTTGCATTTTATACTCTTTTTATGAAAAATACACTTACATACATATATGTTTTGTACTTAAGTATGTATTTACTTGTAGATATATTTGTATGTATGTATATTAAATTTCTCTTTACATTTCTTTACTATATATTTTATATACATTTATTTGTATACGCTCTTGTATTTCCTTGTGTATTTATGAGCTTCCGGTTTTCAATTTTATGTTTTGTTTTTATTTTTATCGCTGCGTGTTTACAAATTGTGGATAATGTTGCCGCTTGGTTAAAAATAAAGTTGTGTAATGTCCGAGTCGAATTTTATCCTATATAGCTTTAGAATTTAATGAAGTATATGGACCTTAAATGGGAGCCATGACCAATTATAAGCCTATCCGCGGAGAGATTCATATTTAGACAAAACATATTTGTGTCGAATTTTATCAAGATAACTTTACAAAATTATATGTTGACATCCTTTTCTCAGTTTTAACGTGAGCGTATTTGAGGCAGACAGACGGACATAGCATAGCTCTGAATTTCATAAGGACCCGGAATATATATACTTTGTTGGGCCTTAGATGAATATTTCTTGATGTTACACACGGAATGACAAACATATCTACCACCACTGATGGTGGTGGAGGGTATACAAATCTCAGAGCTAGATCTTTAATATCATGCTTTTTAGTATGCTAGGACTTTACACTGATGATGCCACTTCACTTTCCTTGGAAAGTCCGAGGAATGACATGGGGCCGAACTAAAGAACCACAAAATCTGGTACTACGGATGACTAGTTGCCCACAGGACTTGTCCTGGGTAGTCAGTTGGTTGAGGTTCCTTCGGTATTCACAAAGTGGCAACAGATACCCCACAGAGGAGTGACTATGGAACTAACCGTTGGTAATGGGTTGGTGTTAAATGTATATTATATAGAATGAATGTAGGGGTATCCGGACCGTATATCCAGAGATAGTCCGTCGTTTGTTGTTCTCTTATGATTGTGTCGGATGAATATCTTGATGGATAAAAGATATCTTATGCAAGTGATACCAATGAATTGTCCTTCCTTATCCAGGTATTTTTAGAGAAAATTCTGTTAACATCAGATTTACCATAGTGTGTTCTCTGTGGGTAAAAACAAAGTTTTTTTGCTTATTTGATGGATTCGTACTTCGGTCTATGTACTGGGTGTTTTTGCATCGCTGAAGTTAAGCGACGGGACAGCAATGATGTATATATACTGAACCGGAAATTCCATAAACGTAAATTGTCACCTATGAATAGAAAGCACAGTGGGGTAGTGGTGGATCATCATAGAACCACATCGACCGTAAAATAGGCCAATCATGGCAGGTGTTTACATAAACATTCGTCTCTTAGCTGCAATAGTCTGTAATTCGATATTTTATTTTTCTATTAAATAATAAACGTTATCTAATTATCAAGATCTTTAAGGCTAATAGAGAGAAGCAAGAGCCTAATAGAGAGACAAGAGAGGAATAAACACAAATGATCCACTACTTCCAAAGAATCTGTCCCTGTCTTTAATAGAAAAGGCAAGAGTCTAATAGAGAGAATGTTCCCAGTATTCATATAAAGGCTCGAAGAAAACTCATGCCCGTCAAATTTATATTGGGCAAGGGTTCTAATTGGGAAGGCTCTCAAAGTTGTAGTTGGCAATACTTGGGGCTAGGAAAATCCATTTTTAATTCGTATATTAAAATGATTGCATGCTTTACATCAATAAGTTCATTGGATCAAAGTCTTCACATTGAATAGCAATGAAGGATATCTGCCGTCGAAAACAAGAATTTTTCTGGCATAACTATGAGACATTGTCATCGCAATGTTTTCCCGCAATTTTTTTCAATCAATTAATCTGGCAAGATTTTTCAACTACTCAGAAGCCATTTTTGCTGATGTAAATTTCCAACGAACCACAAATGATAAACATTTTCCAAAAAAAAGCATAAAAATCATAGTAGTAATGATGATGCACACTCACGCACTATTTAGAGTATAGTAGGAGTATTTTTCACACACACACATACATACATTCGCACTTGCTTTTTCTCTCTCTATCACATTTTTCGTATTCTATTCCTTTTACAACTGAAAAGCTTTTTCTAACACTCTGCAAAGCTTTCTCTACGAGAAATATTATCACAAGGAATGAGTTAGTGTAAGTGTATGTATTTTAACGCAGCTGTAATGCAAGAATCAAGGACGTTTAAGAACGCACTTTTTTCGGCCATTGCCAGAAAATATGGTAGAGAGGTAAGTGGTGGTTCATCAAGGAGTCGAGGAGTATAAAAAAAAATAAAGAAATGCAAAACACATTGCTACTCTCATGCCAAGAGGGTTGTTAAAAGTTGTTAAGGCAACTACAATAGTGACAGACACAAGGACTAAGTGTGTGACTGACGGACGGACGGTAGAACTTGTTTTGAAAAGTTGCTTGCAAAAGTTTTCTTTAAACGATGGTTGGAGACGCAGATGAAGATTGTAGAATTTAATGGGTCGGTTGCGTTTTCGGTATATGTTTGTTGCGTGAGTCAGTTGATAAAATTTTCAATGTTAATGATGGCTTTTGGTAAGGTATCAGGGGGAGAATTCTGTCGACGTTAGTATACCAGTGAATGCAAGACTTAAATATATTATAATAAATGTGTGTGTTTAAGGTCTTGTTGTTGTTGAGGCTCTACAATCTGTTTATATATGTTGTTGTAGTGTGTTTTTTATTTCTTCCTGTTCCCTTTCAACCGTTATATAGCCCCATCAATTCCCTAGAAAACCATCGCATTTCCCTTTAACGTGAATGGGTACGAATGTACTTTTGTACATAAATTTATACTTTAAGTATAAAAATATGCCTTTTTTCCTGCTTCTTGTGTGCGTGCACTCTACCTTCTCACATCTATAGTATATGGAACTAGCAGCAGTCTGCTTTCCTTTGCCTTTGTTGCTGTTACTGCTGCTGCTGCTAGTGATTCTTGTTGCTGTCGTTGCTAGTACATATTACTGCTGTTTCCTTTGTGCGTTTTTTTTGTTGGTTTGTTTGTTTTATTTTTATTTTTGCAATTTTGTGTGTTTTGTTGTCAAAAATTCTTGTTGTGTATGGTTGTTACTGTTTTTACACTCCCTTTGGGCATAGTGTATTCTGGATGGGCGGATTGGGTGGCCAACAAGAGGATTCGTTGTAATAGAAGCAACATTGAATGGCATAATGGCAGCTGACTGTTGTTGTTGGTTCGGATGGTTGTTGACTGGTTGTTAACTTTGCTTTTTGTTTGGTTTTCACTTTGTTGAATGTTGCACAGCCATAAAAATTTGTTGTAGTTTTTCCAAACAAAAAAATTCATTTTTGTTTTTGCGCATTGCGTAGTGCGTCTGTATGTATGAAAAGAAAATTACATAGAAATACATAAATACTTACGCAGATGCAGAACTTAAAAGTCGTTATTAATTTAACAATTTCTACTACTATTTGTAGTTATAATTAGCGTAAATGTATTAAATTAAAGCTAAAGTTCAGACAGCATAGGCTCAAGCCTAATGCACACCCCGACAAGGAAAAAGCAATCACTGGTCTAAAGTCAATAGAAGGGGAGACAATCCCACTATTACGTGAAATCGATATTCTGGATATACCAGAAGAACCACTCTTATGATGCCATGAAATATTGCATTCCCCATCATCTAATGACCCATTTCAGTGCATTCCTTAACCTTTTTAAGTCCACGCAACCACACTACTGAGATGACTCTGTTGTTTCGGCAACGGCACCTAGAGACATATTTGGTAGTCCGAAATACCCAACAAAATGGATCAGGATCCCTCTTTTATGAACTGACATATGTGACAAAGGAAATAGGAATTTCCAAAGTCAATAAATTCTAATAATTGCCCCGACAATTAGTCGCGTGGCATGTATCAATATATCCTGTTGAGAAGGCAACAGCACCGAAGAACTTCCCCGAAGCGAGATAAGGCATACTAAATCAATACTAATCTTCAATATATGGAGACCTTCCCGATCTTTCACCAATCATCTCATCAGTTCTATTCCATCCGTAGTACCAGATTATCTGGTGCTCTGGTTAGACCCCATGCCAAATCATTCCAAGGTGATGCCGAGGATACATTTGTCATCACCAGTTTATAGTCCCGCCAGACTAGAGGTTTTGGTAACACCTCTGTTTCCCGGGACTACCAAGGTAGAGATTTCACTAAGGTAACATGCCCCCGGGGGAACTGAAGAAAACCGAGGATATATTTTATCATCACCAGTTTATAGTCCTCGCAGACTAGAGGTATTGGTAGCACCTCTTTTCCCCCAAGATTGCAATAACACCAAGATGGAAATTTGCTGTTATATACCTCCGATGGAGACAGGAAGCTTTAAATACAGATGCACTTGATAGCAGTCAGCATGGTTATCACTCATATACTTTGTTTCGCCTTTGATCAAGAGACGTCGAGTTTATTTCATATCGATGGAATCAAATAAACAACTTATCAACAGTTGTTGACTTAAAAGTTTCAATCCTTTTTCGACTCTGCACAAAATGCTGCACACACTCAAACTGCTGCCATCAATCTAAATTTAGCATGAGTTTTTCATGTTTCAGTTCTTACTTTTTCCAAATATTGTCAAGTTGATGGGTTAGAGTGTGGGTGGTGGGGTGTTTAGTGAATGCGTGTGTTTCTAGTTCTGCAATTTGGTATGAGAGTTATTTTTGAAAAAAAAGGAATTTAATTTGTTTTATCAGTTGGGGGTAGTGTGGAATGTAGTTTGTTGTAGTGGTAGTTGTAATAGAAACAAGTATGTATGTATCATCATTATCAACAACTACAACAACGTCATTATATTTTACACACATACAAACAAATGTATTTATTTATGTATATAGTATGTTCTATGTATTACATACTAGTTGGTAAATAGGTTGCTGTTTATAATTTTGTTAAAGTTTTCATTTCGTTTTCCCAACTTTTTTTCAACTTTTCTTCTTTTGCAATGAAATTGGTTTTTTAGGTTTAAATGTCAAAAGTGAAAAACAAAAAATTGAAAAATAAACGAAAAAATCGAAGATGAAGTAAATTGTTGAAGACATTTTCTATTGCTTTTCAATAGAGTTTATTAAGGGAACATTATTATTTTAAATAAATAAATAATTGTAAATGGTAATAAGATTTCCAATGAACATTATTTAAAGTTTATCAAACTAGAATTCTTGGAATAATTTAAAAGTTAGTAAGAATTCTGTCAGAAACGTTATCGGTTTACATATTGGATATATTTTTAGAAATGTAAAGGCCCTTGTTATTTGTTTAAGGATATTTTGTTTTATGCAATTTTTGTTAATGAGGAACGGTCCTAGAATATTTTACTACCGGTTAAAAGTATAGTCATGTTTGGTACATTTCTTTCGGGTAAGATATTGTCACACTATTCTGGTCTAGCCTGAACACTTTAATGAGGCTAATTGGTACAACCTTTGATAGATTACGTCTAGAATATTACTGAGTAAATTATTAAATAGATCATAGATTGGATTATTGATAAGATAATAGATAGGACTATAGACTAGACTATAGACAAGACTATAGACTAGACTATAGACAAGACTATAGACTAGACTATAGACAAGACTATAGACTAGACTATAGACTAGACTATAGACTAGACTATAGACTGGACTATAGACTAGACTATGCAGTAGACTATAGACTAGATTATAGACTAGACTATAGACAAGACTATAGACTAGACTATGACAAGACTATAGACTAGACTATACAGTAGACTATAGACTAGATTATACAGAAGACTATAGACTAGACTATAGACTAGACTATAGACAAGACTATATACTAGACTATAGACTAGACTATACTAGACTATAGAATAGACCATAAACTAGACTATAGACTAGATTATAGACTATACTATAGACTAGACTATAGACTAGACTATAGACTAGACTATAGACTAGACTATAGACTAGACTATAGACTAGACTATAGACTAGACTATAGACTAGACTATAGACTAGACTATAGACTAGACTATAGACTAGACTATAGACTAGACTAAACGCTAAAATATAGACTACAGAGTTTACATATACTGTCTAGTCTAAAGGACTAAACAAGTACTATATACATATATCACTGGTTATTCCATTTCGGAAGGATTTTAAATTGAGTATATATGTAATTTCTAGTTAAATTTTAATATCCTTCATATAATCTAAAATTTTCCTTTAAATAGATAATTTATCCTGACAATGTTCAATAATTTTAATTTTGCATATTTTTTATTTATTCTTAAATATAGTATTTCAATTAAAAGTTTTCTCATTTTTTGACTACTTAAAGGTATATTTATGTATTTCAAACTGTAACTGAAATCTCTAATTAATTTCGATATTATGTTCATGTATACTATGCTTATGTAGTATATATGTCAGTGGGTTGAAATAAAATGAATGAATTGGTAAAATGCTTCACTAAATACAACATTCCATCTAATCTGCAACATAAAGTTGAAAGCATTCCACAGTGACAGAATTATAATTTGACACTGTTTCCATAGCTGCAGAAGCATGAGACTGTGTAAATGGGGCGATACAATTTAAGGGGGCCTCGAATTATTTTTCTCTATAATAAAAAATACATACATATATACATAAGTCATACATAAATTAATTAAATTACAAAGATTCATTCTAAGTACGAGTATTTAGTGACAACGCATCTAAAAGAGGCGAAAGTGAAATACAAATATAAACATTAAGGATTTTATAATATTTTCCAAATCCACCACCATCTTTTACCACACCTCCTTCATCAAGACATACATAGAGTTTTACTTTTTACTTAGAGATACAAAATGTGTTGTGTTTCTCTCATTCATTATCCTAATTAATTAATATCGTCGTATTGTACTCGTAAAAGTGTGTGTTGTATTGTTTTCACTGGAATAGTTTCATTGAAGTTATACAAATACTTACACAATTATTTTAGAAAATAGAATAATAGAAAAATATGTACATACATACAAACAATGCTTTCTTGACATACATATCTAACAAGAACTTAAAAGTGTAGTTAAATTTTACTATATCTACCAACCACCAAAGCACCTCAACTAATACCACTACTTTTAAAACCACAATTCTTTTGAGTTTTTAAAGAAATGTAAATGTATTTACTATATAATATTATATTTTGTACAAATTTAGAATTTCTTGTCAGTATATGATGCAATATCAGAACAATATCAGCAAAACAAAATCAGCTCTAATAATAACATATTATAAAATTTTAAAAGGTATCGAAATATGGACACAGCTCTTTTTTGATTGAGAATCTTGTGTTGGATTTATGTCAAGTGACGTAACTTTTAAAGCCACTATCTTTCGAGAAGAATTATTTTTGTTTTAAGGAAAGAGGGTGCAATTTTGGAGGTAATTCAATGAAATTTGGCACATGATCTTCTATGGTACCGTGGACGAACGACTCTAGTATTATAAGACCTCATTTGAATCTAGCCCCTGTAAAAAGCCCCCTTCAAAGTTTGACACACATATCTGAATATTTTTCAACAATAAATGGCTTAAGTATATCTGAGGAAAGGTAAAATTCAATTTAATTGTTTTATTATGAAAACTTTATGACATTTTGCTTTTTGTGACAGTTGTAATGTATTCTTTAGTCGGCCTCGCCCGACCATAATTGCTTTCTTGTTTTTGCGTTGTGGTCGAACAAGTAATTCACAATTTAACTTTGCTGGGTAAATTACTATACCTATTTGATCCAAAAATATAATAAGTTTATTTTATAAATTTGCTTTTATGATAAAGTTTTAAGTAATATTTTATTACCCGATATTAAAAGGTACTACATTTCACTAACTAACTAACTACCTACCTCCTACCTACCTAACTAACTAACTAACTAACTAACTAACTAACTAACTAACTAACTAACTAACTAACTAACTAACTAACTAACTTAACTAACTAACTAACTAACTAAATAACTAACTAACTAACAAAATAACTAACTTTACTCAATTTATTTCGAACATTCTCAGTGATCGCACTAACGAGTTGATACAGATGAGATCTCATCAAACTAATTCAAGATTATAATAATTAACTAACTAACTAACTAACTAACTAACTAACTAACTAACTTAACTAACTAACTAACTAACTAACTAACTAACTAACTAACTAACTAACTTAACTAACTAACTAACTAACTAACTAACTAACTAACTAACTAACTAATTAACTAACTAACTAACTAACTAACTAACTAACTAACTAACTAACTAACTAAATAACTAACTAACAAAATAACTAACTTTACTCAATTTATTTCGAACATTCTCAGTGATCGCACTAACGAGTTGATACAGATGAGATCTCATCAAACTAATTCAAGATTAATTCAATGGCACCGCACGACACCGTTCCTTTTTTTTTGCTATATATTCATAAATAACCTTCTATGTCAAACTGCTAACTCTATCTACTCTTTTGCCGATGGCAACTAAGCTCTCTTGAGATTGAGGCAATGAGGCGCATGATCGCTTAATCACGACTTAATAACTGAATGAGGTAGTGTAAATAGAGTCTACTTTAACGACCGCAAGGCTCAATGTTGTTTCTTAACACATAAACGTATGGCAGATAATGTTAGTCCATCTATATTTATGGCTGGTGTAAATATTAAGGAATCAGAAAGTCTTGATGTTCTGGGCATGAAAATACAGTGCGATGTTCGATGTCCGATGGACTAAATACATTTTCCAACTGTCGAAAGTAGCATTCAAGTACCTCGGTTTCTGATCAGTCCATCTGATCTTCTTACTATTTACACCGCTTATATCCGTCAGAGAATGATATATAACTGCCATGTATGGGCTGGAGCTTAGAAGTCTATTTTGAAGCTACTCGACCGCGTTCCAAAGAGAGCGAAGTAGGGGTCCATTTCTATTGATTAACTAGCGTACCGTCGCAATAATGGAGAGTGTTTCTCTGAAATTAGCGAACTCGTTTCCGATACCCGTATATTTTTACGTAGCACACGACTGTCTTCAAGAACACATACAGGAAAATTCATTCTTCACTTCACATGGGGAAAAAATTTCCAGCTGAAGAATTCCCCGCCACTTTCGATGTGAAAACCTTTTCGAATGTTAACAAACACTACTCTCTATATCCACTCTCCCACAACTTATTTTCCTAGTTCCATCACAATGCCCTGCAAGTGTAGGGGTCATCACCTGAGTGCTGGTCCAAGAAAAAAAAAAAAAAAAATAAAAACTAACGAACTAGGCTATAGTCCAGACTATGGTCTGGATAAAAGTAATTATACTAGCCATTTCGACAACTCAACGTTCTGTTTAACAACATAGCGTTGTCACTTTGATACTTATAAACGCATGCATAATTATAATTTGAAAACGAGTAGGAAAGTATAATCGGGCATGGCCGACCATTTAATACCCTACACCATGAGTATATTTTAAAAATTTTTATTTTTTATAAAGAATCTTTTATGTTAAATATTACCATAATTCCAAAATATTTAAGCAAATATTAAGCAAAAATGTCTATATGAGTCTTTATATAGGTCAAATATGGGCCGATCCTCGGTAAATTTGGATATATTTTAATATAACAGTTAATTTTGTTGAGTTTTATTGCGACACAAATGGTTACAAGTCAATTTTAGACGTTTAAGACATTTTTTGACGGGGGGTTTGTATGGGGGCTAGGGTCAAATAAGGGCCGATCCTTACGAAAATCTGCAGTGTCATTTATACTTATATAAAATTTATTTGTGCCAATTTTTAGAGAGATAAAAGAATATTTGACGTAATTATGGCATGGGGGCTAGGTGAAATAATGGACCAATTTCAACCATTTTCAATAGGCTTCGTCCCTGTGCCAAAAAACATGCTTGGTCCAAATTTCATCAAATTATCTTGAAAATTGCGGCCTGTACCTTGTGCACAAGGTTTACATGGACGGACAGACGGACGGACGGACGGACATGTCTTAATCGACTCAAAAAATGATTCTGAATCGATCGGTATACTTTAAGGTCCAATATTTTTGTGTGTTACAAACATCAACACAAACGTATAATACCCTCCCCACTATAGTGGTGTAGGGTATAAATATGCAGCTTTTCAAGTATTCTTTGTAATTTTATTTTAAAACTCAACATGAATAAGAATAAAACTCTTTAAATTTATAAATATTTTCCTTCACAGTACTTCACAGTCAGTGACTAATTATTGTGGTCATAAAATGTGTGATGTATTTTATTAAATAAAAACGTCTAAGAAAGTATAGTATAGGTCGATCATATGATACCCTATAGCGATATCAAAACCTTTACCGAAACTATTAAAAGTTAGAGCTGGTTCCTTTTTATATAAGAAAAAATTTTTTTCTTATAAGTTATAAGATTAAAAAATTTGTTTTAATTTTATTGATGCTTAGAAATGGACATATGTATGTGATGAACGCACATACATATGTATTCTATTTTAAAAGTGACAAATAGACTTATGGAATTGGCATATGTTACAAATATTAAAACAAACATTTAATAAATATCATATTTTTTAATTAATTATAACAGTTCCATTGTATACTTCAACCTGCACATAACTTGTAACTGAACAGTAATATGATGAACATAATACAATATTTATTTGTGTTAATTTTAATACTTCAAGCAGTATTTGGATTAACAACAGGTTAGTTTATAAACACTTTATTTATAGAGGCCAAATATATATTTAATTGTATCTTTTCATTTAAAGATGCACAACATTGCTTCGATGTTCTAGATAAATTGCCTAAAAAAGAAATTGAACATATTTATTATATGAATTTCAAAGATATCGCTCATACCCAACCGGCCACTGACATCTTGAGTTGTTATTTACGAAAATCACATCATGGAGATAAAACACCAACTGAACAATATTTTGATGTCTACATAAAATGTGATAAATTTACAGGAAGCAACATTGAACACTTTGATTATCATGAATTAGAAGAACTGGTGTCATTAGGTCTTCCCTATGACTTGGAAAAATATTTACTTAAAATATTGAAAACGGGTAATAAAATGGAGCTGGAACAAGGAATACTTTATGTACAGGATGTAATGAGTAAAGACATAGAACTCAGCCGTTACTATAAAGAATATAAATATTATATTTTGAAGAAATATAAACCAAAGATTGACCCAATTCATGCGAAATCAAAGACGAATTTTGTAGATCTAGAAGAAGCTGTGTATTTTATTTTTAAAACTATATGGGGATAAAGCAGATGCTAAAAGGAAATGTTAAGAAACATCATATATTTGCAAGTGATTCTAATGATTATTGAATTATGAGATAATGGATAGTGTTTTGGACCCGGATTATATTAAATACTTTTATACTGTACGTTTAATAAAAACTAAACTGAGCAGATTGTATGTTTTACTTATTAATTTAGGTTAGGATAATAGGATGATCTATAGTACACCAAATCCGAAAAAATACACCTAAGCCACTATCGGCTCTGTTGGGAATGACACTTCTCAGATACTTGAAAGTAACTTCGACGAATCCCTAACAGTGGCAGCTCCAGATTTTCACTGTCCTCTACACTAGTCCTCTAACTAATTAGTAAGTTAGTTAGGTAGTTAGTTAGTTAGTTGGTTGGTTGCTTAGTTAGTAAGTTATTTAGTTGGTTAGTTAGATATTTAGTTAGTTAGTTGGTTATTTAGTTAGTTAGTTAGTTAGTAACTTAGTTAGTTATTTAGCTAGTTAGTTATTTAGTTATTTAGTTATTTAGTTATTTAGTTATTTAGTTATTTAGTTATTTAGTTATTTAGTTATTTAGTAATTTAGTTATTTAGTTATTTAGTTATTTAGTTATTTAGTTATTTAGTTATTTAGTTATTTAGTTATTCAGTTATTTAGTTATTTAGTTATTTAGTTATTTAGTTATTTAGTTATTTAGTTATTTAGTTATTTAGTTATTTAGTTATTTAGTTATTTGGTTATTTAGTTATTTAGTTATTTAGTTATTTAGTTATTTAGTTATTTAGTTATTTAGTTATTTAGTTATTTAGTTATTTAGTTATTTAGTTATTTAGTTATTTAGTTATTTAGTTATTTAGTTATTTAGTTATTTAGTTATTTAGTTATTTAGTTATTTAGTTATTTAGTTATTTAGTTTTTTAGTTTTTTAGTTATTTAGTTAGTTAGTTAGTTAGTTAGTTAGTTAGTTAGTTAGTTAGTTAGTTAGTTAGTTAGTTAGTTAGTTAGGTAGGTAGGTAGGTAGGTAGTTAGGTAGTTAGGTAGTTAGTTAGTTAGTTAGTTAGTAAGTTCGTTTGTTTGTTTTTCAATGTGTATGTTTAATTTTGTACATCAACTAATTATTTTCTTACAACTCCATTAATATATACAAAATAAATCCTTAATATTCATGTTGTTTCATCACAACTTTGAAATACATGATGTCCAACATCCCTGCTCACTATTTCTTGACAAACGGGAAAATATGGACCATTTGAGTGTGTGTTAAATGCAGAAAAACAACAACAAAAATTGCCAAGATAAAGAAAAACATACTATTGACCTGATTTTGTTTATCACTCAACACATCTGAATGATTTGGAAAAAATGGAAAATATCTCATTTAGACGAAATAAGAAACAATAATAATGTATGGGGTGGTATGTGTGTCATTAGTGAAGAACACATACAGTCATCTACAAGGACACTGTAATAGTTGGGGCAGTAATTGTTATAGTGGTAGTAAAAACCGGTTGGCATGACACGACTTATTCAAATGTGAATGTATTCGGTATAGACCCAAGAATTATATTTTGAAAATTATGCACACATTTACTGGATAGTTGATGAATGAATGAATGCTCGTCTACACAGTTATTGAAATAAATATATACACACAAACACATATAACTACATATAAAATTACGAATTACTTGAATTTCCTGTAAATACTCAATACTATAAATACAGATAAACAGCATTAACAGCAACAGAAACAGGAGCAGAAATAATAAAATATAATACACACAAACACTTTGATATACAATAGCACTCACACACACACACACTTAATGTTGAAAAACTTCCATACAAATATTTAAATACTTACGAACAATATACAACATTTACCACTTGAATTTTATCATAATATTTCTGTTCGTTTTCTATTTTTTAGTGTTTCCTATACCCTACACTATAGTTGCAGTAATTATTTCCAAAATTTGCAATATCTCAAAAAATAAGTGATCTGTATGTATTCTGTCCTCCTCTTGTATTATAAGAAACTTGATACATATAACTTACGATATATCACATGTTGGAACTTTAATTATCTGTTTTAAATATAAAAACTTTATGTTTATCGAAGTATATTTACATCGAAGAAGAAGATGAAACCAAACATTTTATTATATTCTCGAAAAACGTAATCGTTTTTTTAAATTTCGTAAAATTGTAGTTTTGCGATAACATAGGGAACTATCCTTGCAGTACTTCTGCATGTTTCCGATATAAATTTAAACCTGTACACGAAATGAAGAACTACCGAATTTTAATGGAATTGGTTGTAGTTTATCGGTTTGTTTTGCTTTTGTTTTCTGAGAGAGCTGAGATCAAAAACTTTAAAATTCACTTTGATTTTGTTGTAGTTAGCTTATCTGATTTGCTGAAAGAACTTTATGATATATTGACCGATTATCAAAACCTATGAGCGTTCTTCCTCTCAACAAACCTTTTAAGAAACGTGTATATCTCACCCATACAAACCCAAAATTCATTGAATTCAGTATTTCTTCTGATTTTATTATGTGTATGAGCATCCTTCTAAACTAACTAACTAACTAACTAACTAACTAACTAACTAACTAACTAACTAACTAACTAACTAACTAACTAACTAATTAACTAACTAACTAACTGATTAACTAAGTAGTGTTAGGATATATAGGATATATTTTAATAATTTCATTAGCAGGGATTAGTTTACAACTGCTAATATAATTTTAGTTTTCAACTGCTAAAATAAATTTCTAATCATCTTGTTGATCCAATATATATCACAGATGTTGAACTATATATGCCTGTTAGTTAGCAAGTGATGACGATCACATGAAGATACTCGATCCTCGATCGATTGTCATTAGTTAATCATTTCCCAACTTAAAAAGAAAAACCGGTATTAATAACAGACTTGATTATAACAACTAATAGCAAAACTTTGACTTCCTTGCAGGAAATAACTCTGCGACCTTGTAGAACGGAAAATATAATTGCTTAGTCGAAACATTGTATTGCAATAAATGTTCTTTAACTGGTCCTAAACTTTGGTATCGAACTAAATGGATAGGGTACTGTGTAAGTTATCTGCGCAGTCTGAAAGTTTACTCACCGAAGGGAGCTTCTGACATGCCCCCTTTTCTACCAACAATTAGCCATCCAGATTCTACATTCGACTACTTCTACTTCAAAAATGAAAAATGGATATACACCTTGCCTACATCGGTGAAGAGTAGAAAAAATAAGTTCTCTTACTAGTTTTTAACAAATCTCTTTGACGATCAGGACTTTAAAGTACAAAACCCAGTAATGAGTGCAAAAACACACACATAAGTAATTACATTATGTCAAGAGGCAAATACTAGAATTGTTCGATTGGAGTGAACAAAACCTTCTAAGATGTGTAGTGTACATTGTAATCGAACTTGACTTATTATTTCCGTTGTACTTATTTATTTCATTACTTTGCGTTGCTGCGTTACAATGTCCTAATTTTTCCTTTATTTTGATATTTTTGTTGCTGTTGTTGTTCTTTTACTTTTGTTTTCATTTCACTTTAAAGCATCATTATGACTTTCTTTTTCCACAATTTTCCCTTTAGCCCATATTATTTTCGTTATTTTGTTATTGTTGTCGTTATCGCTGCTGTTGTTGTCGCCGTAGTTGTCCCTTATGATGTCTATTTATGTTTTTTAAGGTTTTTCCAAATTCCAAAAAAAAAGCAACAAAAGTTAAAATAAAAAAAGTTTTTATTTTACTTTCACTACAATAAATTCGACATTGTGTGGTTTTAGTTGGGTTTCTTTGTTTTTGTAACGAAATATGTATTTCGTTCTTAAACTGTCCCTTTAACCCTTATTTTGATCCTTATATTATTTTGTTTTATTTTTTTATATAATTTGGATTTAGTTGATACTCGTATCTGGGTTATTAATATGTTTTTTAGAAACTTTTTTCTAGGTTTTTGTTCTACTTTTTTATCCCAACTATTGTTAATTACACACATCATTTTTAAGTTTTTTTTTGTTTATATGAAATGTTTGTAGATTTTTTAATGACATACATTTTTTAAAGGTTTTTTTCATATTAATTTATTAGCAAGATATGACATTGACATTAGGATTTTTGTATTCTCTTACCTTAGATGTTTTAAAAATAACATGAGTTATTTCATACTAGTTTAGGTTATGTGTAGATTTAGATGCTGGTAACGGGTGTAGCAGATAATTAAAGGTAAAGGGTTTTATAGTTTAATACATATTTACATTAAAAGTCGTGAAAACACCTTTTAACTTTTTTTCAAAATGTTTCTCAAATTCCAAAAATTATTGGTTAACTTTTAAACGATACCAAATTGAACGTTAACATAGGTAAGATACATATAGTTTGAATCCAGACACCTAAGACTTGGTCCACACTAGGAAACTTTTGTTTCAGAAACTACGTTCATTTTTTGTACGCATAAGAAGAATAACAAAACGAGTTTCCGAGTACGAGAAACTCCGTATCGCGAGAGAGATGAATGACATTCTTTCTCTCTCACGCAAAATAAAAAGTTTCCAAAAAATTGTTTCCTTGTGTGGACCGGCGCTAAGATGCATGTATCTGTTTAACTGCTCTCCAATTCTCCGACACTACCTCTTACTAGGGTTCCATAAATCGAATAATTGAAAATTCGAAAAGTCGACTTTTAACTAAATGCAAAAAGTCGAAAAGTCGACTTTTAACTAAATACAAAAAGTCGAAAAGTCGACTTTTCGTTTCAACTATAGAACCCTAGACTCTTACATAGGATCTGATGAAACTAGTTGAAGAACCACAAAGAAAAAATTGTAGGAAATTGTAATAGATTTCGATACCAACTCCCATCATGTGGCAAGGGGTAGCACAAATAACAATTGCACTGTATAAGAACTTATGGAGTTCTAAAGACTTGATAAAACTGAACATATGTAATAAAGCTACATTCGTCGAAATTTAGAATGAGAAAGTTTCGAACAAGCTCTGCTTTTCAGATCATTGCTACATAAGATTCAACATATTACGGCCACAATTCAAGTCAATATAGCTTTGAATTCAGCCTAAGCAATGTTCGGGACTTTATTAGAGAACCATTTAGTACTGGACACTCTTTAATGGTAAAATAAATAGGACATAGATGCCAAAGTAGAAATGTTCACAAGGGTTCTGGTTGAATCGTTCGCGAGAGCAGATATGAACAGGAGAATCAGTGAGTAACATAGGATATCTGAAATATATGATCGATAACATGAAAAGGAGGCTGGAGAATATGGACTCTCATTTCTCACCTCCTATTTCAGGTACCATAGTTGAAAAGATATGGGAAAAAGGCGAGACTACAATTGGCATGATAAAGGAGGCGGAGCCAAATGGCATTTGCTCGTTACTATTGCAGATGAAGGCGGGACTGGTTTCCGTTCAATGTCAAAGATTTTCACTACATGCATTACCAAGGTATGAAGGTACAAACCATGCTACGATTAGTCGATAGTATGGTTAAAAGCAGTATGCTAGGTAAAGACCTCAAGACCTCAGCAGGGTTAAATGGCATTTGCTCGTTACTATTGCAGATGAAGGCGGAACTGGTTTCCGTTTAATGTCAAAGATTTTCACTGCATGTATTACCTTCATACCTTCTTTCTACAAACCACGGAACGGTTAGTCGATAGTATGGTTAAAAGCAGTATGCCAGGTAAAGACCTCAAGACCTTAGCATGATTAAGTAAAGCTATGATCGGTGAAAACCGCGTTAAAGTAAGTTCTTTACCCTATAACTTAATCCTTCAATAACAAACACTGGTAGTATGCATTGCCATCGAAGGCGTTTTCAATACCGTGGACACTGATACTATTAATCAGAAATTTGGTTGGTTTTATGTTGAAGGGATGCTTCGTAACTAGATCAACTCTATTGTAAGGAGCAGATGAAAAAGATGTAGTAGCATTTTGACCCTTTTATAACAATTAATATCTTCCTAAGGACCCTAACCTAGATAGGACTTAAACCTGTCTGCTAGAAAGGATCCATATTACTTGGATCCTTGTGTAGAAGTGCGATAGAGGCATTGAATACGGCTTTATGAGGGCTCAAAGGAGAGTCCTTAATGTTAAGCTGAAAATCCATCTTAATTTAAGTAAAAATCTGAGAAGATGTAAGACTGTATCTGACTTTTCCCAGACGTCGCAATTCAGAAGCATTCATTATAGGGAAGTGCGACACGCATGTTTGCGTAAAACCTATTGTCTAATTGTTAGTGATATCAAGCGCTATATATACCGTCTGTTTCATATTATTAGTTACTTTGTGCATTTCATATAATAAGTGGACCATGGGCCTCTAAATGAAGAATGAACCTGTGGATACTGCTTTTGATGAATTCCATAGGAGTTGGTATTGAAATGTCGTTGAAGATCCCGTTTTGGCTAGCTCATCTGCCTGCTAATTGCTACAGTGTTCTCTATGCACATGGACTCACCTCATTTATTTCCTCAGCGGATAAAACTTTACGAATCATTAGCCAACTTAATTTGTTAGTTTTGCTCATTTATTTAAATTTACAAAGTGTTATATGAAGATAATTTGTTTTTCGCCAATATAAACCCTTTATATTCCCAGTAAACTCCTTCAAAACGATAATGTTTAGTTTCTTTTAAATATTTTATTGCATTCAGTTGTCTTTAAGCAATTTCCTTAGATTAAAGTACACACATACCCACTTACAATTTATCACATGCCACAATTGTTCTTGTTCCAATTTAATTGAAACATTTACACCTAAGACCCACTCCTAAATACAAATCCCCCGTTATCAACCCAAAAAAAAGGTAAATACAAAAAAAGGAAAAAATTGAAATGAAGAACAGAGTAGCGGTGAATTGGAATGGGAAAGAAACGTTAAAACAAATAAAAATGACAAAGGTATGGAATGCATTTCCAATAAAGCCATATTCTGACCACGTATAAATCAAAATTCGAAAAATTTTTATCACAATAAAAACTCACCCCAAAGTCCCAAAAAATCGTACGTACTCTCACAAATTGTATACGTGTAGTACTTGTAACGAAATACATACAGAAATCTATTTTGCCTGATTCGATTTTTTACGTTTATTCCTGCAGCATCAGCAAAAAACAAAAACAAGAAGAACTACAGTTACAACAATAACAACAAACAAAAACAAGTAATAGAGATGATGATAAGGAACGGTAAGAAAAAGTTATTTGTAAGGGAATTTTTAGTTGTATTGATGTTGTATTAGAAAAATACACAATCACACAATTACATACAAATACATTCAACACACTCCGCAATGCTATACGCACTCTACTGCACACGTATCCAATAAACACATACACACACACAAATTCTATACTCCATAGATACATTTACGCATACACTTTTATCCTAAAGACAGGAAAGGTGCGTACAATCATTTTATTGATTTATATGCCAAAGCTATTACAACTGACGTTACCACCTTAACAGAGAATATAACCAAAATATAAAATAAATATACACAAACACACACAAACAAACTAACAGCATCAGGAGCAACAACAAAGAAAAACAAGTTAAATCCTCCAACCCATCTGAATTGTCGCATTTTTGTTTTTTTTGCAGAATCCCAATTCATGCTCTATGATACAAGTTGTTTTTGGTAATACACCCAAAAAAACTGTTAAAGAAAATGATGATCTCTGTAATCGTGGGAGTCCGTGAATGTCTTTGCTAACCGTTACTTACGCAGAATACCGAAATTTTTTATTCTTATTTATTCTGCAAAAGTTCGGTATGACCCTAGTAAACAATAATTAGTTCAATCCCCTATCAGAATACTATCTTCTTGCTAGAGTACTTTGACTACATCTGTCCAGTTCAATCAGATTTTTGGTTGCTTTTGCATAAAGCTTTAAGCAATAAGGCATTTGTTACCCTGTTATCCGATTTGCTGTTTTATAACTAGTTACTTATATCCCGGAATTCAATACAGATCATCCTATATTAATGAGCTAATAGCTTGACCTTTTAGGTCAAGGTCTAAATGAAGATCTGCTACCTCTAACCCTGTGCATACATATTAATATTTCTACATTCAACGACTAAGCTCGAGTACAGCTTGGCCATCAATATATTTAAAATCTAACAACAATTTCGCAGCTTTCCAGATCTCTGCTTGGAAGACACAAAACCTTTTTATGTCCACATCAGTAATGTAGACAATGGCACCTTTCAACGCAATACTGCAATGTATTGCTATCTTCATCATTCATTATTGAGTTCTTTTCCAGTGACAACAACAACTAGGTAAATATGACACCGAACTTTGCTTTTAACGTGTGAAGGAATACTACCATGACAAACTTCGACACCCTTTCTGATTTCTCACTGAAGATTGTTAAGAGTTATCCGAACAATGAAAATATAGATTCTGCTGATTTTAATGTTCGTAACTTCTCATGCATTCAACTTTCAAGTCCGGCAATTCCAGGAGGCCAATATGTTGAACAATTGTCCCATCACAATCAATTTGAGCAATTACGCAAGTATGTAGTGGATGCTTTTGCACCACAAGGATCACTACCATTTCCACCTTTTTTCCCCTTCTGAACTTCACAATGTTCAACATCCAGTTAGAAAATGTGAGCTCACCGAATTCTTAAGACACTTCAATTGGAAATTTTGTTTTCAATTGGTTTCAATTAGGCAAGATGGTTGAAATGATTTTTATGTTGGCAATGAAAACATTTATTCCTTGAAAAAATCATCGAATATACATTTCTTTAATAAGAAGTACAAAAATGCAATCAGATCCAGAGAGAAAGTTTTCAGAACTTTTATAGCGCCCAAACTGACAGGCCTCGCAGAAAGACGAGGACTTTATGTCTTTGTACTAAGGCTCTTGAAGTCGATTTTCAGGGACAACGAAAGATTCAACGTTCAAATATCTATTAGCTAATCTTTTTAGCATTATTAATCATGCTGGCAAATTTGCTGTATGCTGGAAAATTGCTTATAAAACGCCAATTCTTAAAAAGAGAGAGGCTAATAACCCCCAAAATTATCGGCCAATAGCAATACATTCTGAGTGAATGTATGCTCAGCTTACATCTTAATATCTAGACCATCAGTATGGCGCTCAACGGAAGACCTTATGTCGTTCCTTTGGGATATATAGTGTCATTCTGTTCACTATTTTGTCGAAGATTCGAACGTTCCCATATATCGCACTATACGAGTTGTTATATGTAGGTGTTATTCCTTTTAACATGTTCAAGATTACGAGATACCGTTATTTCTCGACCTTATTTATTATTTTCATCAATTTCTAAATCACGACTTGCTAAAAATCTCTGACGCATATTTATTGTTCTTCAATCCAAATGAGTGGTGTAAATTTTAAGGAATCAGAAACGCTTGATGTTCCGGGCAAGAAATACTGTCGAAAGAAGTATCTCGTTTTTTTTTTTTTTGTTAATTTCGACCGAAAATGGAATACAACTCTCATTTATGGAATTACTCGAAGATACTTGTTGGCGACTGCGGCTCTATATACTTACTGGATTATCTTCATTGTTCACTCGATACTATAATCGATACGTATATGTTAACGCAACGTCATTAAGAACACACCTCGATTAGCCAGTGGACCGCCCAACACATTTCAGGGAAATTTTATTCTTCAGCCGCACTGTTCATATATTAAACGAACTTCCTGTACACGTATTCAAATGATCACAAGCTCTACACCCTCTATACTCTGTCCCCCGAACATATTTTCCTATATCCAGCACGATAAGGTTAGGGTCCACCGCTAGATCCTTATATAATTTTTAAATTATATTATAATTTTTAATCGATTTAGTCCCATAAAAATATTTCGTGAGTGTAATGTTGTGTTGAATGTATTTTTGTTTGTATGTATTTTTCCATGTTTATGCTTTTCTATGCATAAATGTAAGTATGTATGTATCTATGTGAGTGAGTATTTTTGTATGTGTATATGTAACTTATTTATATTGCTCTTGCTGCTGTTGTTGTTGTTATTTGTGTTGTAACGAGAATGTTGTTGAATTAAAAGTAAAATGGAATGGTTGTGAAGTTTTGAGTGTGGCGCGTGTTATGTTCTGGATGCTTCATGCTGTATCCTTAAACAAGGATGATGGTGTTGCTGCTGCTTGCTGCCTACAATGATGCTGATGATGATGGTACACTTGCACTTGCTATTTATGTTGTACGAATGTTTAATGCTTTTTTCCTACTCAATGCTCCTCTGTACTTTTCTGTTCAGTTTAGTTCACTTCTTTTCTAGTTATTTTATGTTGTACTGTGATGTGTATTGCTGTTGTGCCTCTATGGTTCGTCTCCTGGTAGTTAAGTAATAGTAGTTGAATGTTTATATGCGAATATGTGCGTGAGTGTGTTTATGTTATGTAGCATGCTGCAGATGTCTTGTCTCTGCCTACGTACAACATTTCAACCATAGTTGAAAATGGCAATTTTCTCTAGTGGTTGGAGAGCAGTCCCTGTTACAAAAACAAAACAATAATACAATTTGTAGTGTGAGTTAACAACAACTGCCTGGTTGAGTTGCTCGTGTTGTTAACACTGGAACTGGTATGAGAAGGATGGGGGTGGTAGGAGGATGATTTGTGTGTAAGTAAGTGTAGCCCTAGCAATGAGCTATGGAAGTGCGTGCAAGCAATTTTTTCCTTAATACTATCATGCTGGATAATTTTCATGAATCTTTGTATGTTGTGTAGTTTTTTTGCTGATTTGGTATTAGTTTGAAATTATACTTGAGATAAGAGAGCCTAAAAGTATATTATAGAGAACAAAAAAATTGATTTTGAAAGCTCAATCAATATGTTTTCATTTTAATATAGCATAACGAAATAACTTTGCAAAAAAAAAGTGATGCTTAAAATTTAAAATGATAGCAAAGCTTTAAAAAAATTCAAAATAAAGGATTATATAATCTTTTTGAATAGATAAAAAAAGTTATATTCCTATAGAGCTTCAGTTGGGCCCAAAGGTCCCAGTGAGGGTATAAAAATAACCGGAAATAAGATAAGCATAGATAGCAATAGTGTAAATAGAGATGACTAGAGTAGTATATTCATGTTATAACAGACCATCAAGTCTAAGAGTACAGATGATTTCCTGATCATATTTATTATGTCATTCTAGTCATTGATCATGTGTACTTGTGCTTTCATACTTCTTTATTGTTTTATATTTCGTCAATGTATCAGCAGATTGATTTTCATTTATGTCCCCGTATCTGTTTGCAAGAAACGTCCAGGATTCTTGAACATGTTTTAATGTAAAGTACCCATTGATCAACAATTTAATAGCAGCTTGAGAGATGCAAAAACATCATTTCTGTTTATATTCACGTAGATGGTGTGGCCTCTGTAACCAAGAAACCGAAGTATGAAGCAATCCAATAAGCCAAAGACATTGTACTTAATCGCAGAGAACACACTGTGGTAAATCTGGTATGAACAGAGTTTTCTCAGAACATACCTGATCAAGAAAAATTCTGTTGTATCCTTTCATCCATCACATATTTATCCAGAGCACTTCTCTTTCTTTTGAGAACAACATCCGACACACTAATTCTAGCTATACGGGCTGATAAGACTCTTATACATCTACATTCTTCTTGTAACAATAACTCATTTCCAACGTTGAGTCTCACAGTCACTCCTCTGTGGGATGTCTGTTGTCATCGGCAACATTACCGAACCTACCCCGAAATATATACTTTACTGTCCATCTGTCCTTTAAATACAACTATCTCCTTCCGCAATCTTTGGGTTTAAACCGCAGCAACTACGTAGATCCCAAAGAAATCTCAAACAACTCAACTCAGTCGGGCAACTTGTCACCCGTAGTACCATATTACGTGGGTTTCTGGTTCAACCCCATACGAAATCATTCCAAGGAATGTTCGAGGAGAGATGTGACATCACCAGTTTATAGTAGCAGCAGACTAAAGGAACTGGTATTACCCCTTTTCCCCGGGATTGCAATAACACCAAGATTACGTCTTTTGTAAAAGTAACAGGACCCCGTGGGAAAATTTAGAAGGAAATTAATAATCTTACATTGATCTACTTGCCATCGGTAGCCAGAAACTATTATGCTTCTCATAATTGGCACAGTACTAGAACACCAAGATGAATTCTTTCATCAAGGTAACAGTCCCCCTGGGGTGGTTTAGAAGGAAATTAATAATCTTATTTTGACCGACAGCCAGAAGGCAAATAGGCCGATATCAGGTGAAAGAATTAAATCTAGGACTGTATTGGATTGTAAGAAAGCTTTAACTGAATACACTTCCAGTGGTTAAGTTCACATCATATGGGTACCAACCCTCTCGGTAGTAGTCGGTAACTAAAGGGAGATGCTGAACTAAAAAATATGGGTGAGAGAATAATGAAACAGTGGGTAGAACCACGAAGATCCTATGTGGTGACCCTGATGATAGCAAGACGAAAAATCTCCTCAAAATGAGAAAGTCTAAAGATAGTATGATGGTACGTGTTTTGTGTGAACACACAGGATTACGAGAACATCTATGCAAAATTGGACGTGCGGTTTCAGACGTATGTAGAGCATATGGAGAGGACATTGAAACTCTGGAGCACTTTGTTTGTCACTGCCAGTCATTCGTCGGAATTAGATCCAAGTATCTTGAAAGTGATATTATTCCGGAAATAACATTCCCGACTAACACTGATTGGAAGATTCTTAGGAATTACGTTCAGGAAACTGAGTTTCTGAACACTGAAAAATAATTTATTCAGGTCCCTTTTGTTTCATGATAAGGAGTGTACAACAGGCCTAAAAGGGACCTAGGTGTATTTCTTCGGATTTGATGTAATATACATCCTCCTATCAACCTATTCTAACCTAACCTACATTGATCTACCAGTAGCTAGTAACTGTGCCAGTTAGAAGAAGCATAATAGCACGCCACTAGATATTTACTTGCTCTATCGTCTATCACGTTCAGTGATTCATTTTCATTTCCCAAGTCCCCTTTTTGTTATATATTTTAGATCTAAGTTTAGTGGAAATAGGAATGCGGTTTAATAAATATTTTGAGGTAAGGATTACTTAGGTAGTAAATAATGAAATTAAACTCTTCAATGAATGATCTCTAGAAATTTGTTTCCAGTTCCCAGAATATATTTTAAAAATAATTAAAAAATAATAATAAAATTTTATCATATAACTGTAAGCAAAAGCATTTAGAGTATAAAACTTATAAAATTCCACAACACCTTCTCCCAACAACATTTATTTCCAAATAAAAGTCTTAAAAATTTAAAAAGAGTTCAAAAGAATTAGTTTTACTAAGCAATTTTTGTGCCAATTTTACTAATTAGCATCGGTTTTTGAACACTACAAACAATTATACAAATATATGTGCACAAATACTTATGTATTATGTCTATATATACAAACAGATTCATTTATGAGCGCCTTCCTTTAAAACCCCCCAATTACATAAATTCATTATACACTTGTCATTTCCCATGGATACCAACACTAGTTATATTCAACTACCCACCTATAAATCTAAACAATAATGCATACACACACATACATACTTACTTGCTCACTTACGCACACATCAATACGGGAACGTGTATGTAAGTGCCTTCCTAGAGAATTTTCGTCATCTATGAAAGCAACACCCAATCTGTGTATACACAGCCTGTATAGATGGGTGTTTATAGGCGCATAAAATACTTTTACTCATGTCCTTGCAGTTCGTGGTGTCAGCAATGAACTATACAAATAAAATGTGTTTACTCTTTAGTTTACTAAGGGACACTGAGGAGAAATATGTAGTCTTTTCCTCTGCATTACAAAGAGTACATATGTATATGTCAAATGATCTAAAAATAAGAACACACTAACACCACGTAAAACTACTAGGATTTAATTTTTCCCAATTGTGCGTATGCGTGTGTATGTATGAGTTTATTTTTTTAACAAAAAATATTTATAAATGAATTTTAATTACTACGCAAGTCCCGAAATGATTTTTTAATTAATTTTGAAATAAAAACGACAAAATATCTGAAATACTTATTTACAGCAACAGTAATAATAAAAAAATTACAAATATTCGTACTCTTTCTATAGCTCTAGGCAGCCTGAATGCGTTATTGTAGTTGTGATAGATTGATTTTTTATTTTAACAAAAATATTTTAAATAGTCCTGTCACAGTATAACAACCCTAATTCGTTGTCCTGTTTGAAATTAACAAAACAAAAGCGTAATGAAAATAAAATAAAAATATGAACTGAAATTATTGCACTTAGACTTTGATGTTCATCATCAAAACAGTATGAAACTTAACTGTGACTTTGACTGCTAAAAGACAAAAAAAATGTATCCCATATCTGGATGTAAGAGTTATATAGAGAAATTTATTTGTAGGTTTGGTAGTTAGTTGGAGTTGGAGTTTTATGAAGCATGATGTCATGTCATGCACATTACATTAGACTCTGCCACCGCCATTAGAAGCATACAGACATATATACTTACGAGGGCAATTTAAAGAATTCAGTGCATTTTTAAAATAAATATGAATGTATAGGCGGGCATGGCCAACCATATAATACCCTACACCTGTCAGTATGTTCAAAATATGGAGTACTTTTTAAATATTAAAGCATTTGTTTTTTCGGAATATTTTTACATATTGTTGAAAAAAAAAGAAATTAATCCTGTTATTAATAAATGAATAAATGAATTTTTACCTTGATGTCGATTTGTGAAGGGGAGTTTGAATGGGGGCAGGGGTTAAATTAGGCCCGATCATTACAAAAATTGGCAGAGTCATTTTAGGTTCTATAAAACTAGTTTTGCCGATTTTGGTTGACATTATATAATATTAATCGTAACCATGTGCCCTAACCATGGGGCCGCTTGTACGGGGGTTAGGCGAAATAATTGACCAATTTCAACCATTTCCTATAGCGTGCATCCTAGAGCCAAAAGTATGTGCCAAATTTTATGAAATTATCTAGAAAATTGCGACTTGTAGCGTGTGCCAGCCAAGCTTTACATGGACAACCAGACGGACGGACAGGCATAGCTAAATCGACGCAGAAAGTGAGTGTTGGGTATTACTTACTATAGTGATGTAGTGTATAATAATAGAGTAGCTTTTAGTCAATTTCTTTTACTATAAATACTATTTACTAAAGTTTAGGAAAAAATTAATAATCTAAGCGCTGTATTCAATAATTTTCCGATTTCTCAACAACGGAGGTGGGTACCTTGGACTCCAAGGCTTAGACGTGAAAGAGAAGGTTATAGTTAAAGAGTTAATTGATCGCTCTCTCTCTCCCTCTCTAAAACTAAAACAAATACATAAAACTTAATATCTTCGAGCGCAGTGTTGGTTTGCTCGCGAATCATGTTTCTTTGTCATTCTGAATTCGTGAGCAAATTCTACTAAGAATTGAAGCACTTCTGATCTATGTACATATATATATGATACGAGACTCCACTCACAACCAAGTGGCTTTTATCTATTGGATAAATAGACGTAATTTGGAAAAACTTTGGAACATAAGTCTGAGATAGGAAATCGTGGACAAGCGGAAACCTGCTGTTGCAGAGATGTTCATATGCTGAAAATAAAATTGGTTCTGGGGATCTACATCGAATACGTTCAAACCGAAATAGTGCAATATCATTAGTCGGAATATGAAATTTATCAGTTTTCCAACAGCCATGAGAAAAATAGAGCTATATCAGCTGATAAGGTTACATATTCACAGACTATAATGTGTAAGGTCAGGAGATGACGTCAACTTCAGCCGCGTTAGCCTTATTGTGGTAATTTTTCAATCAATGAGTAAGTTGAATAGATGACTCACCATAGCTCCTTACTGTATCTTACTATCTTATTGCAATTTGTGTACATGATTTTGCCGGTTTATGTAAAAGACTTTACTCAAGTACTCGAGCTATCAAATCTATGATTTGTTAGAGAAATTATTCAGAAATGACTTTAAAATGCATCCAATCTCAAAATCTAACAGAATTTCTTTATTACTCATGTTGGATTTGCTGGCCAATCCAATCCAATCTTTAAAACCAAGTAGATCAAACTTGATTACTTGGCCAAACAAAATAAAATTTGATACATTTTTCTTAGCCGACCCTCCTTTATATTTATAAACATAAATTCTCTCACATTTTAAGCATACATTTCTATGTGCATGTATATGTAACTATATCCTTGTTTATGAATAAAATAAAATTAGAATAGAGATACAAACACTGTGATGAGTTTTTCGAAATTCAGGCCAAAAATACTGAATTACAAAATTATATTTTGAATTGATGTGATGAGAAGTAAAAAAGACAAGCATAACAAATGGTCTTGAAATGAAGATTGTTGATAATAATGAAACAAATACAGACAACAACAAAAATATGTAATAATATTTTGACAAACACAATTGTAGCTGCTAAAAGCTCATGCTTAGAAAATTACTCACAGATTTTCATAGAAATTATGTAGCCTATTGTATACAAAATAGGTTTAATAATCAAAATAAAAATTGTATTTTAGTTTCCTGTGACGACGTTGAAGTCGCCGTACCGATGATATCGCTGCTAATTAATGTTTATAAATCGCTTTAATACACATTCTGGTGGCAAACACACTTTTATTAATCTTGATCAGTCCAACTTTTGTAAAATAAAATTGCAAAAATTGCAAATTACATCAAAAAAGATGGGGGTTTATTGATTTTGTCATTCCGTTTGTAACACATCGAAATATTGGCCATAGACCCACAAAAGACGATCTAGCCATGTCTGTCTGTCTGTCTGTCTGTTAAAAACACGATAGAGTCTGAACGGAACGAGATAGAGGATTAAAATTTTCCAAAAATATTCTCTATAGATAAGGTTTGTTTGATATTGAAGATGGGCAATATCGGTTCATGGTTTCTGATAGCCCCCATACAATATGACTGATAGAACCTAAACGAGAGAACAAGAGTATTGAATTTCTCAAATATTCTCCTTTTTAACTTAGCGATGAAATTCTTTTTACCCTCAAGTCTTCTTACAAAAAATCAGTTTACTGTAACATTTTTGGCTGGTAGAATAATGGATCCATTTCAAACATTTTCAAAAACCTTCATACTTGCTACAATAAAAGATTACCCAGCTAGCATTTGAAAATTGTTGGATAATTAACTCCTTTTGATCACTTAAAAAATGACTCAAACGTGATCCTCATATATGATTGAATACTGATTATATGAAAAAACAATAACAAAATGTACAGCAATCATAAAAAGATCATCTTGATCTTCAAAATATGGTGGTTTATATATTTGATTTGTAATTATATTTTGTTCAGTCGGAAGATCAAAAACTGTTTTCTGTGTTATTGTATTTGTTGGTAACAAACTTGATGCGAAACTGATCAAAAGTGGTACTCTTAAAAGACTCTTTTAGAAGAGTCGTGGGTTGAGTACCTTTTTCTACCGACGGAAGTCTTATTTATGATCCACAAATGAGAACATATATGATCATATTAGTCGTGCAGAAATGTCAAAAATTACTCGATCAAAAATTTAAAAAAAAAAACGCTTGCTGGGTTGTTTTGTAACAAATGACCCAGAAAAAGCTCAAAAATTACTAAAATATGATTGGAAAATGACTCAAAAATGACCAGTATTTCTACTCACAAATAGATGAAAAAATGAGTAGATGCAAAAATGGGTCAAAACTGATCAGAAGTGGTGCTCAAAGCAGACTCTTTTAGAACAGTTGCGAGTAGGGTTGCATTTTCTCCCGACGAGTGTCTCATTTACGATCAGATAATTAGCTTATATATGATCATTTTAATCGTGCAAAAGTGTCATAAATGACTCGAATTTGATTAAAAATTTCAAAAATTGTTAGCTGAATATATATTAAACGTTATTAAATTATCTTAAAAATTAGAAAGTAATTATTTTTACATATTTATAAAATAAGTCCATATGCAGCCAGAAAACACCCAGAACAATAAAAGTTTTCAACAAAAACAAACAAAAATTGTGAAAGTTAAAATTTAAATGTTAACTGCAGAAGTATGTATTTGTTTAAAAAATTCACAACCTAAAAGTATGTTTTAAAAAAATCATATAAATTATATTTACTCCTCTGCATACATGTACATATGCAAACAAATAATCTATGTACGGTTTTTGTTTAAGAGTAATTTTTTCTTTTATGAATTTTTATCTACTACCAAAATATACTATTTTTTGGTTAAATTTAATATTTTTGTAGTTGTTGTTATAATGTTTGCATGTGTTAAAACCTTTCATCATTCTTATAACTACAATAAATTTACGAAATAGAAAAAAAGCACAAAATAAGAAATAAAGAAGATAAACAAAAACAAACGAAAGGAAAGTACCTACTTTTTTGATACAAAAATAACATCAGGACAAAAAACCTAAAGAAAATTAGAAAACAAATCCATATGTTATTCTGTTTTCTTTTCTTTTTCCTTTCCTTTTTTTGAGGTAGGAAATACTTAATTTTCTGTTATGCATTCTTCTATGTTACAAAGTGGAGCAAAACTTCAGTTTTTTCTTCATGTTTTATGAAGAAAAAACCTGTTAGTTTTGTATTTTAAGAATACTTTATTATTTCGCATAATAGAAAAAATACACACCTCATTGTAACATACATACACACACATACTAACGTGCAAATGTATGTTGTTCTTATAGATATAAAATGAAAAAAGGCAAAAATTGTTATATCGTACTTTATAAACACACATGTTACTCACTCTTTAACAAATTCATTTTATATACTTTCCGGCAATTTTACTAGCAGTTTAAGCATCCTTTGGAAAGAAATAGTAGAACTATTTGGTTGATTCAAATTTATACATTTAGATTGTAAGTCAATAGTTACTTTACTATTCCTATGTATTGCAGCAAAAGTCACATTTGCCGTTTTTTTTCTATTTTATCTAGAGATATACATAATTACTGGACTAGATCAAATAATATATAGTTTCCAATTGAATTTTGATTATAATTAATTTTGTTTTCACTCTTATATATATTTATATATAAACAGCGGATATTTTCGTTCGCATACTGAATATGTCGGGAAATTTGAAACACTGATAACAGATAGATTGTTATGATTATGTGTGTTATCATGATTGTTATGATCACTTGGAGACAAAACAAGTCTAGAGCTCTACCTTGAAAACTCATAATCATAAAAATACTACCATTTACCTAATCATACTACTATTCAGACAAATGTATGAACAATAACGGAATGGATAAATTGGATTAGAGAGAATATGGAACTAACATGAGTTAAGATATTTACCGCTAACCAGAAGGCAATTAGGGCGAAAACATATGGTAAGTTAAAATATAAGACCGTATTGGATTTGCATCACTTGGACAGCACCCAGCAAAAATAAAACGAAATACTTCCAAAAGAGTAATATTTATCACCATTTCAAAAGTAGCACTATGTGATTTTCTTTTATCTCCTGTGGAAATGATGTTTATTGATGTCTAAAAAAGCGGAAAGAATCCATTTTTTTTTATTGGACTAAAAATTTTTGAATTAAAATCAATAATATTATTTGAGTGAAATTGGTTGTATTCTATAATACTACAATTTCACTTCCTAAAACCACCTAATAAAAGAACATAAAAATTACTTCCTGAGAATGACTTCAGTTGTAGTGGTAAACTCATAACTTTTTCAGGTCTACTTCTTTTTCGCTTCTTTGAAAGTTCTTCTTTGCTAAGCAGGCTACTCAGAAGTACTCGCTACTGACTGAATTCAGATAAAATCCTATGGCTGACGCTAACGAGATCAGGACGAATGTTCTTCTCAGAATGATCAAGCCTGAGGTTAGAGAAACCTATACAAATTGGACGTAAGGATTCAAACGAATGAAACTCTTCCAGCAAAAACTAGGTAATGGCTTTCAATTGTAATTACTTACTTAATAACATACTTTTCAATGACTACTACATATGGTGTAGATTACATAGAAGTAGTCAAATAAGGTGTTACTAATAATGTGTTATATAAATACTTTCTATTTCATTAGCCATCGTGCTAGTGAAGATACAGATGCTGTATACGTCTATTGTTGTGATTTACAATGACCACTTCTTCTAATTATTTGTAATCGTTTGTGGTAAGTACTTGCCTAGAATGACATCACCGTGTTAAAATAATGACTTAAAATGCTTTTGTATAGGTAAATTTTAGAATTTTCACTTTTTACACGGTAATGGAAGTTTTTACTAGGCTGTACAACTTTCATTGTCAGGATTTAGTCGATGATAAGATAAGATCGATATTATTCTGGATGTAACATTCCTCACGAACACTGATTGTATTCTTAGAAATTACAACTTATATACATTGTAAAACCATTGCCTCCTTAAATGTTTTTGTTAGAAACGAAAAACGGGACTGTTACCCCAAACTGCTGGGTGGCGATATTCTCACCCACACACTTCTAAGTAAAATATATGAATGTTTGCAAATGTTTTTAACTTTTCTTCAACTCCTACTTTTTTACCTTTGCAAGAAAGTTAAGCAAAAGTTTGGAAAACTGTAAATGTACAAGTGTATAAATTTATTTTTATTTCTATTGAAAACAGAACAAAAAACAAGTCGGAAAGTATAGTCGGGCATGGCCGATCATATAATACCATACACGATGAGTATATTTAAATTTTTATTTTTCATAAAGATACTTTTATGTTGAATTTTACCTTAATTCCAAAGTATTTAAGCAATTTTTGATAAAAAACAAAATTTTCTAAATGAGGCTTTATATAGGAGTATAGGTCAAACATGGGCTAATCCTCGGTATATTTGTTAAAACGTTATATTTTTAAATAACAGTTAGTTGGAATACAAATGGTTTCAAGTCAATTTAAGACGTTTAAGACGTATGGGGCCTAGGGTCAAATAAGGGCCGTTCATTACGAAAATCTGCAGTGTCATTTATACTTATATAAAATTCCTTTGTGCCAATTTTTAGAGATATAATAGTATATTTGACGTAATTATGGCATAAAAAGCTCAAATCTGGAGGACCGATTTCAACCATTTTCAATAGTCTTCGTTCCCGTACCAAAAACATGCATGGTCTAAATTTCAGCATATTATCTTGAAAATTGCGGCCTGTAACTTGCGCACAGGGTTTATTTGGACAGCCAGCCGGATAGGCGGACGGACGGACATGTCTTAATCTACTCAAAAAATGATTGAAAATCGATCCGTATTTTTTTAATGTGAGTTTTGGACCAATATTTTTGGTGTTACAAACATCAGCAGAAACGTATAATACCCTACCCACTATATTGGTGTAGGGTATAAAAATAAAAGGAAATGCGTATGTATGCAATGAAAAGCCAAAGAAAATTTACAAAATATACGTTTTTTCCAATTCAAGTTTTAGGGATTCTAAAAAAGTGCGTGTGCAATAATAGTATAGAAAAAAAATTATATTGAAAATCCCTAAAGCTTATACTATATATTTAGTAGTAGGATGATATCAGGTGAGTCTCCATAGAAATGCCCTTCAAATAAAATATTAAGGAAAACACTTAGTTTTTTTTGCTTTTCTGTGATGATGCTGATGTTGGAAAGTGAATGAAAGTCATTTTGATTTTGTATTCGGTAAAATGGAAATGTTTTTATTGGAATTGTATGATTTCCAATTAAATACTTGATAAATTACGCATTACTGTCGGTAATTGCATTATCAGCTTGTGATATGAATCTATGAAGCTTTTTGTCGGATAATACCGAATGTATGCATTCCATCTGATTAATACAAATCTATTAATAACAGTGTATCAACACATTGCCTAAAAAATATTGGCTCCAGTTACCAATAGGATACTTTTACCAATAACTTGAAAACTACTCCCTTTAAATTAGGAGGTATAGAGCCCTCTTTCACATAGAATTTTAAAAAATTCATTTGTTAATACATACATAAAAAGCTTAACATGTGTTTAAGTAAGAAGAAAAAAATATCACCCAAAAATTACTTTATTTATAGCCGGTCAAAGGTCACACAAAAATTTAAAATGAAAATTAATTTTACTTTTAAATTTAAATACATATGTAGTTGTATTGGTCTATACACACACACACACACACAAATTTAAGTTATAAAAAAATACTAACAAACTTTAAATGGAGTTTTCTCATTCCTAGTTTCTACAGAACGTATGAGTAATATTTTATAACTAAATGGCAGGGACTATCACCTCATCAATGTTCTCTAACAAATGCTGTGACAGTAAAGATAACGCACAAAATGAAACTTATACACATACATGTATTCAAATACACATTTTGAAATACATACATGTAAGGACATTGGCTATTACCATTCCATATGAGAATTCTTGTGTAAAGTCTTTTGCAATTATATGAGTAATACATTTTTGAAAATACTCGTTTACATATCGCTTATATACTACAAGACTGGCAGTATGAAAAAAATCTAGTTATTTAAAAGGAGGGCTATATCAAATATGTCTATTATTTTCTGTGTGAGATCGATTTTTTTTGGAAATGTAAAAAATAAAATTCATGCTTCCACGAATATTAGATAAATAAAAATTAAATTTCAATTTAGATGTGAAACATATTAATCTCTACTATCTGTTTTAATTTTACAAATCTATTGATTACTTCAAAAGTTATTTAAAAAATAGTCAAATATTAACACTATTTATGGATATAGAGGATTAAATAGTACCTGTTGTGGATGGGTGTCACTCCGTCACTTTTTATTCTAATCCAATTTACACATTCCTGCATTGCTAGGAGTTCTGCCTGGAAGCTTGTGCTTTGATTGGGTAAACGTTTTCTAGGTCTTCAATATAGAACCCCAGGCAAACTTTGTTCCAAAATTTAGGGTCATCCATGTAGCAATGGATTCCTGCTGGTCGTGGTTTGCGAGGTAATGACTACATTTTCAATTACAATTACATTTGAAGTAATTGTAATTAAAGCTTTACCAATTACATTTACTTGCAATTTAAGTTTTGACAATTACAATTACTTTTAATTGAAGTTTTGACAATTACAATTACTTGTAATTGTGAATTTTGTTTCTTATAATTACATGTAATTTGTAATATGTATAAACTAATTGTAATTGAAAAACTTCAATTACAAGTACTTGTAATCGGTCATTATTCAATTACACATTAGAAATAATTGTAATTGACCATGTAATAAATTACTTTGTGTAATTATTACCCCCATGTCTCCTGCTGGTATAGCGGTCAGGCGCGTCTGATTATTGTGAATAAATGTTTTCAGTGTACATTGATGACGTGTTCTATAACCTCTTTTGGCATATTCGGCTGAAAGCGCCGCCTCATATCTTAAATATGTTTCAGTGAGTGTAATATTTAGCAACGTTTCCAGATTCTTGGTTGAAGTAGTACACATGGCATCAACATCACACAAGCAGCATGTACGCTGACATAACACTTTTTGTCTAAAGAAGGCCGCCAGATTATTGATATTTGTGTCACAACCTTAATGTCCGGTCAACGATTACACCTAAGTACTCAATATTGTCTGCCACTGGTCTTGTCCAGGAAGCAGGATTAAGTATACGTAGAAATTTTTGTCTTTCTTGTGAAAAGAAAGTTTTCAGTCTAAGCCGGGTTAACATTAAGGCCTCTTGATTGAGTGCAGTTCAAGGTAATTTCAGAGCCTTCTCATTTATACGACATCGTCTGTTTAGCAGACAAGTCTAAGCCCTTTCTCAGTTATGGTCCTTAGGAAGCTAATAATCTAGGTGGCAAAATGCCACTCTATGGTATACCGCAAAATACTCCATTACTGATAGTTATATAGTACATCGCATCGCAGCTTATCCATCTGTTCCTGAGCATGTAGTCAGCATAAAACTGGTCTAGAGATTGCACATTATTGAAGGCGCTTCGATGTCAATGCATATCGCCAGTGCATACATTTAGCTATCGAAGCATTCATTTATGAAGTGGACAACTTCGTTCAAAGCAGTTTCCACCAATCGTATGTTTGGTATACGGCTCTAAACCATAATGTCGAGTATCCGTTCCAAGGTTTGAAGTAGGAAAGATGTAAGACTTATAGGTCGATAGGACTTAGGTGTCGCCTAGCTAGATTTTCCTGATTTGGGTATAAATATTACCCTTGCATACTGCCATTTAACTAAGATATATGCCAATTTCAAGCATGTAGAGAATATAATTGATAGGTATAGGGAAACCAGTCCCGCCTCCATCTGCAAAAGTGCCCAGAAAATGCCTGACATTACTAGACTACTTAAAAGTATGTAGAAGTCATTCATATGTAAGCTGTTGTATAAGTAATAGTCATTAACTGGAATTTCTGTATTATGCAGAAGATGATTAGAAAACATATTGCAGTTACTTAGTATCAACTTTTCACCATCGATATGGATTTACGCACGTTAGTTTAAAATATAAAGAACTTATATTTATTAAAATGACTCTATGCTACACAGTTATCTGTGAAAGTTGGAATGAGTCGATAGAAAAGACCAAAAGTTATATGGCAAACATTGTAAAAGATCTATGTTGGAAGTTTGGTTTTGCAGTCATTTTGTTTTGTTAGAGTTGAGGTAACACAAAAAATTCTATTTTAAAATATACATAACACACTCCCACATCTATACATATCCATTCATAAATGGCTGTAGGAAAAGTATATTTTGTGAATGAAATGGAATTGTGCTGAACTAAAGTAAACTTAAACTCAACTCTATTCAACGCAACATAACTGAGTGACTGCAATCCATTTAGCCAAAAGGGAAAATATTGTCGTTTAATATTATTTTGTTTTTGTTGTTTTAGTAAAACAATAAAAAAATATAAAAAACATTTTCTCATCATATGTATATGAGGTTTGAATTATCGTGATTCGTGACACGGCATGTAAAATGTGAATTGTTTGCTTTTCTTTTAGACACCAATAGTATTTTTGCGTACACTCTACTAGACGAAAGTAATATGTTTGAAATATCAGGTTGTTTTTAAGATTCTTAAAAGTGAAACATATATGTTTAGGTTTAAGATAGACGATTCTAAACGAAGCTATTCTTACTCGACCCATCAAACAGAAGTGGAGTACTTTACATGAACACCTGCCAAACGGCCCTTATTACGGTGTTAAAAATTATATCAAAATTCGAAGCTGCTCTCGGCATTGTCTTCGGTTTAAGACAGTCATAAAGCGGTTAAATCAGCAATTAAGAAAAGTTTTTTTTTACATTTTTTTGAAAAAATTTAAAAATCTTCTTAAATTGTTGCAATATTTTTATACGAAGTGATTATGGTTCTATAATTCGACCAAACCAACAGCAACAAATTCCAATTTATTTTACATTCTTCATACTCACAATTTAATTTGTATCGTCAATTCCAATGGTTACAATGTAAAATTTTGTTTTCTTGCTACGAGAAAGAATACAATAAAAACAAATCAATGGAAATGTGTTTTTATGCATTTCTAACAACATTTATGACCCTCATCATCGTCACAGTCATCATCTTTATGAATTTTTATATGAAAGTGTGTGAGTTTGCATTTAACCAAACATATAGCAGTTTGTATACACAGAAAGAAAATTCACATACTAAACTTTGAAATCAAGCCCATTTTAAGATTATTTCTAAATCTCTTTTTCTTAATATACCTTACTTTTTCTTAAATAAATCTTACTTTTTCTCATATCAAGCTCATGCATTTAAAAGGCACTTCACACGGTCACACTTTACGTACGACAAGTCTAATGAAAAAGTAAAATGATACTCCATCCGTATGACAAAAAAGAGAATAAAAGTCGTTTGATTTATATCAAACAAAAATACATCTCTGATCTAATTCGACCTGCTTGTTTTTTGAATCATTTCAAAAAATGAAAAGAGCCATACGACTGTCAAATTTTCCATCTGTATTCCCTTTCAATGTGTGAT
This sequence comes from Lucilia cuprina, assembly GCF_022045245.1. Taxonomy (NCBI): domain Eukaryota; kingdom Metazoa; phylum Arthropoda; class Insecta; order Diptera; family Calliphoridae; genus Lucilia; species Lucilia cuprina. The sequence continues at coordinate 21,177,490 of NC_060950.1, forward strand.
GGTTTCATTACATATTGCGTTTAGACGATCCCATCCGTACTCTTCTACACAAAATTTTGACAGATCATATTACTTGTGTGATCGTGTAAAGTCGGCTTAAGCTGAAATTAAACCGAAAATTAAATTGCAAGATCATTTTAAAAGCAGAGAGTAAAAATTAGTCTCTGACTGTTTTTTTTTTTTGTTTTTTATAAATGTGTGAGCATACGCGTGAAAAAAGAATACAAGAGCGCTCATTTAAGAGCTCATTGCATTTCGCTGCAGAGAGTAAAATATTAGTTCTCTAACTGGTTTTGTTGTTTTTTTATAAGTGTGTGAGCATACGTACGCGTAAAAAAAGAGTACAAGAGAGCTCATTTGAGAGCTCACAGGATTTCGCTGCTTTAAACCAAAAAAGCTTCAACTACGGTTTTCAATACTTAACGAATCCGTTTTTGATACTTATTTTAAAGAAAACCGTTCTTTTGAAACCTCATAGAACTTATTTAAATAATTATTTTTTTAAGTGTATATACACGTATGTATGTATAAAAATGAATGTTTTTATGTCTGTGGTATGTATTTTGTACATAAAATGTATTAGTCTTGTTGTGCAATTTGAAAATCGATAAATTGCAATTAATTTAATGGTCACAACACAAACGACATCTAAGAAATTTGAAATCATAAATCACAGCATCAATTGTGGTTAAAGTAAGAGAGGCAAGATGGTTTTTTCGATTGTGTCCTTTCGTTTTTCTCGTAATGTGTGTGTTTTCCTTTCCAATTTGAAATGTTTGTGGTAAAAAGAGGCTTTAAAGTTTAAATTGTTCTAAAATTAGTAAAAAACGAGATCACTAAATGAATTATAGTTTTTAGCATCCAGAAAAATAGTTCATGTACACTTCTAATCAATATGCACTAGTGCCAGTAGTTACGCAACTGGTTACTAAACCCCATTTCAAGTTTCGTTACACTACATACTGCACATATTTTCCACAAGCTATAATTGTCGTTACATGATCTTGAAAAATAAATGTTCCCATTGAGGAAGTTGTGTTTCCTTACTTAGGATAAACTTACATTGAAAAGTAATGAGTTAAAATACTAATAAAACCACTTTTCACCACTTCTTCATTAGCATTTTAACTCATTATTTTAACACGGAGACAAGTGCTTTTACGCTCGCTTACAAATAGAGAGTAAAAGAAGTACATTTCGGTTACAAAGAAGTTGATGATAAGAGCCACTGAGAATACGAACCAGAGACTTCGGTTTGTTAGTTGAATGTTCTATTCACCATTGCTTAGCTATTTTATTTCGCGTCAAATAATGTCGCTAAAAGAAAGTCATTACTCGAGTACTTTAATGTAATACAGATGGTAAGATGCAGTCATTGAAAAATAAGTGGTTGTCGAAGTACAACCCATTACTAAGTTTTTACTGGGTTACTGTTAAAATAATCAGCAGCATTTTGAATGCTTTGGATATTTCTCCACCGGTTCGAAATCTACTACATTAGAAAAGCGTAATTAATCACTGATCGGTAGAATGATTATTAGGTAACCAAGTACGGAAGGCTAGCGCCTTGATGATCTTATATTTACTTCGCGCTTTATGTATAATACCAGTGCATGAGTTGAGAATGTTAATGTGGTAAAATTTCGAAGGGATTGCGTTTTGACAGAATCACTATACTCGTCAGATGTAGTATTGTATGGTATTAGATCCAGCCTGTGGCTGAGATAAATCTCAATATGTCATTAGGATTAGACCTAGATATCTTGCCGAGATTGAATATGAAGTGACAACCAAGGAAACTGTTTCTATTAGCAGCTAGAGTAGGGCATTCACAGAGAAGATGAAAGACCAATTCTTCTTTTGTCTTATCTTTGCAACTGTCCTGTTATCAATCTCGATATATCCCGCCTAATTCTGATTATAACTATAATAACTTGCCCCCTAGGTTATTCCATCTCTTTTCAGTCTTTTGGAAAAATCTGTGAATGTTGCTTTTGATAAAGCGCGGTGTTGCTACTAAAACCGCGTTGGAGATATCAAGGGCAGATCCAATTTTGGAAAAGTCATCTGTCTCTTCATCTCCATAACAGAACCTATGTGAAAGGGCCCAAATTAGGTAAATGTTGGACAGGAGACTCAGCCTTGACCAATCCTTTTTCTTTTGTATAACCTGGCTGTCGATAAAAATTCCTATGCTGCATTTAAAGTTTCACTTTGTTTGTAACCCCTACACCATTCCTTCCGTTTTTGAATACCCTATCCAAGTTAGTGTATGAGGAAATATAGTCGGATGGTTGGTTCAATATTCTAGGTAGTAGGCTTAAGCATATCTATATAATCTTGACCTCCAACATCGGGGTTAGTTATGTCTTACAGCGCTGCAAGTAGATACGGCCATTATATGTAGATCTATAGTTAGAATTGAAGTCGAATTGCTTTACGTGAGTACCTGTCGCTTAGCCCTATCTGTCCCCTTGTGTATTTTACACGCAGGTCGCAGTTTTTGTACATGGATGAACCGGTCCATGTACAAGCACTTTGCTCAAGTGCTTGAGCTATCTAAATTCTGAATCTAAATACGAATCCGTCAAATAAGCCGAGACTTAGTTCTTACTCACAGGGACACACTGTGATAATTCTGGTATAAACTGAGTTTACTCTGAACGTACCTGGACAAGGAAGGAACAGTTTATGGTATCAATTGTGTATGATACCTTAAATCCATCATCATTCAACCCAGCACACTTCTCATTTATCCGACGCATTAATAAGAGAGAACCATACGACACATTTATTTTGGTATACGAATAGGGTGAGGGCCGCATACATCTACATCTATCCCGTGTCATATACATATAATGGACACCAACTCATTTCCAACGCTTAGTCCCACCGTCACTCCTCTGTGGGATATCTGTTATTTTCGGCAACAGTACCGAACTTATTCCGAAATATTGACTTTACCTTACCCTTAACCACCACCACAGCCACTACGTGGTTCCCGAAGAACCTCAACCAACTCACCAGCCAGGACATAGTCCTGTGGTTCTCTGGTTAGACCCCATATCAAATCATACCAAGGACAAGCCGAGGAGTGAAGTGACATAACCAGTTTTAAGTCCCGACAAACTAGAGATGTTTTATACCCCCGGATTGCAATACACCAAGATGGGATCTATCATCAAGCAAACATGCCCCGGGGGGATCTGTAGGTAGAATGTGCAATTTCCTTACGAAACTAAACTTAACTACTCAGTTTAACTACAGATTTACTGTATCTATATGCAATGACATACATATTAAGCGGATCAGCCGTTTGAAAAATGCATACTTCTATGTTCCACTCATTAAGGAATGCTATGTAGATTGTCCACAATTATATAATAACGAAATCTGATAATTTCCTCTTCCCTGAAAGTAGTTCATTATAAAAATATTATAGCATTTTATAAAATCTCAATATTACGTAAGTTTTGTCAACGTTATTTCAGGTTTAAAAATAAACCATAAATAAAAAATGCGTAAAAGTTAATATAATATTCAGGTTTCTATGCGTAAGATCATTTTGTATGTGACAAATGATTATTTTAAAAAAAAGTATCACTCGAAATTGATTAATGATCTTTAAAATAAAAACAGAATTGAATATACATTTAAATCTTTAAAATAACAAATAATGGTGGAATATAGGCCCACATCGATTGCAAAAGCAGATATGTATTTTATAATTTTTCTCAATAATAATTTTTTTGGGTTGAGTAATGTTCTGAATTTAGAATAAAATACTAAATTTCTTAAGAATGAAATAATATAAAAAAATACAAATAGTTTTGGTAATTAATTGGTTGCGATAAAATTCTTTGTATTTAAATTATTCCTTAATGCAGATTAATTTACAAATTTATGATTTTAAATTAATTATTGTCACTTTCAAATCTAAAACTGATTATGTATGTATGTAGTTTAGGACTGAGCAAAGAAGTGCGTTTTCTAAGTGACAAAAAATTGTTTATACATTTTGTTGTTTATTACGTTGACTAACGCACGCACTATTTTATCTTTAAAAATGTATCTTCTGCTTTGAATTAACATAAAAATTTATTTGCACCTTCATTATAGTACATGCAAACATTCAGTCAGTCACATATGAAGTGTAAAAACTTATTAACATAAATATTTGTTTCATTATCTAAACTGAGTGGGGCTTTTGCTGAAGAGCAAATTTTACTTGGTGGACAATGATATAATGTTAGTTTGATTTCATAATTATCACCACCACTATATAATATAGGAGTACTAATATGATTTAAGTATTCGGTTAATTTGTGTATAATAAATATGTGGCTTTGATTACAAAATACTTACTAGAGTTTTCAACTGAACACACCCACATAAAGCTACTTATACAGTGGCAGTTTAAAGGAAGATATCTTTTTTTGTGTAGTTAATATTGCTGATGTATAGATCAGTCTTGTCCAACCTTAATATATACTTATAATTGTGTAGTCTAGAGAAAGTATATGACTTCTTCTTTTTCCTTTGATCTTTGTCGTTAGTGACGACTCACAATCGCGGTTCTCTTTAGGGCTAGAGCAGAGAATTGACGGAGCAGGTGAAAGACCGTTTCTTCATTTTCCTTGTCTATGCAATTGCGACAGTGATCGTTGAAGGCCGACTTACGTATCTGTCAATCACCTTGTGTCCTGTTATTTTTGACATCAGCCTCGATATGTTACGCCTACTTTGGTTTATAAGGTGTCTTGTGTGTTTCGTATTGAAAGAGGGCCCCAATATCTTGGCCGTTTTACATGTGTCTATGTTATTCCACCTATTTTAAACATTTTGAAGAAAGTATCTGAGTGTACTGCTCTTGATAAAACCTAACGGAGTTGCTACTGTAACGGCATTGGAAATATGAATAGACGAACCAATTCTGGCAAGATCATATACATGTTCATTACCAAAGTGGTCTCTATGCGCAGGGACCCAAACAAAGGTAATGTCAGACAGGCGACCCAGCCTTGACAGTTCCTTCTTGCACGGTCTTATTAATAGGGAAGTGGTAGTATAAGAGTTTAGTGAGAGATTTGCCACTTGACGTTCGAAGAAGATTGGTATTTTGCCACAAATATCGAGGTCAAGTAGTATCCTACAAACTTTCATTATCGAAAATTTTCAGCGTGAAAGACGCCAGCTTCATTACAGAATACACCAGAACCAACACCGCAATATATTCGCTCGGTATGTTGGCTATACACCATTCGCTTCTGGAAAGAACTCTGACATTGAAAACTCGATCAAAATTCGTGTGTGGAGTAATATACTCGAACAGTTGGTTAAAGAGCGTGTCCATGTGTTCTTGATCACCGGATTAGTTAAGCCTTTCAGCGCTAGAAGCAGATATGGCCATAATATGCACATATATAGGTAGGATGTGCAGATCTTCTGAAGGACTAGTTCTTATAGAAACGGTTATACCAATGGGTGCTGATCTCCACACTTTGTAAAGCTGATCTTAGTTGCAGTCTACCATATAAGAGATTCGTATATAAGAATAGAACGTACTACAACCGTGTACATCTATTTAACTATGTTGGGACTGTGTCCCAATTTCATTCCAAACATATTACGAAAGGTATAGTAGGTAGGCTTTTTGACTCTGTGCCGGATGTCAAGTTTTCATGATAATTTGGAGCATAGAATAATTCCTTAATATTTGCATTGTTTGATAAGGGAATTTCGCAGTCCTTTAACCGTTGCAACGACTTTTATCCCCCTGTTGTTCAGTTCAATAAGAATAGAGTTTACGCTTTCTGAAGTATTTACGTTATTGAAGGCACCTTCTATGTCTAAGAAGGCTCCCATTCAAGGAATTTTTCTTTAACTCTGATAACCTCATGAGGAGCTGTCTCTGTAGATAGTTTTAAAGTTTAAGAACATAGCCGTTGCTAATAAGTGAGAGATGACAGACCAATTGCTCGAAAGTCTTTTGCCTTCTCATGACTTCTTTGGGGATAAAAACGACTTTAACTTTTCTCTTATTGTGAGAGTTTCTGAGCGTATATAAATACCATCTGGCCCTGGTGATTTGAATGGGAAAAAAACTATCAATCGCCTATGAGACCCTATTGTGGGAGATGATATTGTTATTGATTCCCGATTAAGTCCTACTGTCAATAACGATTTCCTCGGCAGCATCTTTGCAGGCTGTGAAATAAGTGTTCAGTAGGATATCAAGGGATTCCGCCGATGATTCTGACCAAGTGTCGTCCCTTCTCTTATCATAGGTTGGATTAGATTGGCCTTAGCAAGAATTTTGCTGAGTCAAGCAGAGCCGTTTGTGTTGTATATGTGTATATTCGCATACGCTTCAACACGGTGTTCTTTTTGCAACTGCTATAGTTTTCTTATAGACTTTTAGTTTGTCGCAGATTTATTCTTGTAGAAGGTGTTAAAGACTCTACGTGTTTCTTTGCGTAGCTTAGATAGATCCGAAATTCACCATGGAGGCAATGGTTCAAATTTTTATAAATATGTTTGGAGTACAACAACTATCGACTACACTCGATTAAAATTGATAGCAACTACTTGATAATGGAAACTCAACATTTTAGATATATAGTGCGGTTGACCTACACATGTATGTATCAAGATCTGGCCATCCCAAAAGTGTAGAAATTTTCATAGCTAAACTAAACTAAAACAAATATTACTTCCTGAGATCTTAAAGAATAATTCCGATTTTCTTAATAATTTGTATTAGGGAACATTTTATGCATTGTATATTTGTTACAGAAATTTAGAATCTATACAGTAAACCCTGTTATGTCTAATTGCTAGACAACCTTGATAATTATACATTAACATCAGAAATCGGGGGCCCAAGTTTTGACATCATTTAAAAAATTACAACTATTTCTCTACAACATAAATCAGGTATTTATGATTAACTTGTAACGTGTCGTACAATTTTGGCAACACAATATACTAAATATGAATTGCATGTACTACATAATTATAACCACCACACAAACTTACACCTTCGTATTCATACTTTTGATAAACGAAAAACATTCTGACAAACCTTATGTACGTATTCGAATACTTCACAACATATTCAAGCATAAATCATTTTCTGTTGCCGATTGTTCTTGTAAAAATACGTTAAGTGTCATACGAAGTACTAGTTGTATTGTTGTCATAAGATACTTTTTATGTACAGTTGTGGTTTTACCTATTGTCGTTGTTGTTGTTGTTGTTGTAATGTACTTATAATATCACTACATACATTTAGAAGTTACACCAACGCATTATTTTTATTGTTGGTATTTGTTATTAAGTTTTTTATTTTGTATTTATTATGTGTATTACAAATAATAAATGTATTATAGTAGGGTAGTACCACTTATGAAATTATTAGGAAATTTAAGTTTTATTTATTTACCTTAAATGTTTTGAAATTGAAATCTTGATTTTAAAAACCATGAAACATTTTATTTTTATTAGAAATATGGAATAAACATATTTTTTTAGGACTTCCCTAATGTAGAATGGTTGTAATTTGGTACTTATTTTGTACATTGAGACTTACATACATATGAGTTGATGTCCACGTGAATTTATGTATAATATTATTACAGTTATGGTTAAAAATTTAAAAACAAATTTGAATTTTAAGTTACACTTTATTGTTCTCATATATCGGTTGCATTCCAAGAGTATTATCGACATTCTGTTACAAATCTCCACTATGCTGCATAGTGCCGGTCCACACTAGAAAACTTTCGTAGAGAAACTTTTTCTTAATTCTCTTTTGAAGTTTCCTTAATGTCCACACATAGAAACTTTCGTTTCAGAAACTACGTGTTAATTGCATTGATTTGTTGTTATACGAATGAAAAGAATAACAAAACAAGTTTCCGAGTACGGGAAACTCCGTACCGCGAGAGAGATGAATGATATTCCTTCTCTTTCTCTCTCATGCAAAATCAAAAGTTTCCCAAAAAAAGTTTCCTAGTGTGGACCGGCAGATACGGGTTTCTTTTCCAATGTCGTTGCTTGACATTTCTATTGTAAATATGGACACAAAATGTGTGATCATGATGTTGCACGGTGTTTTCTTGGGTCAGAGGTTGTCTCGGAGTTTTTCTCATATATCCGTTGTTTAAAGAGCGATTTTGTTGATTTTTAGAAAGAAAGCTTGTTTGATGGAATAATTGAGATCAGGTCAGACAGACATACAAAAGAACATGACTTAATCGACTTTTCCTATCTGCTAGGACCCAGAAAATATATACTTTATCGGGTCAGGAAATATTTTATAGAAATATCAAAGGGAGTGATGTCTATACCTTTCTCACCGCCTGAGGCATGTATCCTTGATGACAGAACCCATCTTGGTGTATTGCAATCCCGGGGTAAATAGCTATCAATACCTCTAGTCTGCCGGTAGTGATCAAATTTATCCTTGGCTTTCTTTTTAATGATTTCACATGAGTTCAAAATCTGCAGGACTTTATCCTGACTGTTCGGTTAGTTGAAGTTTCTTTGACTTAAACCCAAATACTCAAAAAGTGATACTTGATGATCAAGATCAAGTGATACTTGATATATACATTTTCAGGAAGTTTCTGTTCCCTAGAAACTATGAGCGGTACAAATCACAGGACAAGGCTGTATACTAATAAAATGGTGGATTAGAGCAGATAATGCCAAGATGGGGTATGCGGTGTGCATAATGGATGAGGTGGTTTCTAAGTTGTATCTGTGGAGACAATATGTTGACGGTTTAATCGGCGGAAAAGTAGTTGAAGTTAATCCCTAAATCATTAATTTATTGGCGATTTTCATACATGGAGATAACTCTAAATATAAATGCTTCGAATCATGCCGAATGCTAAAAGCCATCTCAGTAGTGTGATTGGGCAACTTTAGGTGTTCCAGAAGTGCACTAGGGTGAGACTTTAGGCGATGAGAATCTTTCCTCATAACATCAATATAGCGTTTTTACCTAATTTTGGGTTTGGCTCTTGATTTGGCTCTAACCAGTGATTGCCTATTCCTTTGTTGGTGTAAAATTGAACTTGTCTCAAAACATCTATCATTCCCCAAAGGGGAGCTATCCAAGCAAGAGCTTGGATAGCTCAAGAACTTAACTAAAGTGATTGTACATGGATCGGTACAGCGATACGAAAATAAGCACATGCGCGTAAGATACACAATGGGAAGTCTAAGAAGCTCAGGCAGTGGTTGGAAAAGACCACCGTGAAATGGGACAATATGGCAGCTGTTCACGTAAAACCCTTCGGCATTCATCTATACCCTTCCCACTGCGGTTTATAGCCAAACTCACGAAAAAATAATGTCGGTAAAAAGACTGATGCATGATGAGTAAGTTCGGTGCTATTGCCAAAACAACATTTAACCTACAGAATAATGACTGTGGGACCAAGCGTTAAAAATAAGTTGGTGTAAAGTGTATATGATACAGGTTGAATTTAGGAGTTGATTTTGTCGAATGAATGGGATTCGTATTGAATCTACGTGGTTGAAAGTTGACTTCAAAAATGCTTAATATATGATCTGAAGATTACCGGACATTGGAAAAATAGTATAGAACTCTCACTCCTGAAAAGTGATTTATATCCATTAGATGAAACATTTTATTGTATAATATCAATGTTTATTAGAAAGAATCGAATATAAATTATTGACAAAGATCAAAGAATAATTTCAATTCTCCGAACAGGATCCTTAGAAACAATTGAGTCAAGTCAGATTTCATAACCAAACATCATATTAGCAATGTTATCTTATAAAGACGATCAGACAAGATAGATAAATTAAACTTCTTGTACTATAACTCCGAATTTAAGTCGCATCTAAATCAATAATAAAAGTGCTTTTATCACAGGACATTGTAAATTCTTTATATATGCAAGAAAACGTTTTTGGTTCATCATATATTTTGATTTACCAATACAATTGTTTTTAAAGCTTTGATACCTTGTGTGATATCGTAACGAATAATTTATAAAATTTCAATTCTAACAAATCTATTTTATAAATAACGTTGATATGTAATAATTTTTCTTAAAAAATTTCAATATCTACTGCTATTTTTCAATGCAACACTGTACTTATATTTGCAAGACTTTATATACCATAGTATAGTTGTGGTCGCTGTTTATTAGATCGTACGTACATACATTGTATGTACTACATACATTATTGCTTCGTTCCAGTTGTTGACATTTTTGTTAATGTTTCATTTCAAGATTGGGTCAACAAATATTCTGATTATGATTATTGCACATACGCGTACTTACACGTTTTTTCATATTTTATACTTTTTTTCGTTTGATTGCGTGCTTTTAATCTACTGATAAGAAGGTGAGGATTTTTCATAAGGCTGATAAGCTTTTATTAAAACCTCTAACCAAAAGTCAACACCAAGGGACTTAAGTACTACACAAAACAGCAGAATAGCAATTGGAATTGTATGACATTTTTGTTTTTGTTTTTATTAACGGCAATTTATTAATGTTACAACTAAAATATTATTCACTGATATGAATTGTTGTTGATTCATTTGAATAAAATTTACATGCTTAGAAAATTTTTAGAAAAGTCATAAGTTGTTTGATAAATAGAAAGGAAATATGAATATTTTTAGAACAACTCGATTTATGCATTTCCATGATATTTTGAGAAACATAAAATTTGTTATTTTAATTAAAAAAATACTAAACTTTTTATGGCATTTTATTAACCCAAACTAGTCAAAACCATAAGTTTAATAAATGAAAAATTTCTGCGAATCTATGAACAATACAAAGGACTCTGCTAGTGGCCATTCTAATCCAACCTCTATTAAAAGGAAGAACGAGACTTGGTTATAAACATAGGTTGAATCTTTTGATATGGACGTGACTCGATCATAAACATCGACTGAATCTCTTGATATCTTATTGAATAGACATTACTTTGGCTGCAAAGATGCTGTTAGGGAAGTCGCCATTAAAAGTATTAATATATTGGAATTCAATAATAAATAATAAAGTTATGGTCGTTTTTAATTCCTGGAAAATTATGTCATGAGAATGAGAAAGACTGAGCAAGACTTTTATTTTTTCATCTCAAAACACTGGAAAGTCACATCGTATCACATATTGACAACGACTAGACAGCTCATCGTGGCTTTCAGGATGCCGCCATGCAGAGACTTCTCTACATGACGTTGTGCAGTATACTATAGGATTTTTCTTAAACATAGAATGTACCTTTAACAACGTAAATACTTCTGCAATTTAACAAGCTCTTGCTTGGTAATACCTTGTTTTTGGTATCAGGAACTTTCCTAAATGCGATTAGCGATATTATATCGAATGCTCTGGTGCTACTCAATAATTGGGCCACAGACCTTAGCTTAAGAGTAAACTCAATCAAAATAGAACTGGTACCACGTATCAATCAATGCCAAATATCTAGGAATTATACTCCAAATTATCATGGAAACTAACATCCAATATAGAAAAAAGATGGCAGCGGTTGCCTACTATACCTGTTGTATGATGTTTGGGATGAAATGGGGACTTGGTCTCAACCTAATCAAATGGATATATACACCAATACTACGTCATATTCTTACATATATACGGATTTTTGTATGGTGAAATTGAGAGATCAACATGCATGTATATATAGGTATGTAAGACTTCAGAAGCTATAAACACTACATGCCACCTTCAGCCTATAGATCTGCTTATAAAGGTCATAACTACTTGCAGTTCAGCAAAGCTTAATTCATCCGGAAGTTAAAGATCAAGAACATATGAACACGATAAGATTTTAAACATATTATCTCAAATCTTGAACCAACCATCCAACTATATTACCCCATACACAGACTTTGATAGAATTTTCAAAGTCAGAGTTCCATCTAGTAGTGGTGTAGGGGTAACTACTACTTTTCTATTAGTCAGACAATGCAATAAGACTGGAACCTTGTTGAGTGCGCATATGGACTATTATGGAAATGAATGATGCAACTTCGTTGGGTTTTATCAAAACAGACTCCACAGATTTTTTTGAGAATACTCAAAATATGTATATGGAATGACTGCAGTACCTGATAAAGGAACAAATTGTTGTAGCCTGGGAACATGCAAGCCATGTTCCCAGGCTACATGCAAGCCAGCTTGGGATTCGCTTCAATGAGTACTGTCGCAGTTGCAAAGACATAGAAAATGTAGAAATGGACTTTCATCTTCCATATGAATGGTTCGATGTAGTTGCTAAAAGAAACAGTTTTCTTGACATTTACACCATAGCCTACCTTGGTGAAATAGCTGAGTCTAAGTTAAATAGTATCCTGGGATTTCTCACTATTAAAGGATGAATTTATAATACTATAAAATACCAAATAATTTTACACATTCCGTGATAGCTAAGCTTTCCACATGGAATCTAGTGTTGCGGTATGACTATCCAGGTTTTCAGTATATTCGTTGATCTTTCTGTAATAAATTGTTTGGAATCGACTATCTTAATCTTAGGATTTTGATTAGAGATCATTAAAAATTATGGCTTTATAATTAAAAAGGTCTACTCATGTCCTCAAGTCTCTCTATTAATGATAGGGCCTTAAACCTTTATGATATTCAATTGATGAGTGATGTAAATTTAAATATGCAAGTTTTTCAATAAATAAACACCTCTAAAGAATCGGTCTATAATTAAGGCTATTAAAAGTACTCTTCTGAAATTCAGCTTGGTGATCATATTAACATCGATATAAATATAATTGTTTGATGTTGGATATATAAGATTCATAATAGTGGGTATAGCACACTTACATGTAATTCTTGGTTTTGCTCTCGACAGACACAAATGTCGAGAGTTTTAAGTAAACACCTGCCTTGACGGCCTATTCAACGTTCTTATTCTTGGTATTTTTCCTCCCCTTGGTAGACTTAAATGAATTTGAATCCCTCAATGATAAACTCAGGTGGTTATTTCTGTCCATGTACAAGTACTATCAGATCACTTCCCCGAAAAGTTGAGTGATGGTCCTCAACCATAAGTCGCGTAGCATGTAACAATATGAATTATGTTGAGAAGGCAAAAGCACTAGATACTTTCCCTGAAGTATGAGGTATACTAAAACAGTACTTCGCCTGGAGGGCAGGGTAGACTTTCCCAATCGTTCACCAACTTACATCAGTTTCATCCTCAGACCATAAGAAATCATTCGCCAACCTAAACCGGGGCCCTACTATGCGAAGAGTAGGAAATACTCAACGGGTTCAGAAATGGAATACAGTTTGCTCTGTCATATCACCCAGTGGCATCTGTTAAGATGGAAACAGCATCGGAGATAGAATCCAGACATATATGACACGGATATATCAGTCTTTAAACCAACATTCTCTCTCAGTGATTTTGGGTATTAAACCACAGCCACTATGTGAATCCCGAGGAAACCTCAACCAGAGCAAATTCCGCGGGTAACTGGCCATCTGTTGTACCAGATTATCTGGTGCTCTTGTTAGACATCATGCCAAATTATTTCAAAGCGAAGCCGATGATACATTCGACATCACCAGTTCATAGTCCCAGCAGACTAGAGGCATAACACCAAGGTGGAGATTTTGCCTAGGTAACATTCCTCGGGGGGAGCTCTCGAGAGACATTTGGTACAGACTAATGAGAGGATTCACGAGCAGATCGTCACTTGCCCCTGTTTTTTTATTACGAGCTGACAACTTCCCCTTGCTACGAGGGAAAACTGTCAAGAGTTTGTAGTTTTAGTTTTTTGTGTAGAAATCTTTGTATAAGTATCGCTATGAAAAACGTAGTAGAAACTAGGGTGTAAATATACTTCCGGATATTACAAAGATCCTATATTTTTGAATCCTGACAACACTAAAATCACTTTTCATGTTAGAATGAATACATACTCTCTAAGTTTAGAAGTCTTAAAATTTGCGCTTTAATAAAATAAGATTCCAAAGTTGGCTTTAACATTCTTATTACGATATAATGAACTCGTTACAATGTTTGTTGGGTAATTAAGAACTGAGTAAGTATGTGTAAAAGTATTGCATCACCATTATGGTGAATTTTTATATGAGCTTTTTTCATGTGGTTGCTATTGCTGCTTTTATTTTAAAAACAACAACTCACTATGATTTGCACACTTACGTTGTTGCTCCATTGGATCAACAGAGGGAACTTGCAGGAGGAGAAAAACTTGTTTTGTGCGTGTACGATAGAGAGTGATGGTTGTTTTTATTTTTTGTTCTTTGATGAGCTGTTACTATTGTTGTTCTGTTCTTTTTTGTTGTTTACTTTTTTATGTTAGAGAATTCATTTTGAATGTTTTTATGCGTTGGCAGTTGTACTTGTTCGCTGTGCGTTTTTTACTCTTTGTTTTTTTTTTTGCAAAAAAAGCTTAATTTGTTTTTGTGTTAAATGTATGAATTTATTGATGTTGCTGCTAATTTTTTGTTTTTTTTTCAGGTTGCTAGTGTGCCCCTCCACGTAAATTTGTTGTTGCGTGTGGGTATTGGAGTTGTATGTATTTGTATTTTAGATTTTTTTCCATTCTAGTGAATTTTATTATTGTTGTAGATTTTGATTTTAAATACAAGTACATATGTATATACAACTAATGTATGAATTTGTTTTGTTGTTGTATTATGATGGCAGTTTTGGTTGTTTACTTCTTTGAACTTTTTCCCTCTTCATATTGTTGTTGTTGATGTTATAGTGATTGTTGTTCTATTGTTATGTGTGATATAATGATGATTGTATTAATCGGTGCAATAACCTAAAAGAATTAGAATTAGAATTAGAAAAACATAGACAAATACAAATTAATTGTTGTTATTATAGTGTTGCGAATCGATGTTATTACGCAGTTAGTTTTTAAGAGATTTTTTTATTCTGTCCACAAGTTTTCTGTAAATTTCAAATTATTAAAAAATCAAAATAATAAAATATGTGTTTATGTACTAAGCAAAAACTACCTAGCGAAAAAAAGAACTTCTAAAGAAGCGAAAAATAAGTAGAATTTACTACATGCAAGCATTAAAAAAGACCAGAAGAAGTTATGATTTTAACACAGCATTGTCATAGGAGGGATGTTCTTTTTATTTGATTCCAAATTAACTACATCTAAAGTCATTCAGAATGCAATTTTTATGTTCTTTTTTGAAAGTTATTTGGAATTGAAATTGCAGTATTATAGAATACAACTAATTTAACTTAAATAATATTACAACAAATAAATAAATTACACGCATTTATCAATTACATCCAAAATAAAATTCGTTGAATTCAAAAAATTTCAGTATAAAAAATATATCTAAAATTAAAAAAAAAAAATGGATTATTTTCGCTTCTTAAGAAGTCAATAAACATAACTTCCACAGATGGTAAAAAATCCACTTAATGCTGTTTTTGAAGTGGTGATAAATGTTATTCTTTTGGAAGTATGTACTTTATTTTTGCTTGGTAGGTAATGACATTCAATTGTAATAACTTACCTAACAAAATTCATACTTTTAAATAACTACTACATATCGTCTGGATTACACATAAGTAGTCTTATAATGTCTTACAATTAATGTGTTATATTAATACTTTCTAATTCATTAATCTTCTTGCTATAGGAGCTACTTACTGTAGGAGCTACTTACTTACACTAATTACTTTTTCAAATTACTTGTAAACGTTTGTGTTAGAATTTTACCTTTTTAACCCCTATGTATGTATGTAAAATTCATAGAAATTATTTGGTCTTGTCTATCATTTTGGGGTATGTAGCTCTTTACAGAGGTTGAAAGTTTTCTAATTGCCACTGACTTAGGAAAAACCTGAACGATTCCTCTGTGAAGAGTCCAAGCAGCTTACTACTTTCAGTCTTTGGCAAAGTATGTCTGAAACAATAATGCCGTAAAATTGATTTTCTACAATTCATTTCAATGATTTCAGATATTATTCACCATCATATTTATAACATTAATTTGATGGTCTATGGTAATTTTTACTTTACTCGGCATTAAAACCTTAATTTACTAGACTATAAATGTATTAAAATGTATAAAAAGCACTCATTCCCTATGGAAATTGTAGATAAATAAAAACTCCTATAACTTCAAAACCCATTGAGATTCAATTCTAAAACTTTTACATAGCAATACTAACAAATTTTTCCCTTTGTCATAAAAAAATTAAGAAAAACAAAATATGCTTTTTTAAGATATAATAGGAAAAGCTTTAGTACAATATTAAAGTTAATACTTTGCAAATTTGGACCAGCATCATATTATATTAAATTTTGCATTTTATTTCCAAAAAAACAGAATATTCTTGATAATACATTAATTTATTTTCTTTGGAGTAAAAAACTTTGATTGTAAACTAAATTATGTTTAAAATTTCTGACTCTCATTAAAGCAAAATTTATAAATTAGTGCAGAAATAAATTTCATTGTACCAAAACAAAAATAACATTTCCGTAACCTCTTAAAAACAATCACACACGTACCTATAAATTAAACCCAACAGGTAGCAACCTACTAACTATTCATTATTATACCCTACACTACTATAGTAAGGTAGATATTATACACTTCTTTCCATGTTTGTAAAGAAGTTCTACGCTCTGCTTAAAGCATACAAATGGTGAGATTCAAAACTTGTAATCAAAAATAAAAATATGTTCTTAATGAATCATGATCGAGTCGTATTAAAACTAGTTGTAATCGGTCCATTATTTCAAATAACAACCAATACAGAAAACAAAGTTTTAAATTTTTATTTCTTCCTAAATAAAACTTATGAAATCTCTAAAAGTTTAATCAATCCCAAAAGAAATGGGAAAGACGTAATTATGTCCCACCTAATTTCCATGATCTGGAATTGACACACTGCTCTTATATAAGATCTACTTTCGGAAATTTCTTTATAATAGTGTAGCTTATTTTACAGTCGTACTTGACTAACATACGTTTCGTACTTGTTTTTTGTTTTCGTTGTCTTTCTTGATGTGTTTTTCGAATCAATTTTTCTCACACGCACCTAAATAATTCCAAATACATACTACCTATCTATGTATGTATTTACTTGATTCTTTATATACTAAGATTCTTAAGATTTAGATGCTATTTCTTGTTGAAGCATAAATTGTTGTTCTAGTAACCAAAAAAAATGGTTGGTTACCAAAACAACTACACATACAACAGCAACGAGAAACGACAACGGACGGATGACAAGTCGAATGAATGAAAGAAAACATAATAAATTACATCTATATAATAAACTTAAATACCAAAAACTTTAGGCCCGAAACAACAAAAATAGAAACAAAAAAAACTAGACAATAATAACATGCGTCGCCATTAAGAAAATAAAAACAAAACACAGTCATCCATTCCACCAGTCATTTCGCTAGTCACCATTCATCCGTATTGATGTCCATTTTATACTTTATTTGATGTTCTGCTTCCTTATGTACACTCATTCTGCCAAATACTTTAAAATAATGTTTTCATTTAATAATAATTTTATAAAATAAATCCAGAAATGGAAGCAGAATGTAATGATTAACATTACGTGATATTTACATTATATATATAGCTAATTGACAGGTGTTAACAACAGAATTTTGTTCTGTTAAAGTTATATCCATCGTCTGTCCTTTATATTTCCTAGATTGCTTTAAAGTTAATGTCAAGGGGAAAAATAAACTTTTTAAAAGTGTCCTTTTGGGGCCTTTGAATATGACACAGGGCCTTATGCACTTACTTTTTAAAATAACCCTTTTGGGTTCTTTGAAGGGTACAACATGTCATTTTCAAAAATTTACAGGCAAATATGAATGATCTACTCTGATGGGTCTTCGAAAAACCCCAGTTTTAAAATGCAGTTTCCGACACTAAATCCTCCAATAAGAGCCATTAATAACAGTCATCAGGGACAAAAATGAGAAAGTTGAAGACTATACTCCAGAATATCGTCATGCTTAGAACACTCCGAAGGACCTCTTCTGTGACAAAGGAAATTTGATCTTCTGATGAGTTGAAAACCAAAAATATATCCGAGGTATATTGTTAAAAACATACGTCACAAAAAGGGACTTCAATCCAACTGAGCTATTCTGAAGAATATTTCATCTAAATCAACCTAGAAGATATAGGAGTCTGAAAAGAAGTCTGCTGAAAGGAAAAATAGGCGCCTTTATATGGTAATGCGACAAGCAAAATCCTTAAATAATAGTAGTTGAATCGATGCTAAGGGCAAACACTTCATGGATATCAAGAGCATCGGGTTCATCGGGCATATGCATCGTATTCACAGAGGTTGTAATGATTTTGAGTCTGACATTAATCTGAAGATCTTTGTGAAAAGTATCCCTTCTCCTTGTATGAAGAACTTGGTGGAAAGTATACCTTCTCCTTAGGACGACGATAAGAAGATAAATCCTTTAGTACTCTTCAAGTTCATAAACTTAAAGCCCTAATTTCCAGGTAATCTTATCCACAAGGTGAACCTTTTTGAAGACTTTTATGTATTTTATATGTCAAAGTCCACAACTCTATACTGTGGACTACTGGTTTCTGTGGTACTAGATTATGTGGCTTAACTCAAGAGGAGCCTCAGGGAGTTCTTCGATAAAAGCTAGTTTGGTGCAATGCAATATTTGGATTTGTCCCCTATCCCTTAAAACTGTATTTATATCTGCTGGGAAATGGACTTTAAAAAGTTCAAGGAGTTTGGCTTTATTAAAAGGTTTCATTCAAAAAGGCTGTTCTATATTGGTGATAGATTGGCTTTAGGAGATTTGCCTTAATAATTCACAACATGTAAAATTTTTTATGGGAATGTTTCACAAAATGGGAGGTGTTACCTTTTAGATTTGATGAGTAAGAAATAATCGGCAACTCTGATAAAATAACTAGAAAGTATTCGAGACTTAACCGATATTTCTTTAATAAAACGTGAATTTCGGGGGCTAGACCAACCGATACCGAAGCAGTATATACACAGAGGGAAAAAGTCTCTTCACAATTATACATGTTTGGTACTAAATTGACACAAAAGTGTTTATAATTTTTCCATTGTCAAAGTATGCAACTATGCAATGTTATAAAGTGTAATCGAAATGCCAATGATGTGTTGTTAAAATTATAGTCTTGGTTGTCAAAATGATAACTTGGGTGTCAAATTTCAAACACAATCCGTTGTCTAAGTGTTAACAAACGTGGTAGGCTTACTTTTGACTACGAATTACATCAATTTCGGTACTTTTCTTCCGGTTTTCCCTCAGAAAAGCTCAACGACAAAACAACTATAATTTGAACGGGATTGAGTAGAATTAGGATTGGAAACAATAAGTGGTGTCATCCCGAAAATACCTTTTACTAGCAATAAAATACCAGATTTTGTGGGATGTGTAAGGAAGACGAAGCATTAGAGACATAGATACATTGATGAACTACAAGCTATAGATAGCTGTGAACTAACTAATTTTTATTATATTTAAATACTTGTTTATTATTAACTACTTCTTATTCTGCCTCGATAACAACTATTTCATTCTTAGCTTCAGTTTCTAATTCTAAAGCCATTCTTTGATTCTATTGTTTTGTGTAAATTTATTTGTGTGAACTTCGAATGTGAACAATCACTAGCAGTTAGCAGCAGCAGTATGTAGTGGTATTAAGGCAGTTAGTAGTGTTAATAGAAGTTGCTTAGGTTATTGTTGTTTTAGTAGTTCCCGTCTTATAATGCTCTTCCACTTATATTTCTTATTTGTTATGATGTTGTTGTAGTTTTGCCTATTCCTAAATTCTTATGTATGAATGTATGTAGTATATGTTTGTATACATTTTTTTATAGCTGCTGCTTGTGCTGGTGCCTGCTTTTTGCTGCTGTTGTTGTAATTTTTGTTTATTTCACCTTGAAAAGTTCATTCACGTCAAATCGTAACAAAAACGCATGTTCATATAAAAACACCAACAACAGGCTAGAAAAAAAAACAATAAAGAAAAAACTCGACGCACAACAACACGAACCCCTTTCGGTCCCTACACACCCGCTTCAACTTGCTAATATATATGCCCACCATTGTTTTTTTTTTGTCATAGAATAGAACTAGCAAAGTATAATACACACACTCACACAAATAGCAACAATATTCATCAACAACAATAATAGCAAGAGCAGCAGCAGCAGCAGTAACCACGACAACAACAAAAGCAACATCGTCATCAACAACAATACGAAAAAATATATATTATAGCATTAGACAAGTCATTCTAATATCATTCGCATTCGTTTGCTTACAATCATATGAACACTGGGCTACACGTTTACTTTTCTTTTCGCTGGTGTTACTTTTAGAAGTCAATTATATAAAAATCAATGTATGTTTGTTTATTTGTTTGTATTTTATAGGAACCTACTGAACCGATCTTCTTGAAATTTTTCACTGCAAGGAACAATAGGCTACTTTTTGTTTTAAAATTTCAAGTGAGCGACAAATTAAAATATTAAATTAGAAAATATTAAATCCGTATATTGGAGATAATATAAGAATTAGAGTCCTCAAATTTTGTCGGAGCGACTTTAGTGTCAATATGATAATTTAGGACAAAATGTGGAGGGATTACCATAAGAGAGCGTGGCACCTTCTATATAAATGGAATACAAAAATTCGTTAATCTTGGAAACTATTACAGTTAGAATCTTAGAATTTTGAGAGACTATTAGAGCTGAAATCTGCATTTAGAGAATAATGGGCGGACTATCAAGGGGGAGTCTTTGCGCCTCCCATTTGAATTAAATGCAAAATTTCGTTTATCTCGGAAACTGGTTCTTCAAATTTTACAAGAAGAACTTTATTATATAGTATATCTGAACATTAGGTTAGGTTAGGTTGATAGGAGGATCTGTACTACATCAAATCCGATGTAGTATAGGCCACTCCAATTCATGAAAAAAAAAATTGTTCACTGAATGTATTATTTTTCCATGTTTAGAAACTCAGTTTCTTGGACGTTATTCCTAAGAATCTTCCAATCAGTGTTTGTTATTTCCGGAATAACATCACTTCCAAGATACTTGGATCTAACTTCGACGAATGCCTGACAGTGGCAAAGAAAGTGCTCCAGAGTTTTACTGTCCTCTCCACATGCTCTACATTCGTCTAAATCCGCACGTCCAATTTTGTATAGATGTGCACGTAATCCTGTGTGTCCACTCAGAATACGTAGCATCATACTAACCTCAGACTTGCTCATTTTGAGGAGATTTCTCGTCTTGCTCTCATCAGGGTCACCCCATAGAATCTTTGTGTGAATCTACCCACCGTTTCATTATTTCAAGAGGCCTTATTGGATTCCCTTATTCATATTTTTAATTCAGCTTTTGTTGCGTTGAATGGTTTTGCGTTTGTCAGGTTAACTACGTCGAGCTCCCTACCCTTTAAAGCTATTACATTCGCCCTTTCGTTGCCGACTACTCCCGAGTGTCCTGGTACCCATATGATGTAAACCATACTTTTGGGAGAGTATTCAGTTAAAGCTTTCTTACAGTCCAATACGGTCTTAGATTTAATTCTATCACCTGATATCGCATTAATTGCCTTCTGGCTGTCGGTAAATATATTAAGCCCTGTGGGCGCCATATTTATAGTAACCCAATTTACACATTCCGTTATTTCTCGTACTTCTGCCTGAAAGCTTGTGTTATAATTAGGTAAACGGTGGTATATTTATGTTTCTGGGTCTTCAATGTAGAACCCCAGGCCCACTTTGTCCCCTAATTTAGAGCCATTAAAATCTCAGAAAATGAAGCACTTTTATAAACACTTTAAAAAGAAAAAAGAAATCTAATTATCAATTAATCTCATTCCAACAAAAAACTGTTATCCAGTGTAATATTTTCGTATGCGTAAGTGAATGTGTGAATATTTTGGCGTGTATGAGTATTTCAGCATTTGAATTTAGGAACCATCAAAAAATATGCATGAAATAGAAAAATAACAATATAAAAACACCACTCATACATAAACACAATATAATTAAAAATCAACATGTTTTTTTATAAACATTGGTTGGCACATGCAGAAATAAAAAAAATGAAAAAATAAAACGCCCGAACGCGTTCTGCCAGAAATTGCGTGAGGGTAAACTAGAGAAAAACAAGAACAGCAATTATAGAGATTAGAAGAAATAAAAATACAATATAAATTGTTGTACGAATATGTTGTTGTTGTTTTTTGTTTCTCTTTTATTACCTTTAATTACAAAATACAATGCAAAAATATGATTCCGTAATGAGCAAACCTGCTCGTGTATTCATAAAACCATCTTTATGTTCAATCTAATTAGATTTTATTTTGATTTTACAAATTTATTCTAAGATTTATAACCGGATCCTTTTCTAACAAAAGCAGGAATTCAAAAAATGTTTTAATAATATTTATTTGAAAATTTGCGAATCCAGGGATTTCGAAGAGTTCAATAATCTTTTAATAAAATCAATAATTAGTTTAAGATAAGTTACTAGTGTTTTATAAATTATATTAGATTTGTAATTGATATTATAATCTAATAATAATATGGTTTCAGATAAAATGAGACATTTATTTAATCAATGAAAAACATTTCATCCGTAACTATTTCTGTTTTAAAAGATCGGTTGTTAATCTGCCCCTATGTTGGGTACAGATGTAGTATGATCTTGGAAAAACGTTAACTTCATAAAAGAACATTTCTTGGTGTCAGGAGTAGTGCAATAATCCAATTGGAATATACAGTCATTAACATCCAAGCAGCTCTTATCTTTGAGTGAATTGAGCAAATAACACTTCAATGTATACTGGACATATTGGACTCTTATACATACATATGTATCAGATGATACATAAATCAATCTTACAACAACACTAGCTTCTAAGTGGAATATTACAAAATATAGGATCGTGGATGTTTACTACGAGCCTGACACAACTCGTCCGATATGTATATCGTAGTGTATATTAATATTGCAGGTAGGTCATTGAGTCTAGACCCAAATAATTCACTAAGGTTCGGTTTAGCGTGTCTTCTTAGAAATGTATACTTTTTGATAACTAAGGCAGGTTATTCGTAGAATAGCAGGAAGACAGTTGCAACTGCGGCAAAATTCGATAAAGGTATGCCAAGCCGTCCTGTGTTTCATCTAGCACAAAGTGTTCAGGTATTATCTCTTCTTTCGGGTTATAAAAAGGCCACATTGTATATATTTTCAATATTTTAAAGAAAAAACCTTAGGATCCCAGCAAAAAATATTCTTGATTTGGAACAGCATTGGATATATCCAACGTAGTTCTCCTCCTCCGTTGTAATGTCAGATAGGAGAATCAGTATTAGAAGATCCTTCTTGCATTGTCTGATTAATAGGTAGCGAAAGAGTTTAATGAAAGAAGTGTTGCTTGGCTTGCAACAAAAACTCCTATGTGGTCACAGGCTGTCGTCATTATCGCAAAAATTCTACAATTGTTGGGAAGACGATAAGAGATATTTATTCTTACTTCTTCACTGCAGACACCAGAACCAACATCACAGTGCATCTGGTGTTATATTGTAAAGGTACGTGACCTATACACCATTTATTCCTGGATAAAACTCTGACTTTTAAAATTCTATCAAAGTGGCCTACGAGTTAATCAAAGTAAGACAGAATTGGAACTATTTACAACAAAGTTCAACATATTTCGGAAAATCCTTCTATAAAACACTAAATATCCCCTAGTCCCAAAATGGAAACTGAAATTTGGAATGAAATAGGGACTTATCCAGATCTTACTTATTTAATGCTCGTAGAGGCTTGGCAATACCGTTAAGTCCAAGCAAGTAGAACAAGTCACGCAACACCTACACATTCCAATCGGATTATATCAAACATCTGCAATATTTTAATTAGATTCATTGGTACATACATATATATGTATGTATGCATGTATGTATGTATGTACATATGTTTGTACTTCTACTTTGTTAATCTAGAAAGTTTTTATAATCGGCTTAAATCAGTTATTTCGGCAACTTATTCAACACCCTGTAAAACTGATTTCATATAAAGTTGTTGATATATTTTCTTAATTTCTTGTGACATAATTCAAAATCATTCCAAAACATTATTAAATATATATTTCATTTGCACTTAAGAACAAAAAAATAAGATGAATAAGTTTTAATATATTTTTTTATTTCTTCAATTTTTATGATCATGATTGGTTGAATTTTTCATAGTTGTTGTATTTTTCTATTCCACAGCCGATTGAATAAACAAGTTTGTGTTTGTGCACGAGTATGTGTTTTTTTGCAAGCAAAATAAAACAAACTTTGTCAAGCATTAGAAAAAATAACAAAATTTTGTTCTAAAAGTAATAAAAAAATGATCCACAACAACAACAATACAATAGAGCAAAAAAAAAAAATACATACAATTCGCGGAATCTTAACGTGCGCATTTTTTTGTATCGTGTATTTGTCGACTAGAGTCAATGAACTCTTTAGTGTTGAATACGACAACAAGAACAACATTAGAAAAAAACAAACAGATTAAATAAACTCACACAGATACTAAAATTCATACATCATAAGTAGAGTGTGAGTGCAATGACTGCTGGCAAACACTGGCAAAAACAACAACATTTTCTAATTCTAAACTTTGCTGCCATTAATTTCTTTCTACAACAACATTTTGGCAAATTATGTGGGTTTGTTTTTTCTTTTTTTTTCTCTATTGTACAACAACTTAAACGGACAGACGAAAAACTAGCTTATCGCATTTAAATATACATTTTTTAAACAAATTATTCCCGACAACAATATAAAAATAGGTGGCCTCTTTTTTTTGCAAGTTGTGGATTTGTGCAAAAAGTGTACAAATAAAATATTGTCATTAAAATTTGCTATATTTTCATATACAGTTTTCCTGATAGTTAAACGTACAAAGGTGACCAATATTTGCGGAACAAAGAATCAATCATATTTCTAATGAAAAATTATACAAAATACCTAAAGAAAAGAAAACAGGAAATCCTTTCAATCATCAAGTCCGATGTTGAAGGAAACCCTCAGTATTACGAGCAATACGAATCTAGAGCGAGTACATTAAAACCCTAAAACACGTTCTTTGTCATTCGTCGACATTAAATCAAAGCTTAAGAGCAATTATATCACATCCCTCAAGGACTAGAGGTTGATGGGAGGCTTTCCTCATAAGCTAAGCTAAGCCAAACAATCATATGAAGTTTTCTTCTCAAAGGAGGAAAAATAAGGAGTTTGGAACAAAAACTATAACACCAACATTGAGAGTCTTACAAATACTAGGCAAACAATTTTTTCCCTTTAAAACACTACAAGAAATATTAAAGTACCGGCACGCTACGGGTTTAAATCAAAATCTAGATGGACAAAATTATTTGAACAAAAAATGTTTGATATGAATTGTGTACTTCAGCTATTTTTGAAGATAGAGTATGGTCTAGAACATACTCGAGGATCAAGTGTTCAATTTTTAAACCGTGAGCGTATGAGTAATTTTATATAATGCGTCAATTATGAACCGATACTCATAAAATTTTTAGAATTTGTTTATTTAAACATTCATCGCACGCATACTCGCATTTCAAACTCTTTGCTGAGGGGAACTATTTATAGCCATTATCAGAATGGGAAATTATATTGGGGGTAGGGTTATTTATAAACCGATCGTAAGAAACTTGGTTGTTGTGGTTTATGTGGTAGTTCACTACACGCGAACAGTCAAGTAGAGTCTAAAGACTCCGTTTTGATCGGACAACTCCACTAGTCAGTTGTAGTATATTACAGTTTAAGATCCAGCCTGTAGCAGTGAGAAATCTTAGGATATCATTAAGCTTAGTAATAGTAGCTGTAGCAGAGAAGATGGAAGACCGTTTCTTATTTTTTCCTGTCTTTACAACTGCGACAGTGTTCATTGTCTGCCTAGTACCCAATGTCCTGTTATTACTGCTATTAATCTCGATATATCCCGTCTACTTCTGTTTATAAGGCTAGACCTGGTTCACATTGGAAAACTTTTGATTTTGTGTGTGAGAGAAAGAGATGGTTGATATTTCTTTCTCTTTCTCTCACACACAAAAATCAAAATTTTCTCAAAAAAAGTTTCCTAGTGTGAACCAGGTCTTACATGTGCGTTTCCCATTAAAGGAGGTTGTTCCACCTATTTTCAGCCTTTTGAAGATAGAATCTGAAGATACTACTCTTGATGAAACCTACCAGAGTTGCTACTGGATCTGCGTAGTTTACCACTGACCGGCCAATCGTTTGGTACGTAGTTAACAAGGTTTTTTATCCATTCCCCAAGTGCTGCCGGCTAGAGACTTGAGTACCTTGTTTCTACTTCGCATCTTGTTGCAGATGTGCGGAGGAAATAAGGAAGCTATCGAATGTGACACCACATTAGAGTGATTTACCGTCGGAATTTTTTCAACCATTGAATGTCACTTCCAGGTAAAGAGAGTTGCTGAGGATTTTGTTGACGATATTTTTGAAATACCTCGAATGGAAGAAACTGGAAAGATCACATAGGTAACCTTTTTATCAGACCGCAAGGTTATCAATACCATTGTCCGTGGCCGGGGCAATGACGCCGTCCAGGGTGTTGGGAATTTAGAAATGTAGAAATTAAACAGGATCGGCGAAAGGGGTACTCCCTGTTTAAACACTTTTAATTTTAAATTTAGATCTCTTGTTTATCTCTCTTTAGAACTCCACAAATGACTGTCGTCCACACATGTGATTCACAAGCCACACATGTGATTTCGTAGAGATCAAACATTCCCACGACATTCGGATCTTCGCACCGGAACGACTCGGTGTTTAACGAGCAACGAACAAGGATTGTTAACCCAGCCACAACGACTTACCACGTATGTAATTACGACGTCGGGTTTGTTTGGAGGCCAGGTGAAATAATGGATCGATTTTATACATTTTCAATAGATCAAATTATCCTAAAAATTGGGACTTGTAGCGTGCGTACAAAGTTTACATGAACATACATACAGACGGACATAGCTTATACATTAAGGTGAGTGTAAGATCAATATATCCTGCCCTATATTGCTGTGTAGGGTATACAAATATATATTTTGAACCCAAGTGAAAAGAACTTACACAAGATAAAAGTGAGTCCAATGAATATAAAATTTACATGAAGTCTAGCCTAATGGATCGAATAACATAAATCCAAACTATTAAGTTTATCACCAAGCCTGATAACTTCATAAAAAATAAGAACTCTAAACAAACATTTTGATTTTAATTTGTATCTTTTATACGAACTTATTTGTACGATAACCCCGAATATTGACTGTATTTACGTCTAGAATTAACAAATCTTTCATTGCCCTTTAGACGTGATCGTAAATTTCAATATTTTATTCTTAAATACGTTGACATGAACAAGAAGAAAAATCGCTCAACAAAATTTAATATATAAATAAATTTTCTTTAAAATTTTATTAACATTTCGTCATCTGTTTGGTTTAATTTATGATCAATTAAAAAAAACAACTTTTAATTTTCAAATCTTTTTAAAGAACTACAAAAAAAAAACACACTTTTAATTTTAAATTGTTTTTTTTTTCTTCTATAAAGAATTAATCTTGTCCACTTTTTCTTTTTTTATTTGTTGCTAAATTATTTTTTTATAAAGATGATTTTTAACAGGTTTTTTCTTAGGCAAAAATAAAACGCAAAATTTTATAAAAATAAAAGTAAAAAATTAAATTTTGTTTTCGCATTAAAATTTTAAAGCAAAGAAACGCAAACACATTTAGATACATAAAACTTGGGCCAATTATAAACCCAATTTAAATTTTTTTTAATTTGTTTAAAATTCTGCCCATTAAGAGAACCTTTACCAAGGTCAACAAATTTTTGTGGAGAAAACCATTTTATATTTTTAATAATGTTCACTTTCATTAGAAAAAATTTGTGTTAGTTTTTGTGTTTAATCAGTTTAGAAAACAAACAAATTAATTTGTAATTAGCCTGCCATTTAAATAGTTTTAAAAACAACAACAACAACTATTTAGTTTAAAATTTTTGAAAATCAAAAAAAAAATATTTCTTTTGTGTGTTTGTCGAAGAAGAAATCTTAATTATTATGTCACAGATATTTTGACAGCTCAAGTTCAGTGTGAGAAAATTTTGATTGATTGTTTCAAAAGTTTTAAATAGTTGGCACCAAATTTTCAAAAATCAAAAAAAAAAAAAAAAT
This sequence comes from Lucilia cuprina, assembly GCF_022045245.1. Classification (NCBI taxonomy): domain Eukaryota; kingdom Metazoa; phylum Arthropoda; class Insecta; order Diptera; family Calliphoridae; genus Lucilia; species Lucilia cuprina. The sequence continues at coordinate 21,205,822 of NC_060950.1, forward strand.
GTCAAATAGTTTTTTAAGAAACTTATAAATATTTTGATTTTTAAATGTCAAAAGGGAAATTAATGTTCTTTAGAAAAACGAATACAAAAAAAGTTTTCCTCAAGTTCTTCCAAGCCTAAAAATTGTACTAATGCTCTTTTGCTTTAAACAAAATTTAGATTATTTTATTAGTAAAATATTTAAAATAAACAAATAACTGAAATGTTAACAATTCAAACTTAAAAACAATTATTACTAGATAAGAAAAAAATTCCCCCTTCTGTACTCTACGCTATAAAAAATGTTCATAAAATCTGCCAGACAATCTTTTGGAAAAAAAAACTATTTTATTTGACTACCACAACTCGTTTTCCATTTAATCGTACAAAAAATTAAGTTATTAGTCACTTTTTTTGTTGTGTTCAAATACACTAATAAATCAAAATAAAATTTAAAATTTTGGCAAAACTTTTAGTTTCATATTTAAAATTATAAAAAAACCAACAACAATTCATTTAAATGGGCCTGTTTTTTTCTTCTTTTTTTTTTGAACAGGTTCCCCCCTATCGAAAATAGGCAACAAAATAAGTAAAAATAAAAAGCTATTTTTTGCTCATTTTTTGCAAAAAAAATGTTAAAACTACTGTGAAGTTCAAGGTATAATCAACTTAAAAATAAAAATAGTTTTACTATCACAAAAAAAACAAAAACACAATAGAAAAAAAGTTTTCACACCATGTCGACACTATAAGAATTATATGTATAGCGTACGTAACGCACAAATTTAATCGTACATATGTACGTATACGTAATAATAACAAACACAAACTCATTCGCATATTTACTGAGGCTTGCTTGCTCAATCATACATCCATCCATACACAAACAATGAAATTCATAAACAATTCACTCATTTCAAAAATAATAATCTATCTTTATTTCCCCTCTTTACTTAACTCTCTCTAATAACATTAAAAAAATATAGAATACAAACTAGAATAGATAAAATAATAATAACAACATTCTACCGATCTTCAGAAAGAGCGAAACAAAAGCTTTTTCTCTTTACAAAAAAAAAAACCTACAATAATCCATTTTTATAAACGTTTGCGTGAACGCTTGTGAGCCATGTTTGTGTGTGTAAAATTTGCCGTAAAAAATTCATAAACAAGTGCGTACATTATCGGCGCACTGCTTGTCTGCAGTTGCTGTTGTAGTTTTTTCTCTTTTTTGTCTATCAAAAAAAAAAAAAAAGCTTTCTTTGCAACTTGCGTTAGCCCCACAAAAAACCCATCATAATAAACAAGTTAAATGTTTTTGTATGTATGTGTGTATTTACAAAAATGATAGCATTTTAAGTTTTTCTCTCTTTTAAAATGATCGTTGATCTCTTTCAATAAAATAAAATAAGAAAAAAATTAAAACTTTAATTCTTTTTCTTTTTAATATTTTTTTAAAGGTATTAGTCAGAAAGTAACTAATTTAAACATTTTAATGAAGATGTCAAATTATTAAAAAAAATGTGGCACCGATCTTTTCAAAATTAAGAAACGACCTCATATGCACAAACTCAAAGTCATGAAAAACTCATTCATAACCATTAGTTTTAAGGAAAACTTAAGGAATGTAATATAACATTGTTATATCCAGGAAATATCAGAATCTGTTAAAGAGCTCTAGGCGTTTTATGATTTTATTAGGACTCTAGGGTATTTTAATTAGATTCGAATTGTTTGAGTAAAAACATATATTTAGGTCTTCAATGCTTGCTGTGACCGATTCCGTTATAGTAAGTCAGAATGCTTACTAAGTCAGAAGCGGATCCACTAGGAAAAGGGACTATAACCCCCCCCCCCCCCCAAAAAAAAAAAAACAAAAAAAAATGCTGCACCCTTAACGACATTATGTCCAAAGCTGAAATATACATTACAAGTACAATATCCAATTTCGATTATTACAACTGTTTCAGTGATTAGATTAAGTTACATTTTCGATGGCCAAGTGTCGCCTTGTAATATCCTTAAAGTGTTCGCTATATAATTTGTAAATCCTGTGTTTCAAGACCGTGTTTTCCTTATTGAACACTTTTTTTTGGCTTCTTTTTTGCATTTTTTTGTTGGTCCAGAATACTTACTAGGTACAAGGCATTTTACCCAAATCTCAGCTATAAATCACTCATTGTGGAATTATGTGAATCCTGTGATTCACATTCAAACGATTAATCTTCGATCGGTTAATCGATCAATTTTTGACGATTAATCGATTGACGAAAAATATATGTAGAAAAGAAATAACTATTAAAACAAAATACACTTGCGTCTTATTGGATTAACCGAATAATTTTTAATTATCCGATAATTAACCGGCCAACTTAAAACTCCAAATAATTATTTGTTTATTAAACCGAATAAGACAAAAACCCGAATAATTGAATAGATACGCATTCGATGACCGATATACAAATCCATCAAACAAGCCAAAGACATGATCCTACTCATAGACAACACCTAAGTAAGTTTGGTACGGACATATTAAGAAATGAACATATCCTAACAAGTAAGGGAAATTTGATTGTATCACTTATATAAGATACCTTTTATCCATCACCATTTAACCAAGTACACTTTACATTCATTCGACAAACTCAAAGCGAACAACATGAGACACACTCATTTTAGGTATACGGATGGGTAAGGTCAGCGTAACCCTACATCCAACGTGTAGCATATACGCTTAACATCAATGATTAGTCCCATAGACATTCCTCTGTGAGGTATCTGTTGTCTCGAAAACATCACCAAATTAGTCATTAAACAACAGTCGAAGAAGGGACATCTCCGATAACCGACACAATACAAAGTTCGAAACTCTGCCTGTAGGCTACCGGTTTCTATGTTATCAGTCTATAACTATAATACTAGAGATATACATCTCAGGCTGATGAACTATTAGACACCACCAGCTTTTAGTCGCGACAGACTAAAAGTATTGGTAGCACCAAATTGCAATCACAATAAAATAGGGGAAAATTATAAAGATCATGTAAAGCGGGATAATATTTATATATTCATATTCTACAAGTGATAAAGGTAAGTTCCTTTTTTCATGGATAATATTTGATCTTGATACAATTTTATCCAAGGCATTTAATTTTTCATTCAATGAAATTTCCCTAAAATCCATGTCAACTTTCTATCACGTCATGTACACTTTATTTGGGGACATATTTTTTTATAAAATACAAATTTGTTTCTGTATAAGATCTTTTATTTGTAAAATACAAACCTATCTATAGTGTAATATAAATTTACATGCAACCAACAACACCAATCGAATTAACCTTGAAAGCAAAAAACTCAGACCTTATAAATTTGAATTTTAATGCATAACAGACTCGCTGCATGTCTCTTTTTCATGTAGATATAAAGAATAGACCTTATTTGAACACTTTAGTGAAGTATTATAGCATTGTACACCTAAATGTTTACAATTAATGAACAATTAATGTAATACTAGCCCAATTTTTCACTAGCCCCAATGTTAAAAATAATAAATAAATATATGTTGAAATCGTTATAACCAAAAAACTTTAGATTAGTAAATTATTATGACTCAAATCTTTAAAATATTTAATCTGCATATGAATGTATGAAGAGAATAATGAAAAAATTGTATATGAGTAGAAAACATATCCCTTTAAAAATTATTCTAAAAGTTATTTCCATAAATATGGAAATATAAATAAACATTTAAGGGGTAAAAATGCTAAAATTACTTACACAATAGCATTTTAAGTCATTATTTGAACACGGTGATGTCATTGAAGGCAAGTACTTACCACAAACGATTATAAGTAATTAGAAAAAGTTGTCATTGTAAATCGCATGAAAAAACGTATACAGCTTTTATATTTTTGCTGGCAAGATGACTAATGAATTAGAAAGTATTTATATAATACATTATTAGTAAGACCTTATTAGACTACTTCTATGTAATCCAAGCGATAACTAGTAGTCATTGAAAGGTATGTTGTTAGGTAAGTAATTACAATGGAAAGCCATTATCCAGTTTTTGCTGGGATATTTATATAATAATATTTATTCAAGGAAAACGGCTTTAAACAGTTTGTAGTCTACTACAAACTACTTTGAAGTAGTCTGGTAAGAACTTTTTTTCATTTAGCTCAAAAGTAGACTAATGAACTAGATTCATTTTCAGTTTGACTTCTTACTCGTAATGTCTTATTTAAGAACTTATTCGTAAGCGAGTATGGTATGTACTTGCCTCTAATGGTTTTTCTTCCTACTGAAGTATTTTTGTATATAAATATCTTACGAAACTGTCTAACTAGTATACTAACTGGATCAGCATAGAGGAATCATGCAAATGATTAATAATTTGCTTAATTTTGTTTAATCACTGTGCATAATATTTCTTAAACCAGTAAAATAAAAAAAAATCGATACTGTTATTATCTTAAGGGCTCTCACTAATTATATGTTAAAATATTATGCCTCATTTTTAAGTTTTCAAAAAAAGTTTAATCATTTTTGTATTTGCTATAGAAAACTTGCCTGCAATCAGGAAATAAACGCAATTTAAAGTGTTTCAATGACGACCGTCATCCAATTATAAGTATCTGTAACTTGTACTTAAGTTGAATAAATAAACTCATTAATGCGATATGTATTTATGTTTAAATGTGTGTGAGTATTTTAATACAACAATAAATTTGTAAAAGTTTCTAATCTAATATTACAATATTATATTGTAATATTGATGATAAAGTTACTAGTAGTTTAGAAGGGCGCACAGTGGTAAGCGGAAGTCGATTATAGAAACAAATTTAGAAAAGAGAACGGAAAAATGTTTATTTCATGGAAGTATTAGAAAGGCACAAGCGGTTAGTGATGAGATCTGACTGAGATCTGATGAGTAAATAAACATGGACTTAATTGTTTCTAAGTGGAAGTGCACATTTTCCACATCACCTCCAAACTTAAATTAACTATAAACGAAGAGGAAATGTCAAGGGTGCCTCCATAGGTTAGTTGGTAGTATTGTAATCTCTCAGTACGAAGATCGTAGGTTCGATTCCCAATAGTTACTCTGGTAAAAAGAGCAATGGTTGATGAGGAGTATTTCTTCACATCTGATGTAACATACTTTCAAACTAATAAACTAAATGACTAAGGCCCGTTTTCTCAACCTCCGATTATCGTTTAACTATTTTTTGTACGAAAACTTGCAATCTATCGTTTCGATAATATATAGGCAGACAATGAGAAAATGGGCATTAAAATTGTTATTATAAATTCTAGTCTGTTGACTAGAATAGGTCTCTGAGATTGGACTGAAATAATTCAATGTTTGGACATAATATGTTCAGTTCTCAATATTTTTGTTAACACATTTCGAGGTTTAATAAGTTTGGAAGACTTCTATGTCACTGTAGCTATTTCTGTTGACAAAGATTTACACACTCCAACATTTTCATATAAAACTACTTCAAAAAAAAAAAAAACTACAACACCAATAATGTCATGTTGTAAGCCCTTTTTATACTTGTGATGAAAAAAAGACAACAATAAAATAAAAAGTTAAATTTTATATTTTTCTTCATCTATTTTATTATTAATTCTTTTCTATTGTTTGGTTTTTTTCTATTTATCAAGGTCAACTAAACGTCGAATTTCGTGTTTTTGTTGTTGTTTTTTACTTGACTGCGTTCTCTGAAAATTGTACGCACTTGTACATACAAACCGATAAAGGCACCATAGTGCGTTAAGATACCCAATAAACATTTTCGATTAAGTTTCCGTCATAATAAATTTTTTAAATAAATAAACTTTTTTACTTTTTTAAACATATCCATTTAGTGGAATTTATGTTTATTGGGTTATTGAAATATCCATCTATCTATCTATCTACCTATCTATCTATCTATCTATCTATCTATCTATCTATCTATCTATCTATCTATCTATCTATCTATCTATCTATCTATCTATCTATCTATCTATCTATCTATCTATCTATCTATCTATCTATCTATCTATCTATCTATCTATCTATCTATCTATCTATCTATCTATCTATCTATCTATCTATCTATCTATCTATCTATCAATCTATCTATCTATCTATCTATCTATCTATCAATCTATCAATTTTTTCAATTTTTTCAATTTTTAAAATAAATTACTTTTTAAACCATAATTAAATGGGATTTTTATGTTTATTGGGTTATTTAAATATTTGTAGCTACAACAATTTTTGTGTATATTTTTTTCGGTTTGTCTGTCTGTATGTATACACTTCCATGTATTTATAAACGAACGCATTTTTTTGATATTATTTTTTTCTTTCCATTTTATTTCAGATCTATTGCTTTATTCAAGTTTCAACGACTTCAAACATTCAAGTATGTTTGAAGGGCTTTAAAACAGTTTGGTTGTTTAATTTTCAATTTGATTTCTATGAAGGTCACCTCTGTAGGCCTATAACAAATTTTATGTTTTTTTTTGTTGTATTTTCTATATGAAAACTAACTTACATATGTTCATACATACATTAATTTAAAGTAAATTGTATGTAATTTGTAGTTTTCATTGTAAATTTTTGAAAATAATAAATTAAAACAATTATTTTAATGATAAAATAATATACAGAGAAATCCTGACTAGAAATCGTTATTTTGTGTGAAATTATGCATGTAGTTATTGAAAATTTAAAAAAAATATACTCAATAAATTGGTGGTTAAATAGGTAAATAACAACTAGATTGGAACGTTCGAACTCTTAGTGGAGAAAGGAATTCCATCCTTACTGTGATTGCAAAACGGAAATATATGGGAAGAGATCACTTTAAACCTTTTAATTGAGTTTATTAGTTTGAAAGTAGGTATAAACTGTCTTGCCCATCGTTCTGCAAATTATTGTGAATGCTCAGAAAGTTACTAGTCTGATCATAGAGTAGTCAATAAACTACATACTTGAAAATAGTAGTAGTTCAAGACTAATCCATTGATTAGTCAATATACTAGTTCATATTTATGTCAGACCCTTGACTTGTCTAATATATTGTTTTGACAGTAGACTTAATAACGTTCTAACCCGATATTGGATGTAGAAATTTCGCAAGTCAATTCAAAACCATTAATTGCCCCAACAAGTTGAGTAGCGTGCCTCAACAATAAGTCGCATAGCATGAAACAATATGCATTCTCTTTAGAAGGCAACAGCACCAGAGAACTTCCCTGAAATAAGAGGTCTACTTAATCAGTACTAGACTCATGTTGGAGTTATTGTTCACCAACTTACATTAGTTCTATTTTCAGACCATAATGAACGATCTACGAAATGACATGCAACTAGTGTCAATATGAAAATTCCCGAGTTGAGAACAATGGGTTAGCATGGCAACAGCGCCGGAGAGAGAATCTAAACACATATGGATATATCAGTCCTAAAACGAACTTTCTGTTTCTGCGAATTTCAACCACAGCCACTACGTGAATCCCGACGAAACCTTAACCAACTGACCAGCCACGACACATACTAAACAGAGTGACAAATCATTCTAAGAGGATAGATTTGATCAACACCAGTTTATAGTCCCGACAGACTAGATGTATTAGTAGCCACTCTTTTCCCCTCGATATTGCAAGGTGGAGATTTCGCGAAGTCAAGTCAATAGATAAGAAAATCTGGTGAACTTTCCATCATTATGGAAGTTACCTTTGAATGGGGGCTAGGGCCAAAGCCTAGCATTTGGAGTATTGTTGGATGATTAATCAGTAAACTGAGTCATTTTTGACTCCTTTTAATGACCTAAAAGTGATTAATAAGTTGAGCGCTTAAAAAATGACTCGAAAATGGTTCCCATATTTGATTGAAAACTGAATATTTGAAAAACAATAACAAAATGTATTGCAATCATAAATTGATCATCCTGGTGTTAAAAATATGCTCCGAGTCGCGGGTAGGGTACCATTTTCTCCCGACGAATGTATCATTTATGATCAGAAAATGAGCGCATATATGATCATTTTAATCGTACAGAAGAGTCATAAATGACTCGAATGTGATCAAGAAATTTCAAAAATTGATACCTGGGTTGTAATCTATTCGTCCCTAGTACAATTTAGAATCTTTATTCAGAAACTTGATAAAAAAACAAGACTCTTTAATATAATTTGAGATACTTACGTAAAATGCATTCACATTTGCAAATAAGAAAAACTTCAACAGAAGACTGATATTTTTCAAAAATTTGTATATAAAAATCATTAAACTATAGGTGAAAGCTAAAGCAATAACTATTTCCATTCAATATTTAACAATATCTGGTATAATAACAAATTTATACCTGCAAATAATAAAATTATAATTAACATGTTTAGTTTTATTTATTCTTCAAGTTTTTTTTCGTAAAACAGTTGTCCAAACAATGCGTAACGCAATACATATTTTAAGTAAATTGTATTTCTTCACGTTAATTAACAATAACAAAAATTTAAATTTAAAAAAGAAACAAAAAAATGGAAGTACATAGTTTTTTAATTACATATTATAACAAACTAATGCTAAACTGAAATAATAAAAATTCAAATGAATTATTAACAAATGTTTTACATTTGATTTATAACTGCAAAAAAAAACAGCCTAAAATTATAAATTTAAACAAAATAAAAAAAATTATTAAATCCAGCAAAACGCATTATAAAAACTCACATCTACAATAGAAAACAACAAAAGCGAATGAAAAAAATAATAAAAATATAAGAAAACTAGAAATAAGACTCATAAAAAATCAACGACAACGCACTGATTAATTTCGATGCGTATGGCCCTGAACATAACCTTGAATTCATCGTCGTTTTCATGTGCCTATGACTTCTGTTAAGAGTCGTCTAGTTAATATATTTCTATTATGTTTCTTTTTTCTATTATACGCTACGATTGGTATTTCAATTGTGGAGATTGTTTTTTAAAAACATTTTGTATTAGAATCTATCTTTATATAAATTACTAAACTGGATGTAATTTGGTAATTGGTAAATGGGTGGGTTCGATTCCCACCTGATACACTGGGTAAGAAGTGCACAAGAGGCCCGATAGAGGCGTATGAGTATTTCTTCGCATTTGTATATAGACATTCTCTTTTTAAAATTACTAACTAACTCGGTAAACATTAGAGACCTTTCCGTAAAGTCCTACTAAAGAATCACATAAGCTGGGTGCATTAAGTAAGAGAGTAGACTATGGGGGATTAAGTAAGAGAGTAGACTATTAAACATAAAAAATAACTGTAAAATCAAATTTAAATCCGGAAAAGTTGGGTAATGACATTTGTAACCAGTTATTTTTTGGTCATCGTCGAACAAAAATAAGTAGTTATTCACTCAAAAAGTAACTACTTACACTTTTTCCCCAATATTACTTGCTACTTACCTATCAAGCTGCAGACGCATATCGACGAATTCAATTCGGAATGTTTATGTCCAAGCCTGGGAACTTAAATCCTTAAATGCAATCATAGCCCACTGTGTACCACTGGTGCTACTGCTACCTCGTTCAATCAGTTATGTAGCCTTCGTCTACATATCTATGTTATTTAAGCATAATGAACCATCTAAGTCGGGGTGCTTAATTCCTCTATTCGATATTTACGTCTTTGACCATTCGATATCCATCATCCAAGATCGCTTAATATTAGAAATATTTGAGTAAAGTAAGGAAGCTGATTAGTAAACTACAAATGCTCTCTGTGATATATTAGGTTTTTGATAGTATGAGATCCAGTCGGCACGTCTATGCTTAAAGCATAGACGTGCCGATCGGATCAACAGGAACTACAGCTGGCATGTAAACATCACATAACTCAATTTATATAACAACAATAGAACGATTAAGATTAAAAACTGGGACCATTGATAAGTGCAATTCTGAAGATGATTCATTTAGAGCGATGATTATGGTTGTAGCAAAATATGGCAACAAGCTAAATAAGGATTGGCAAAGGTAGGGAAATTTAATGATGAATAACATGTACAGAGCTATAATAGGTACATTTTTTGACCAAAGATCAATTGCAAAAATGACCAGGGTAAAAACGTCTGCCTCTGATACCAAGTAATATGATCTGTCAAAATTGTGTGTAGAATAGTACGGATGGGATCGTCTAAACGCAATTTGATTCTACTTTTTTGACAGACGCGTTTAATGCCAAAAAACGTAGAACTTGTGGTGTGGACCTCCAACTTTTAATCATTTTCCTTTGTACAGTGTCCCACTAGTCGTTTATAACCTACAATATAGTTTTGCTCTTAACTTGTTTAAAATATACCGGTATGAATAGTTTAAATTTTGATATTTTATTCATACAAAAAAAGCATTTGCATGTATCGGTGTGTTCGGCTACCATAAGTTAAAACCCTATAAAATTGTTTATATGTGTGTCTAAAATTTGTATACGAATTCACAGAAAATTAACGCACAAAACGATAAGAAAAAAAAAGAAATAAATAAAAAATGCGTTAAACAAAACGCTTAAAATCTCTAATAGTATGCAGCCAGTTTTTTCACATTTTTTGTATTTTAAATTTATTTCAGGTAGAGATAACAACAATTAGTTTTTACACATGATATCGTTATGTATGAGTATTAGTTTATGGGCATAAATGTTTGTTGTTTGAAACAACAACTACAAACATTAGACTTTGCAATCTAACGCATAATTGTGCGTTTTTTTTGTATGAAGCTTTAAAATAGTTTGTAGACAAAAATACATTTTTAACCAAAAAATATGGTTTTTAAGTTTTTATTGTTGTTGCTATGAGATCAGCATTTTGTTAACAATTTTTTTTATTGTTGTTAATGTTTGTTTAAGTTTTTTTTTATTTATTTATATATTTTTTTCTAGTGTTGGCAACAAAAACCAAAAAGAATACTAATATTATTATTATTGTTAATAATTATAATAATAGAAATAGCAATAGAAATAGAAATAATAATGATAATAATGCGTAAGGTCGCATTAGTATGCGTACAGTAACCGGTAATTATATACACTTGTGTATAGAAAAATAGGTTTGTAAAGTTCACATTTTTCCTAAACGTCAATTAATAGCAACAAAAACTACTAATTTAGGGGAAAATTTTCCAGATAAGCCAAAAATTTCTAAGTTCAATAGTTTTTGTAATAAAATATTCATATATAATTTACAATTAAAAAAACACACCTATTTTTTTAAACACAAGTGTAAATGACGCTGCAGAAGTTAATTCATTCCTTTGAATTTCAGACTCAATATTTCATTTTCAAATTTAAGTAGATTTTTATTTTTAAAAATCATTAACTCAACTAATAAACTTCCGTATTTTAAAATTAGTATAATAAACTTTAAAATTAATAATACAAATGTATTTCCCTTTCCCTTTTAAAATGAAACCATATTTTTCAAAATAAAACTTAAAAGCGGCAACTCTTTTTATATAAACTAATATCAGATGTTTGCCTGCATTCTCTTTATATATTTAATAACCAAAATCTGTCAAAACAATTAAAAACAAAAAACTTCTCTTAAATGCGCTACAATGACCCAAATTGAAGCTGCAAACCTATTGCACAATATCAACAAAAAAAATCAACGAACATATTGTGTCTGAACTTAACGAAACATTTTGTAGAGTTCTCTTCTGATATGTTGAAATCTGTTCGTTCACTGAGAGTGATAGAATGTTTGATTGCATGTGTGTGCATTATATTTTGGTGTTTGGTTTTTTTTTTTGTTGTTTTGTGGTCTTTGTGGGGTGTGTGTCTGAAATTATTTAACATTTTTATATTTAAATCTCTACAAAAATATATATTTGTATATTTCAACTGTATGTCAAAACAAAAGAAACTACTTTGACCATAAAACATTTATAATTTTGATTTTATTGTTAAAGTAATATCATAGGGGATTTTGTTTATTTATTTAATTTGTTATTAAGATTTTTACAATTTTTTTAAAAAATAACTGTGGAACCGTCAGTGGTAACCTAGATCGCGTCTTCGAGAAGCTTAGAGTTTTACCCCCCATATTCATAAATGCCTAATAAAGTTAAGAATGGTTTATTGTCAGAATTTTGTGATGTCGTAGTATTGGTTAAAGATCCACAAAAGTGCATATATAGTGTAACTCCTGTATTCATTAAGAAATCAATCGCTTATTGTAGGTTTATTACGCACATTTTTCAATTCTGTAACGAGTTATGCGAGTTTAAGTGATTTTCGAGAGGAGACTTTGTATGGGAGTTATGACTAATTATGGACCGATCGGAAAAAAATTTCATAGTAATATTTCTTTATGTGAAAGCAATACTTGTACCGAATTGTATATGAATATCTTAATTTAGTAATGAGTTATGTGCGTTTAAGTGATTTTCGGGAGGGGACGTTGTATAGGAGCTATGTCCAATTATGGACCCATCCAAAAACTTTTCCTCTGAATAAATTCTATTGACATACGATTTTAATTTGTAAAATTTTATGAAGATATCGACATTGCGACGGAAGTTATTAACAAAAAAAAACATTTTCCAGGAATATGTACTTTTGTATGGGAGGTATATGAAATTTTGCACCGATTCTAGCGATTTTCCCGCAGAGATTAAGCTTTTATGTAGAAACGAATGTATGGTGATTTTTATGCAATTATCTTGCACAGTTTTCGAGAAAATTACATCAGAATGTGAAAAAAATGCTTATTTTTTCGAGGTTGTTTTGAATTTTGATTCATAATTTTTCCCGGTGTGAACCGATTTTGCCCATTTTCAATATCATACTGCTTAGGGTAATAATGAATATATCCAGTGAATTTGGTCTATTTGTTTGGCTTAGTTTTAACGTGAGCGTGTTTTAACCAGACAGACGGACATATATAAATTGACTCAGAACTTTATAAGGATCTAGAATATATATACATTGTTGGGCCTCGGATGAATATTTGGTGTTACACACGGAATGACAAACTTTCACCACCCTCTATCACAACTGATGGTGGTGGAGGGTATAATAAATCACATATAATTGTCATAACTGGTGTAGGGTCGGCCACGACCGACTATACTTTCTTATTTGTTATTAAATGCATTTCAACATATTCACTTGAAAACAATTTTATGTTTCTCCCTCAATAAGTATTTAAGTGTGCAATTAATTTAATATCAATTCATAAATAATTTCGTAATATAAAATACATATTTAACAAATACATAACAATTATCTATAATTATTATACACTTTTACAATTGTAATGAAAACAACAATAGAATTCCTCACCATATATAAAACACTGCAACCTCACTCTCCACCACGACCAAAACCAACGAACCAATTTTCTAATCAGTCCAGAATATAATGAAATATGCTGCTGCCAGCATATTTTTTGTCAGTTTTTCACTATTTATTTTGTTTTTTAACGCCAGAACAAAAATTTTATAGAAAATAAAAAAGAAAACAATAAAAATAACATAAACATTAGTGCGTGAGTTAAATTTACAAAATAAACTGAATATTGTTGTCACAATACGAGTAATAGAGACAAAATAGAAAAAAAAACAATAATTATAGCTAAAATTATTTAAGGCAATTCCTGTAGAGAATCATCATCATATATTAGACAATTAGACAAAACAAGTCAATTTAGGAAAAATAAAAAATACATATATAAAAATGAAAGTGACAAATTATTCATGTATGTCTGTCTGTCTGTCTGTCCGCACGTCTGTCTGTTTGATTCTAATAAATGTTGTATAGAATATTTTAAATAATTATTTAAAAATAAGTATATATATTCAAATGTACTTACATACATACATATATGGGGAATTCTTAAAATCTTTTGATTTTTGAGTTAAAAAAATAAAAAAATTAAATTTAATGGCACATTCAAAATATTTAGAGCAAATGAAAAGCTGTCT